>NW_020664374.1:23557960-23573686 GCF_002925995.2 Terrapene triunguis | reverse complement strand
CCCCCAGAGTGTCTCCCGGCCCCCACTTGCTGCCTCCTCACTGCCCCGGAGCCTGCAGCACAAGGTGACTCAGGAGCCTGCAGCACACTCCGCTGGGCTCTGCAGGCTGCCGGCTTCCGGCAGGTCCTAGTGTCCCTCTTCACTAGGGCCAGGGCAGGCTGCCCTTCCCCTGCCCTTCTGCCCTAGTCCTGAGCCTCTCTCTTCAGTGAGGTGCTGCCACCCTGGAGTCGCTCTAGGTAAGCGGCGGCAGGCCGGAGCCTGCACCCCAACTCCCTGTCCTGAGCCCCCTGCCACACCCTGCACCCCAACCCCCTGCTGCATCTCTCACCTCTCCTGCACCCCAACTCCCTGCCCTGAGCCCCCTGCCGCACCCTGCACCCCGACCCCCTGCCACACCCCGCACCCCTCCTGCACCCCACACCCCAATTCCCTGCCCTGAGCCCCCTGCTGCACACCTCCTGCATCACAAATTCCCTGCCCTGAGGCCCCATCACACCCTGCACCCCTACTGCACCCTAACCCCCTGTCTGGAGCCCCTGCCACATCCCACACCCTCCTGCACCCCAACTCCCTGCTGCACCCCTCACCCCTCCTGCACCCAACACCCCAATTCCCTGCCCTGAGCCCCCACCATACCCTACACACCTCCTGCACCTCAACTCCCTGCCCTGAGCCCCCATCACACCCTGCACCCCTTCCTGCACCACCTGGGGGCAGAGAGGGGGCAGAGTTGGGGTGAGGACTTCGGGGAAGGGGTTGGAATGGGGGCAGGGAAGAGGTGGGGCAGGGGCGGGGCCTCATGGAAGGGGTGAAGTGGGGGCGGGGCCGGGGGCAGCAAGGGCTGGGTGTCAGTGATGCGGCCCTCGGGCCAATGCATTAGTCCTCATGCGTCCCTCGTGGTCATTTGAGTTTGAGACCCCGGCCTAAATCCTACAACCAACCTAAGCAATGTCTAAGAACAGACTACACACACATCCTCCATCTGTCCACCAATAAATCCCTGTATACCAAATTCTATACCATATATGCCACCTGCCCTTTGTATTTTATCCACACTTCTGACATGGACTGCAAAGCTGCAGTTCACATTCTATAAATATAAATCTACCTCTCACCTCTTATTTATGGGCTACTGACTAGAATTCAGACTCATCTCCACTAAAATTGCCTGTTGTCAGTGGGAAACATCACCATCTAACCTTTTAACCTGCAAATGCAGCCCAGGAAAAAAATAAAACAAAACCCACCAATACTGTCTTGTAGCCATAATCCAGAGAGCCCTGATCTACACAAAGTATATCTACACAACAAAAGGCTATCCCACTACATCATTTTTATTAATCCTGCTATACTGTATGTTACTGTACGTTATTTGTCATATGCCTTTATTGAAATAGGTGAATCATAGGCAAGGATATGGAATTCAGAAGAAAGGTTGATTGTGGAACTTTACTGTGAATGTATAGACCTTTATGAACTGTTAACTGTAAGTTACTGGAAATCTATACTGTGTTGTCTAGACAACCTTTAATGATAATTCCCAAACTCTTAAATGCATGTTTTTAACTGCAATGTTCTCGTACTGCAGTTTAAGTGTGGGCTCACTTAGAAACATTAAGCAAAATGTAGATAAGTGTTTGTCTCGGAATAACTACAATATTTGAATATATTAAGTGAGTGGCTGGGCCTGATTCTCCACTCCATTGCAGTGGTGTAACTCCACTGAATCCAATAAGAGTATAAATACATGGTAAGATCTAGGGATTTGTAACTTTCTATTTTCTGAAAAGCACTATACATGCATGTAACATATTGCCCTTACTCTGACTACTTCTGATGAGTATCCCAATGTCTGTTTTGTTTGTATGGATTGAATTATTATTATTAATTGCAGTACTCAACAGTTCAAACTGGGATCAGGCAGGGCCCTACTGTGCTAGATGCTGAACAAAGACTTAGAAAGAGACAATCCCTGCCTTGATTGCTTACAGTCTAAAATGACAAAAATCAGACAAAGGGAGCTAGTTTATATGCCACTTGAAATATTTTACTATACAACAAAGAGTGAACTGATTTAACAGGGAGAACAACAAATAGTTTGGAAAGCATATTAAGGCTTTTAAACTCTTTAAATTACAAATCTACTGTATAAATGTACCAGTCTTCTGCAGGATGAGGAAACAAGAAATATAAAAAAGGGGGAAAAGCAATAATACTTGGGTTCTTTTAGTTTCTTCTGGTAAGGAAACTTCTTAACTTATACATTTTTCCCTGCATTTTCTCTAAGGTGAAAAAGTAAGGAAGAATTCTTGGAATGGAGAAAGATATTTAGTTGGGGAGCTGCTGTTCTTGCTCTTCCTTTTCACCTTTCCAAAGAGTCATGGCCCAATCTTCAGATCCAATTAATCTGTCCTTGTTGCAGGACCCTGGATGTAAGGGCAAGGTAGCTCTAAGCCACCATTATGCCTTCCTACCCCAGTACTGAGGGCTGGTTTGGTCCCAGGCACAAAATACAGGAGTCTCAAGGCTGTTCTAACTTGTACTGGTTACTACTGCTCCGCAAAGGACCTCAGTCAGCTGCGGATTCCTGAATAGCAGTAGCACTCAAGCCGTACAACAAGCCTCTGACAACAGCAATTTCAGGGAGTTGTAGCATAAAGCCAGCTATGGTATGGCTCTATGACACCAACATATTTCCCCATGCTGATTAGGGCAGTTTTATTGCCCCATTGCACCACTTGGGAAATTCTTGTGAGTTCCCAGAAGGAAAAAGCAACTCTCCCTGGCTTTGATCTTTTTGACTGTGGCCCTTTCAAATGACCTGAGGAAGACTGACCACATAGAGTTATCAGCTCCTTTCATCCCCTCGACAAGAAATGTCAATAAGGATCATGCAGCCCATAAACTGGAATGGAATAATTGTATAAAGATCATTGTTGGCTTCCACTCCTGCTAACGCTGCAATGATTTGTACTAGAATTATGTATTTGTACATTGCTTTGATTTTCCTTTCTTTACATTCACTCTTCTTTTCCTTCCATTTTTGTTAGCTGTGTATAGGCACATATATGGTCCCATTACCATCTGAACTTCTAAAATATTTAATGTATATCTCTTTTTGAGCTAGGGGAGGTACTGAAGCACAAAGAGACTAAGTTACTTGCCTAAGGAAACACAGGAAATTTGTGGCAGAGTTTGGAATTTAACCCAGGTCTCCTGAGTCCCAGGTTAGTGCCCTAACCATGGGAGCTTCCTTCGTCCTCCCTTGCTGATGAAAATGAAGACAAGGAAGCAGTAAACAAGAAAAGGAAACAAGCCCCAATCCAGAGAAGCACTAAAGCCAATATTACACTGGTATGATGCTAGTGTAATGCAATTATACACCAGTGTAAAAAGGCACAAACAAGTGAAGAGTTGTGTTTGATGGGATTTAAATGGGACTACTCACCTGCCTAAAGTTAAGCAATTACTTAAGCATTTGTTGGTGTGGGACCACTGTGAGGGAATCAGAGAGAGGAAGGCAGCCTAAAAGCTAGGGGGAAAGAATAGAAGGAGGCAAGAGAGGTTGAGAGATAAAGACAAATAATATGAAGAGAAAGTAAGAGAGGAAGAGCAACTGGGAGAAGCACAGGGATATATTAATTAGTATAACTTACTATTTACATGTATAGATCTTATAAGCTAAGTATATTTTAGACAGATGTTCTGCTTTTTCCCTTTAAACAAATCCTTCCCCCTTTGTTCTACTCTAGCTCATTGTCTTAGGAGAAAAGTATTCTATTGTGTAGAGACTGATGATTAATTCATATTGATGAATAATTATTTCAGGTTGCATGGAAGAGTCACGTGAGTTGTTGGGATTTGCTGTGTTACTTACATGAATATTGCGAAGGGGGGTGTAAGTAATTTCCAAAAGGGAGTCTTAATATATAGTGACTAATATGTGGGGGAATCAATAATTTAGGAATGTAAAAAGCTGAAGTACACAAAAGAAAAATTAACCTCTATTTAGGTAATATTTTGTTCAACTTTTACTGACCTTAATTAAAATGCATGGAAAAATTAGGTCTGCTCTGTCAGTCCTCAGCAGTAGAATCTAATATTGATATTAAAACAGAGGCATATGAAGTAAGGGGTCGTATCTGATTAGGATCAGCACTTTCTTTCTAGCTTGCTCCAGTGCACTTAGGCACTTTAAGGTTGTACATAGAAAGACAAGAAGGCTTTAAAAATAAAACGCAAATACCTCTGAAATTTACTAAGTGACCTTTTCTCTTTGTTTTCTTTTTCCTTCCCCTTCCCTCCCTCCTTTTTTGTTTTGTTTTTGTTTTTGTTTTGCCCACTGACATGCAGCACACAAGACATACACATGTGTGCAACAATGAACATAGAGCATTGTATATGCTTTTGAGATATTTATTTTGGAGTAAACAATTCCCAAACAATAATCATTGTTCAAGAAATGTTAGTGATTGTGCTTCCCACAGAAGCACCCCAACTGCCCTGAGAATGTTTTCTCTGGATCGCTGATTTTTACAATATTTTAGTATTTTTATTAGAGAAGGAAGAAAACAAAACAAACCCAAAAAGGAATTTTAATTCTTTTTTTTTTTCCAGGTCTTTTTCACAAAACTCCAAATATGAGGAAATAAATCATCAACCTTAAGGAAAGCAACAACCTTGTAAAAAAGGGTCAGTGTTAGTAAAGGAGGCACTGAGCAACTATCTAAAGAATGATTAAATTCAAACAACATGTACTGTGGCATGAATGACTTCAATGAATTTACACTTGATTCACACCAGTTTATGTGAGAAGAGAAGCAGACTCACTGGGTTTACACAGCATTTTCGGAAAGTTAGATCATACTGCCCCCATTTGGAATGTTTAGATTGTTTGTGGATCAGGATTGCTATGCCTCCATTACTGAATTTTTCTAAAGAAAAACAACGTTGTTCTACAACAACCCTGTAGCTTCTTGTGCTTAGTCTCACTTTGGTGGATTTCTTGAAGGAATGTCAGCTAAATGATGCAAATATTGCCAGATACAATGTGCCAGATGACATTAATGGAGCGACACTAATTTACACAAACTGGGAGCGGGGGGGGGGGGAGATTTTCAGAGGCACAGATGTCAATTAGGGCCCAAACTCCTATTTAAAGTCAATAGAAGTTAGATGTCTATCTGCCATTTGTCTTTGAGATCTCCCCCTATATTGTTATATGAAAATTAGCTGGACTTGAGGGTGTTTGTTCTTGTCTTTGGCCAGCTGATGTTTGCATGATGAAAAGTCCTTTTTCGCCATTTCAACTGGTGTTGCCAGTGCTCCATTGTGCTAGGTGCTATAAAATCACAAAGCAATACAATTTGTGCCCCCAAAAGGGTACTATCTAAATAGAAAAAACAGACAGAGAGTGTTGGGTAGGGAGGGATACAAAGTGCAAGGAGGTTGATCACGTGATGGTTGGGAGACATGTTCAACATTTTGTTCTGTGAAACCCCATATCTATAATGGGTGGATGGTGTGAAGGATTAGGGTAGGGGGTAAGAGGGATGAGTTAGTATGCAAAATGGAGTAGAAAAAAAAAGGAAGAATCAACAAAATGCATTTTCATATTGAAAACAAATAATTGTCAGAGGAAGGATGGCCTGGGGTTAGGAAGACCCTAATTTAATTCTCTGCTCTTCCACAGACTCCCTGTGTTATCTTGGGCAAGTCAGTAAGTCCACCATTTAGGTGCCAATGACATTCTCAGAACCACTGCTCAGCTGTGTAAGTCCCCAAGCTGCCAAAGATTCTCCCAGTGGACATGATCAAAGCTGCCTAAGTACTGATGGTGCCCCACAGTTAACAAGCCACTCAGAGTCCTCGCTGAAGCCCCAATAGCCCTGAAGTGAGATTCTCAAACTAGGCACCCTCCTACCTATCTCATCAGCATGGCCTAAGAGTAGGCCTAACACCAGATACTTATCACAAAAGATAGCTGGGCTGACCAGGGAGGTTCAGAGAGGGAGTGTGTGTGTCACAGCCTAGTGGTTAGGGCATTTACCTCAGACCCAAATTCAAATCTCTGCTCTGGCTAATTTAGAGCAGAAACTTAAACTCAAGGCTCACCACTCCAGGCCTGTGCCCTAGCCACCAAATGATTGGCTCTAATGGGATGGGTTGCTCTTACTTTCTGGGTGGGTTGTGGGGTTTTTTTTGGGGGGGGGTTGGTGGTGGGGCGGGGGAGAGGTTGTGTGTATGAGAAAGGCCTGGATTTTGCCTACCAGAGCATGAGCTGACCTGGCTTAGACACCTAACTGTAGGATGAGAAACCTGAGCAGATATAGCGCCTCCCTCTGGCCTGTTAGTCAGGTGCTTAGAGGCCCAGGTCAATGGGAGTTAGCCACCTTAGTACTTTAGGCATCACCCCTGCTCTGCATTTCACTCATGGCTAAATAAGGCAGCTTCCCACTCAGCTTGCTGGCTTCTGAGGCTTGCTGGTTTTCCTTCTTTAGGCACCCAACTCTCCCCACGCTTTGTATGTGGAGCCTGGGCACCTGACTTGAGGACAAGGGTTCAGGTTGATGGCAGGGCACCTAGGGGGTAGGCGTTGCAATGCTCAGCATTACAACACCTACATTATTTTGTGGATTTGGCCCTTAGTCTCTGAGCTTCTATATTGGTAAAATTGGGATAATAGCACTTCCCTCCTTCAGAGGAGGGTTGTAAGTGAGGATAAATGCATTAAAGATTGTGAGGTGCTTAGGTCGATGGTGACGGAGGCCAGATAAGTTGATAGACATTTGGCATGCATGTTTCCCTGATTTGTAAATGTAAATATTTGTGTGGGCATGCAAATTTTGGGAGCGTAAGTAGGCATTCCTGCTTGAAAATGTGGCTTTTCAGAGAGTAAATTTAGGTTTGGAAGAATTCGACTTTTATTGCTGTAGGCCGGTAAACCTTAATTTCACTGTACACACACAGATGAAAAAATATTTCCATCCATAATAATCAAAATTTCAGATAGGCAAAGAAAGAAAAATAATGGTCTGTAATCCTCCCCCATTGTCTAGTCCCCCTATAATTTCCCACAACTGAGAAATTTTAAACTTATAAAAATTGAGGGGGGGGATGATCTGAAAAACCATAATTATCCACATCTGTGAAAATTTCAACAAATAAAAATGGAAAAAAGCTTACAGTAAACATTGATATTATCCATCAAAATTATAAAAATTGAATTCTGGCAAGCCTAATAAACACACAGTATGTAAAATGTTTAGTTGGCCCTTCAAAAGCTTTCTAAATCCACTTTGTCCATGCCTATGTATATATTGTAACATGTTCATGGATGTAAATATTTTCACTGTTCAAAATCTACATAATTACAGGGTAAGTAGTATTATCTGTTACTGTGCATGTGGTTCATATTAGGGCTTGACATTATATTTACTCATCTGACTAAATTAATTATGATTATTAGCAAAAAAAAAATCAGGCACATAATTACATTTAACTTATAGATATGGTGCCTTTTAATGCTGACTTGTATTTGTTGTGATTGTCATTTGTTGGTTTGGGTTACAACCTACAATATACTACCTAAGTTACCTTAAACAGCTGGAATTACACCTTGACCTTAACTTTTAAGTACTAACAACAAGAATTTAATCTTAAAGTTATTATATTATATTAATAGTTATTATATTAATCATGATGACAAGACTAGTAATATTGCAATTTCCTTTAAAAAAATAGTTGACTAACATCAATTCAGTGCACTTCATGAGTCATTTGTTTCAAAAAGTACCAACTTTTGAAGGCGCCTATAAATGGAATTATGATCTTCATCCATGCAAATACTAAAAAGATATTATGCGTGTCTGTGGCAAGGTGGACTATGTCCAGAGGCATCACCTTGGTCCAGAATAGAGCAGCTTAGAGCAGCGAGAAGTCCTCCAGGCAGCCTAGAGTGGCTGCAGAGGACTGGCCAATCATAGGGGCTGCTGGAGCAACCAACCTGGGGCCAGAAGGACCCTATATAAGACAAGCAGCTGAGCAGAGAAGTTCAGTTGTTGGGTGGAGCTTGAGGAGTAAAATCTTGGTGTCTGGCTGGCGAGAAGAGCAGCAGGACCAGTGGAAGATCAGTGCGGACAGGCTAAAGCCCCGGGGGATTGAACATAGAACCTCGCCAGGCCAGAAAGGGTACCGAGATGGGCCTTGCTGGTCTAGCTGAAGACTGAGACCAGGGAGGCCTGCGGAAACACCACCAGCTGCAGGTACCGAGATGGGCCCTGGCTGGGTGGTTGAAGAAGGCAGTGCCTCTGGGAAGAAGCCTAAGAGCTATGGCCCCATACCAAGGCCAGGATAAGAACTCGGGAGTGTATACCCTGGAAGGGGGAACAGCGTGTGTGGCTCGGCCGGAAGGCTGAGTTGCTGAAGACTGGAGAATGAACCAGTGGCCGCAGGGGGGAATGCTTGCAACAGGCAGGTGCCACCCTGATGTAAGACCAAAAAGAAAAGCAGGCTCACACCTAACTGAGAGAAACGGGCCATCCACAAGTGGTGGGTGCCTGCCCTCCCCTCTTGCCCATGAAAAGAACTATGTTTGCAGGCACTATCGGCCAGAGAAAAGGAGGCACCCACGGGAGTCGGGTGCTGACCCCATTACAGTGCCCAGGCTAAGCAATATAATTTTTGAGTTGTTGCTAATACGGTCACTAAGATAATAAACTAAAATATGACTGTAAATAGTACTTTCCCTGAAAATTGCACTTTTACTGGGCAGGAGAAGACTCTAATTTTACACTCTAGAGACATATTAGAAATGCCTCTTAAGAGAAAAGTCACGTCATCACCCACCAATCACTGGCAGCTTGTACATACTAAGCCAATCAGATTGGAAAGAAAGGCAGATGAACTACCTAATAAACAATAAAATCCAGGTAATAAAACATTCATGTCAATATGGCGGTAAGTTGGTAACCAGTGAAGGTTGATTAACAAAGGGGTCATACAATCTGATTTCTTATTCTTAAGGACACAAGCAGCTGCATTTTGGACAAGTTCAACTTTATAGCCTCTATTCTAGGCAAAAGCCATATATTATGGAAGCCAATTTGGATAGTATAAAACTGAACAAGATCTGGCAGTACTGTAAAGTAAATTGGAATAATAGTACATAGATTAATGCATTAGTAACAGTTGTACATAAACTGAAGTATTTCTCTGCCTTGAAAAGAAAATTGTTCACATTTAATGAAAATAAATATGCTTCTTATAGCACTTCTATGTTGAAAGACAACAGATCAGAGTAGGACACAGTGAAAAAAAATGATAGAACTGAGCTGCAGATCACGAACCTGCCCCTGGCTCAGGACTATGTTACATGCATTTCAAGACCCCAAAGCCAAGAAATTTCACTTAAAACCAGGTAAGATTGCTAAAGGATGACTATGTGCTCAGTTATGACATCTTTTACAAAACCAAGCACCTTAAAGCAGTGTAATAAATAGTTAAGAGCATCATAACTCTAATACTGTTCACATGGTAAACATTGTTGCCTTACATCTATTGCTTTACACTGCTCTTCTTGGATAAAGGGGCACTAAAACAGGCAGATACAGCTCCCGAGGAATACTGGTGCAAGGGGATTCCCTGGCTGCCATATAGATGGATGAGGTAGCTCTATACTGGGCCACACCCCAGTGGAAGAGGTGAGTCAGAAAAGGAGAAGGGAGATGTGTCAGGGTATACTAAACCCACACTAGAGGAAGGGATTAAAGACCAGCGACTGGCTGGTGGGCACACCACATCAAACCTGGAAAGCAAGCTAGACTTGGAGGAGAAGCATCAAAAGAGAGGGAACCCAGATGTAGGAGGTAGAAAGACCTTTCAGTCTCAGCTCCTAGAGAGGAGCACAGCAGAAAGCCAGGTTGCTTTAGGTTTCCTGTGAATGTGGATCAGTAATGCAGATGGCTGAAGGACCCAGGTGAGACAGAAGACTTAGTGCTGCTTTTTATTTCTGTTACTTTAGTTATCTTTCTTTTGTCATGTTGAGAACTGGGACCTGGGGTCTGGTCCTCCATGGAACCCTACTGACAATATGAGTCCCCTGAGCAGAAGGTGGGTGGGTGAAGGAAGTAATTCAGGGAAGAAAACAGAGACAGACTTTAACCATTTGCTAAAGGGTTCAGTGGGGGGACCCAGGGTAGAGATAGGAGTTTTGTTGTCCCACAGCCTCACCGAAGAGGCTAGCATGAAGATACCAGACACAAGGACTGGAAGGACTGAGCTGATGACCTGATGTGAAGTCGTGGGACTATTGCTGAGTTGAGCTATGGTTTATTCCAAAAAGGGTGGGACTAAATGTGGTATAGCTGACTTAGATGCCCAGTCAGTGGAGCTATTCACAGGAAAAAACCTTACCATGTCACACCCATCCACAAGTGGGCTCAGTGGTTAGTAAGTCACTTTGTCACAGGATGGCTCTGTGCGCCTATTCTCAGATGCCCCCAAGCCTCAGGGGCCAATATGCAACCCAAGTATAAGTCAGAGCAGTGCTGAGACTTATACAAGGTGTCAGGCAAGTACTCATCTTCTCTGAGAATAAGAGAAGCACATGGGTGGTTTAAAGCCATCTCTGCCCCTACTCTGCCTATTCCTGCACCAAATAGAGAGACAGAGGTGCTGAGAATCAAGTATGTTGTTCTTATCAAGTGCAAAGAAAAACATATAATACAATAGAGCCCATTGTGGTTAGGGGTTACCCTAGCACTCAGGAGTCTTGCATTCAATCTCCTGCTTTGCCACAGACTTCCTGTTTGAACATGAGTAAATCACTTAGTCTCTCTGTGCCATCAGTTGCCTATCTGTAAAATCGGATTAATAGCACTTCCATACCTCACAGGGGAGTTGTCAGGATAAGTCTATTGAACTTGGTGAGAGTCTCAGACACTACATTAATGGAGGCCATATAAGAACCTCAAAATAGAACCAAAATTCTGGACATTTTGACAATCACCTATCTTTAGTTTTTATTTTTAACAGTTAATTTCTGGCATTCACATATTGTGTGGCAGCTGCAAGCTAGGAAGAAATGACCAATTTCATAGCCAATCTGCCATTCTTTAAAATGCAAAGAATATGAAAAATGGGGTCCAGTGATAGGTGAGACAAAATATGACACTCCTGACAGTTATGTGTGATATAAGCAAAATAAAGAGACTGAATGAATAAATGCCATAGGCTCATGGAAGAAGACAAACCCCCCTTATCCCCCCCTCGGATTCATCAATGTTTGATACAAAGACTAGTGCTGCAGGAGTTTTTTTTAAAAGGAGAGTGTCAAATACCATCAACTACTTGTTCAAACACACACATTATTTGGCAAATAATTTTGAGTAATGAACACATGATCTATTCATGTACAATTTGTGAACAAAATAATATGAAAATTTTCAAATAAATTATTCCTTATAAATTATTTCCCTAGCATTTATTATTGTCATGATAACGTTTATATTAGCAATTAGATATGTAAGAACTTTTGAAACAAATAGTATCAGGAACCTTTTTAGGTACCAAAGTCTATGTCTGATCTTATCATGAGTACGGAAATCTTCTCTTTAATGCCATTAGGGAACCTATCGCTTTACAGAAAGAGATTAAAATTATGTCTTAGCTCATCAACAAAGCCTGATGACTGTGCAGTTAGCGACCTTCATACAGTAAAATGAAGGGACTTTTCAAATATGCCAAGAAACTCAGCCAAATATTTGCTTCCCTGCACAATGCCAGTAGATGATAAAACAGTAATGGGTAAAAAGAGAGACCAAACAGTTCTGAAAGAGAAATGGATGTAAAAATACTTTCAATTTTGTAGGCAGAAATAAAGATAAAAGTAACAAAGTTTAAATAAGCTGACTGGTGTATCTGTATTAAACAGATCATACATTTAGGTGTCTTGGTAAAATATCATACAACATAAATTATAGTATGAATAACTACTACATTAAGGTTTTTTTAAGGCTATACATTTATTCCAATCACTAATCCAGGACCAGACCTTGGAAACATTTGCTGGGCCTGAAAAGCATTTGCATCTATTTCTAGACCTGGCTGATCACAAATTCCCTAAACCAAGCCTTGGCTTTGAGATACATGGCTTGTTACTCCATTTTGATGCGCCAATTTTACATCAGGGTAATTCTATTGCAAAGTTTGGGGCTTGTTAGAAAAGGATGGGACATTTGTTGCATTCATAGGGTGGAAGAACAGAAAAAAGACACAGGAAATGGAGTGTAGAAAGAACAGGAAAGAAACATTGGGGCTGACATTATTGGCTGAGCAAAGGGAACATGACAAGAAATGAGATATAAGAAAGAAAGAAGTTTCAAATTGCTCACAGAAGGTTTTAGAGAAGGATCAAATAGGGACATGATGGGCAAAGAAGTAAATTTTAGCAGCTGTGATTTGGACAGTTTGAAAGGTAACCATGCTGGCATCAGTGAGGACCAAAGAGGAGGAAGGTGTAGCAATCAAAGAGAAAGGAGACTACCGCATTAGCCATCAGGATGGAAAGGAAGGGTCAGACTTTGAAAGAGGAAGCAGCAAGATATGGAGACAGATATAAAATCATAACATTATTACAGGAATATATGTAATTTTTGGCTAAGGGCTCCATTGTAGATTATGGAAGAGGTGGTGTGGTGGGGCAGATCCCAACAGGGGCTTCAGAGGTGTTGTGCCTGGGGCAGACACAATGGGTGAGAACTCCCATTGACTTCACTGGGAGCAGGATTTTACCCATTGGCTCCAAGAGCCCTGAAAGAGCAGATTTAGTGAGCGATCCAGCACAAGGGTATATATAGTGTGCACTCTTCATTACACATGATCAGCTTTGCTGACCAGTCTAGAGGCAGGCAGTGTCATGGCCTCTCCTGCTCCTCTTTCTTCATCTGGGCAACATAGCAACTGCTTTCACTCACAGGAGTACA
Organism: Terrapene triunguis; assembly: GCF_002925995.2. Classification (NCBI taxonomy): domain Eukaryota; kingdom Metazoa; phylum Chordata; order Testudines; family Emydidae; genus Terrapene; species Terrapene triunguis. Next base: position 23,560,703 of record NW_020664374.1, on the reverse strand, counting down.
GGCACATACATTACACTGGTCACTCTGTGAGTCTGGGGGGGACTTTTGCACCTTCCCTCTCAGTCTTTCACTCCCAGGCATAATCAAGCCCTACATTCTCAGCTACACAATTCTATTGTAAGGCCAAACAACTTCATAAGGGCCACTGATACAAGATAGATATAGAACAAGAATATTTAAACATCGCTTGAAACTGTTAGACGTCAGGGGATTCAGCTGACCAGGCACATTTCTGTGATGAAACATCTGGCTTGCAGTGCAATATATTATTGAGGCCCCTTGTAATTCTTTGACAGTTTAGATAGTCTTAATCAAGGAATGAGATCTGATATCAATAAATAGTGAGATGATATAAGAACCTGTATGGACATATTCCGATGACACTACCAATTAACCTAGATTATGCATAGACACCCTGGGCTGGGGGTGGGGGCGAGAAGAGAATGCTAAGCTAGTGTGAATGCAAAGGCGATGCTAGGGAGGGGCAGGAATGGTCACATGCCTCTCCCCACATGCCGGGGGGGGCACAGTCCAGAGGGAGCGGGGAGTTACAGTTGTGCTCAGGTACCTGCCACAGGTCAGAAGGAGAGTATCTTGCCTGTGCTCTGCGGCTGCTTGCCCTGCCCTGCCTCAGGGCAAGAGGCTATGGGGAGGGAGGAAGGGAGGGAGCAGGGAGGAAGGGGGGGACACTAGGGATGATCGTGGAGACCATGTGGGGGACAGAGGGCAGAATAGGCCAGGGCTGGGAGTCTGGTGGGGGATGATGGCCGCAGCAAGGAGACAGCCATGTGGCCTGGATGGATGGACATCTGGAAGAGTGGGAGGGCAGCAGGGCCAGGGGCTAGCAGTGTGGGGGGGGGTTGGGGGAGAAATAAACCCATGGGGGATGAGAGGGCTCAGGGGGGAAAGATGGGGGGCGCCGTGGACACTGGGGATGATTGTGGGGATCGTGGGGGGGGGGGGGGGAACAGGGGGCAGCATAGGCCAGGGCTGGGAGTCTGGGTGGGGGGCGCAGCAAAGAAACAGCCATGTGGTCTGGATGGATGGGCGGGTGTCCAGGTTTTTCTAAAGACTGAAACAAAGAGAAGCACTGAGCACCTCTCTGGCTTGTAGGAGAAGAGTGGGGTAGAGTCTATGTATGTAGTGGTAGCCCAGGGATGAATGCTTGCTCACTCCATTGCCCTCCCAGAATCCCAGGTCAGAATTAAAATACCCTGGATTTCCTCCCTCACATGATGAATCTCTGAGGATTAATTATGGTAGGACCACAATTCCCAGGGACTTTCTGTTCATGCCATTGTGTCTGCAGACAAGTGAACTTCACCTTGCTAAGGCTCCAACTATTGGGGTTGACAAGAGCAGTTCAAGGCCATGGGCCAGCTGAGTTCTCTGGACTGGAGTGTAACTCCTTGAGCTCTCTGGTTGGATGCTCAAGTGGTTTGAACTGGGACTGCCTAACATGCCTAGTGCCCCTTCCTTGTTTCCTTGCCCCTCTTCTGAATGGGCAGGTCTAAACTGCGAGAATAGGCAGTGTTTAAAAACTTATTTGCCAACATGCTTGAACTATCACGTTTTTCAATACAACCTATTTCCTAGTCTAGACAGGATGGGTCAATGTCATATCCCCACATTGCATTCTTCCCTCAGATATAGGCTTTAAAGAGGGAAATTGCTCCATTGTATAGTAAACAGGGCTGTGGGTATGTTTTCCAGCAATGTGTCTTTTGGTTTTCATTATTCACCCTCTGTCATAGGATGACCAGATGTCCCAATTTTATAGGTACAGTACTGATTTTGGGATCTTTTTCTTATATAGGCTCCTATTACCCCCCACAACGTCCCGATTTTTCACATTTGCTGTCTAGTCACCCTACTCTGTCATAGCCTTGAGACAGAAGCAGTTGCAGACTGTAGACTCCTCTGAGAGCCACAAACCCCTCTCCTGTTTTTCTGGGAGTGTGATTTGTATCTAACGCTGGAAGAGCTGTACGGCATGTTTACCTGATGGACTCCTTTCATGCTATGCCCTTAGCAGCACATTCTGAGGTGGCACCTCATTTCATATGTAAAGTCTTTTGATTGAAGACGTTTGGACAGGTCAGGTGGTTTGTTTGCATTAGCACTCTGGTTTCTGTAGATCTACAGCGTATGTACCTGTCATAACTATAAAGGGAAGGGTAACAGCTCTCCTGTGTATAGTACTATAAAATCCCTCCTGGCCAGAGACTCCAAAATCTTTTTACCTGTAAAGGGTTAAGAAGCTCGGGTAACCTGGCTGACACCTGACCCAAAGGACCAATAAAGGGACAAGATACTTTCAAATCTTGGGGGGGGGGAGGCTTTTGTTTGTGCTCTTTGTTTTAAGGGGTTGTTTGCTCTTGGGACTGAGAGGGACCAGACATCAATCCAGGTTCTCCCCATCTTTCTAAACAAGTCTCTCATATTTCAAACTTGTAAGTAAAAAGCCAGGCAAGGCGTCTTAGTTTTACTTTGTTTTCTCAACTTGTAAATGTACCTTTTACTAGAGTGTTTATCTTTGTTTGCTGTACTTTGAACCTAAGACAGAGGGGGGTCCTCTGAGCTCTTTAAGTTTGATTACCCTGTAAAGCTATTTTCCATACTGATTTTACAGAGATGATTTTTACCTTTTTCTTTAATTAAAAGCCTTTTTTAAGAACCTGATTGATTTTTCCTTGTTTTTAGATCCAAGGAAGTTGGATCTGTATTCACCAGGAGTTGGTGA
>NW_020664374.1:23498409-23557950 GCF_002925995.2 Terrapene triunguis | reverse complement strand
TTAGATCCAAGGAAGTTGGATCTGTATTCACCAGGAGTTGGTGAAAGTTTTCTAAAAGCTTCCCAGGGAAGGGAATGGTGGAAGCGGACCAGAACTAAGCTGGTAGTTAAGCTTAGAAGTCCTCATGCAGGCCCCCACACTTGTACCCTAAAGTTCAAAGTGGGGATACAGCCTTGACAACACCCTATTTCCATAGTGGCATTTTGGTGGTCTTGCTATGTAACAAGAGAGCCACTTCCAGCCCACATTGGAAATACAGAAAGTAGCACTGATGGCAATGTTTTCACTGCAAAGGGTTTGCAAAGAAAGGATAAGGACAAAGTGTTGTTAGCTGCTCTCTCCCACCAAGTGCAAAGTACACAACAGGTGTGCACCAGTCCTGAGTGTCACCTTACTGCACCCATCCCTGCAGTGGCTGAGTGTTACATGGATACATACTTCAATATTATATCTATTACAATACGTGGATACCTAATAGGGACTTGTAAGTTACAAGCTCTGAAAATACTGTATATAGAATGGGGTATTAGATGATATGCTGTATTGTATACAGTGGTGGGTTGGAAGGTATGGCATATTGTGTACAGTGGGGTATTGAAAGATATGGCATATTGTTGCACTTTGAAAGCTAGGGGTATAATTAATCTGTTGTAATTCGACTAACTCCAATGAAATTACACCAGGGGTAAAATTGGCCTAGTAGATTTAATTCTTTTTCGGTAGTGCTGCAAAAATATCTTATGGCTTACATTGTTCCAGAAATCCTCAGCAAACATACAGTTAGTTACTGTTTGTTCCCTGCACTTTAGTGTAACAAAAACTAAAATGAAAAGAGAAATGTAAGGCTTCAGGCATAAAGCAAGCAGGTCAAATGTATAATTGAAGTGACTGAGCAACACAATAGGTGTCCAAAAGCTGGGCTGCTAAGGAGAACCTGGTGTCTGGGGGAGAAATGCAATAGATCTGCTCTGCTACCAGAGCCAAACAGAAAGTAGCAGGTCAGTGGTGATAGAGGTGGTAAACCTGGTCTAAGATGATCACACCATTATCTGTCCCTCGTATTACAGACCTAAGGAACAGCTCTCTGCTTATGCAGCACAGAGTGAACTTGAAACAGCCAAAGGAATCTCCCCAGTGGCAGTGATGGTTCTGCTGCCTTCTGCATCTGCCATCTACTGTGCCGGAACCCACTGTATAGCATAAGGGAAAGCAAAGGCTTCTCGGAAGCAAGGAGGAGACAGCATGTGAGGGAAGGGGAGGAGGCAGAGCTAGGCTCTGATCAGGGCACCAGCAGAGGAAGCACATGCCTGGGGTGGCACATGCTAAGGGGCGGCATTCCGTCCATTCTTGGGGTGGCACAGTCCAGCGTTTTTGTTGTTGTTGTGCTTCGGCAGTTTGGGCGGCCTTTTTTTTTTTTTTTGCTTGGGGCTACATGGTAGAGCCGGCCCAGGCTCTGATATACCCAGTTCTCAGCTGGCTTAAGGTCCTTGGGGGGGTCTTTCCACTTGGGCATTAAGCCCAAATCTCTGAAATAGACCGGAGTACTGGATCACTGAAATAAGCATCTTGGTCTGGTATCCCCATTTATATAGCAGTTGTTACAGGAAAACGGTCTCTTACAATTTTAGCCCATGGTTGGTCTTTTTAAATAAGTTATACAGAAGTAAAGATGGATCAGCTGTCTCTTTGATTTGATGGGGATATAGCAGCTCAAGGGCATAAAATTCTCATTCACTTTAGCAGGGTTCGAAGCCAGCTAAACAGCAAATCAATGACACATTTCTGTGCACTGAGCAAGACCTTGCTAATTTGCTTCTAAGTCACCATTCTATTGTCCAATTTGCTGGGTGCTCTCCCTGGACAAACTCTGCCTAACAGTGTACTTCGCTGCCTGCTTGCACGCTGCGAGACAGTGTATGTCTCTTGGCAGCCATCTTCCACTGAATTTCTCTAAACCACAAAGTGCAGGTAGAATGACCGTATCACTGAGCAGCTGCAGGAATTTTTCTGGGAAATGCAAACTCGTTGGAGGGCTAAGCTGCTGCTATTATTCAGAGCTTTTGCCCAATGGAAGTGCTTGCATTCCGTGCTCTGTAATGGTCTGCTTGCATCTTTGCCACTAAAATCAGGAAAATTCCTTGACACTGCCTATGAAATTAATATGCATCTAGTGTGCTAATATTAATCATTTGTTATCTTAGTGCTTGGGAATGTGAACGAGGGATAGGACTTCACTCCAAACAGTGTTTTTTATTAAAATAAAGATGGATTAGTGTTCTATCAAAACCTCATTTGGTTTGGCTGTAATTATAAAGCTATATGCAGTTGTGTTGGCATTGTCTTGGGGTTATATTTACTCACAAGACTGAGTCTGGCACTTTATTCTAAGGTACCAGTGAGCACACCGAAGAAGCAAATGACAGAACACATAAGAATTTCTATGAGTGCTCTTTTTTTAAGAATCTCAAGTGTCAGAGCCAGCAACGTACAAATCGGCCTAAATGCTAGCCATATAGTAGAACAACTATCTTAAGATTTTTAATGCATGTACAAAACATACAATCACAGTTTTCTTCATGTGTAGCTCTCTTTTAGAACAGTCTCCATCTGCTATTACATAGTATCATAAAACATGACATCAAAAGTAGCGCTAGAAACCAAAACTCTTTTGTCTCATGAGACCTGCCTTGAACCCTGCTGCATACCACCATAACCTTTAAATTGTGCCTCCTTACTATCAGCAGTTACTAGTCGCCTATGTTTGAATGAGTCACATCTATATATTAATCATTAATCCTGTTTCAGCAGGAAACAAAATCACTGTGTGGGGGGAAGGCAGATAATTGTATATGGCAGTATAAAAGGAACTCTTGAAATAAAATTAGTTAAGAGATGGGAGCTGAAAAATAAACCTGTATACCCAGCAAAGTTAATACAATATCCCCCGAAAGACAGTATAAAAGGCATTTTGCTTCAAGAAAGGGATAGAGATTCAGTCGCTTCCCAGAATAGGTCAACTGTGCAATGGATAGCAACATAGCTAGTAAGCTAATAATAGTTCACATCTGGCTACATCAGAGAAGCTGAGGGTGTAAATGAGAAATTCCAAAAAAAGAAGGAGGTCCTTGACAGTGGAGATTGACCTGTGATGTAGCATGTCAGAGAGAGCCTGTGACGGGGTTCCGACTCACCACCACTGGCGCCTCCCGCTGGTTGCTCCAGGAATTAGCTCTTGTCAGCCATGGAGTGCCCTCGACATGTGGTGTCTCGCCCGTCACCTGCTCTGCTGCCCTGGGATGCGTGTTGCTCCCTGCTCAGCGGCGTTCTCTTCAGGACACTGCCCTCCAGCAGTGCTCACTACTCCAGTCTCATGCCCTTCCGGGGTGGGGGTTAACTGCAGTCCTCTGGCTTGCACCTGCCTCAGTGGCCAACCACAACCCCAAAGTCTAGCCCCTCAGCTCAGGGCAAGTTGCAGTTTGTTTTGGCATCACACCTCTGTGGCCAGGTGCAGTGTAAAGGTGGGGAGGGGGAAACCCAGGCCCACCCGCTACTCTGGGTCCCGACCCAGGGACCCTCTAGTGGCAGCCTCTCTCTGCCCTCCTTCGTTCCCCTCTTGTCCGCCTATTTTTCCTGGTCCACTTCCCCTTTGGCCCCATGCACCTTCTCGACCCCTTTTAGCAGGGGCCCACAGCCTGGCAGGTAACTGGGTTGGAGCTCTCCTCTGCTCCCCCAGAGCCTGCCCAGGACTGCTTTGTCCAAGGTGCTACCTCCTTACCTCAGGAGCCAGTCCTCCTCCCTTGCTGGTCAGGGAGTGACCCCCTTCCCCTCTGCTAGGCAGCCTTTATATAGGACCCAGCCCAGCCCTGATTGGCTGCCTCTCCCTTTGCCCTGATTGGCTGTCCACAGGCCTTTGCTGATTGGCTGCTGGCCTACACAGCCTCCCTGGCCTGTTCCAGCCCTTTTTCTCAGGGCGTGGGCAGCTGCCCCACCACAGAGCCATAGGATTTTAACAGGCTAGAGAAACTGAGAGATGAACTCTAGCTATGTGTAGATGGTTTAGATAATACTTAGTCCTGCCTCAAGTGCAGGAGACTGGACTAGAAGATCTCTTGAGGTCCCTTCCAGTCTACACTTCTATGATTCTATGAATGTGAGAATTATATTCGATGATCTATGTAACTTCAGTGGCCTGGACACTCAGCAGCAAGCCTTACATATACCTGTGTTTTTTCTTACAATATTCTCTTGATTTTCTAATAAACTTAGTTAGCTTTAACATATTCAGGTCTTATACTGTTCTGAGGGGATTTACTACTGTCCATCCTTGGAGAAAAGGAAAATAAAATTCTGTTCTCTGTGGAGCGACATAAGGGAGTTATGAGGAAGCCTAACCTGGAGTCTTCAGCCAGGCATAAGGCAAACGGCTATCCATTCCCCAAGATGTGTTACCAAGATGTTGTCTGAACCCATGGAAAGCCTGGTGTGTATGGAGTGGGACTGGAATAGGGATGGAAGTTTACACAACAAGGAATGGAGGCAGGGTAGATATGCTGAAAATGCTGTGTAAGTTATTCCCTTCAGATTGATAGCCTACTTAACTATGGGCATCATACATGTAGCATGATCAAGTTCTGAATCCCTGTGAAAATCAATGCCACAGACAGTATTGTCCATTTTTAGAAAGATTCATATATATCTATATCTATAACTCTCAGTGGAGGTGATGCCCAGATAAATTGAAACAACAACTACATATAGATTCCCTATTACATCAAAATGGAATGCTTATGTAATTAACCTAATCAATCCTTTTTCAGGATCAGATCAACATAGAAAGGACTGGATCTTATCCATAGTTGGACCCCATGAGGGTGGAGGGTCCCAAAGCCCAGACTCCAGCTTTTGTCTAAATGCCTACATAGCAATTTTTAGACCCGCAGAGCAAGCACTGCGATCCCGAGTCAGATGAACTGGGCCAGCCGCTTCATTCCAGTGCAGGCATTCCTAAAATGGCCCCAATATATGTTAACATATGTATTACCAATATGCCTGTTTACAGTTTGAGGAAACTTTCTTAATACATTAAGAATATATTACTTACTTTTCTTTATATGGGATTCTGCTCTCATTGTCTGATTTTATTTATAGCCATGATCATTCATACATCATGAAATATCATTTAAAAGGAAAAAACAATCCTATATTATGCAGCAAAATAACTGAAAACATATAGAAGAAAAAAGTAGAAACATTTTTAACCAGATGTTTGTTCAAACACATGTAAAGATCAATCTCCTACTTTGCCCAGTTAGGCAAAGGCAAGAGAAAATCTTTGCTAATGAGTCCTATGATTATTACCATTGAGTTTGTTTAGAAGAATTTCACATATGTGAGAGTGCATGAAGTGAGCACACCAAAAGAAGAAGCAGCTCGAATAACAGCTTTTTCATCATCACTAAAGCAACAAAATTCTGACACCACTTTGTACATCTGAGTTACATCATTTTTAGGTCCCCCTCTCCCCAGTAGATGAAAGCTCTCACACCAGAGACTTTGCTTGCAAGAGCTTGTTCACATGTGATATGAAACCCTAATTGAAGCATTGTCATGGATTACATGCATAGGATTAGAATTCTGCTGCCATCAAGAGTATTTTTCCTTCATAGCAGGTTAAAGGCATGAATAAAAAAATAGATTATTATCATGGCACATTTTAGCTGTAGAAATATGCACATCAGCTTCCACATGCTTTACAGAAAACTCTCCAAATATCAAGCTACTGTTTACTTACTAATTGATTGTTATGGCATTAAGCCAAACTATTCGAGCCATAGATTGATGTTGTTTGTCATTTCTTTCAGAGAAATGTTCAGGCTGGTCACTGTAGTAATTCTAATAATCTACAATAAGGTGTACATCATGTTTTCTTCATTTTTAAACCACAATTTTTGCAGGTTTATTTTTCTTTTGCAAACAGAAATTTCACATGCCAAGGAGCTATTTCCAGACAAGTTAACTAATGTGATCTTTTTCTGTCCTGGATCTCTGTGGATCAGTTGAATGGCTTCTATTTCTATTGGACTTTACAGAGAAAATTGAGTGGATACACAACAATTTCATTCAAACCACAGGAGCAGTAACAATGCTGGAGGGAATAAGCAACTTATTTCCACTGACTACATTTCATCTGGGGTCACTTTCTTAGCATCTTTCTTCTTTTACTGAGTGTATTGAGTAAGCTTTGCTTAAACATCTGTGAGATGGACCTTACTCTTCTTAGCTGGCTAAAACCATTAGAAATTGCTTGAACCCATTATTAACAGAAATTGTGGATGTCTCCCCTGAGAGAGTGCAAACTTCTGACAACTCTTAAACAATACCATAGTCTAGCCCTTGCTCGGAGAGGAGGTTGGGGAGACTGGATAGCAAAAATTGCACCAAGTAATTCCTAGTCCTCAATCTTCCTTTCCTGGGGGTAGTTATTGAGAAATGGTGGCTGGCCAGCTGCAGCGACACCTGACATCCTCTGATTTTTTTGGCTCTTTATCAGTCAGGGTTCATACTCTGCTGTGGCACAGAAACATTATTGATCTTCTCAATGTTTATATATCGCCTCAGGTCAATGGACAGAGGACAGACATCCCTGATTGATATTACTAGACCTGCCGTCAGCCTTTAACATTGTTATTTGATTATGAGGGGGGGTGGATGGAACTGACTAAAAATGGCTTCACACAGAGCACTGTTTTGGTATCAGCAAGGCTGAAGGTCACAGGGGCGCTGCTTGATAAATGTTCTTTCTCCCTGAGGCCTAGCAGCTGTGGAGTTCCACATGACTCTCTTGTAATCACTCTTGTTCAGTATTTATGTGAAACCACTTAGAAGGCTGATGAAGAGGTATGGGCTGTAATGCCGTCAACATATCAATGACACTTTTTCAATAGACCATGGTAGAATTGTTTCCCTGCTCTCCTAACATCTGGCAAAGACAGGACCCGGATGAAATCCAACTGCCTCAGGCTCAATACAGATAAACTGTCAGTGATGCTGGTCAGCTGAGGAAATGGTCAAGATAACGTCCCCTTCTTCAGTTGAAGGTATCTGCCCACCTGTCATCATAGACTCAGTATTTTATTGGATTTTTCCTCCCTGCTTCTTGATGCCCAAATATCAGCAGTGACCAAAAATGCAACCACTTTTCTCACAAGCAAACCTTATTATGACAACACATCATTTTGTCAGCTCAGAGCTACTGCACCATACTGTAACTGGGGCTAACTTTTAAGACCACTCAAAAGCTCCAGCTGGTACATCATGCAATTGTATGCCTTTTAGGTAGAGAAGACCAGAAAAAAGCACATCTTACCTATGCTCCATACCCTCCACAGCCTGCTAATTCTCTTCTGCATGAAATCCAAGGTGCTGCCCATGACCTACATGCCCTAAACTATCTGTGTCCCAGCCACTTCAGAGACACCATTTCCCTTGTATGCAGTCATTAGATTCAGAGGGAGCACTTGGGCTAGATACCCTGTGGTGAAAGTAGAGGTTAAGTGGAGGCAAGGCATTGGCATTGACAGACCCTCACCTCTGGAGTTCAGTCCCATCAGAAATATGAATAATCTTTGGGCCCCATCTTGGCAATGTTCAGGGCAAAAGTTATGGCGCAACAACAGCAGGTGCTGGATCCCCGCAAAATATTTTAAATGGTGAATCCAGTATTCTGAGTGTCATCAAGGAATCTGGCTGCTACAGAGGTCACAGATTATTAGGACTCCCGCCAACATACCCCTTCATGTGATGCTGTTTGGTTCTTTTTAACTTTTGCAACATATGTTAAGACAATGTGATTATATGCACCTTACAAATCTTTATAATAATAAATAATAATAATAGTTTCCCTGTCTCAGATGTAGAGTTACTTCCTTGTAAGCACATGGATATTTATTTATTGACCAAGTTTATTGACTGTTCATCTGAAATTCAGTTTCAAACATAGCCTTCCAGAGCATGCTCTACAGTGCTGGTGACAATAACATAACGTATGGTGGATACTATTGCCTCAGAAAGAGTGCAGAGCAGAGCAAAAAGGATCTAACCAAATAAAATATAAAGAAAAGGGCCGTGGGATTATTTTCATTGGAAAAGAGGGGTCTGAAAGACCATGCAACAGAAGTTTTCAAAATGGCAAGACAGACTGATAGCATAATGTGCACTAAGATACATTGTTCATACCAATAATAGGTTAAAAATCCATGGAATATAAATCCCAAAATTAGGAACAAAAATAAAATGCAAACAGAACAATTTCATAAATATGCTGATGAATATAGGGACTAAAGTAACACTTTCAAAAGTGCTTGGGAAAATGATCAGCCAAAAGTATGTATGAATCTCTAGGAAATGTGGATTATTTTTTTTCCTGAGGAAGGAAGAGATTGAAGAGTCTGGTGAATAAGCAGTGAATTGGGATTCAGAACAGCATAAATAGGCAGACAAATTGGACCAGATGGCCCTTTTCTCTTTCTGTCGTAACTTATGTTCTTGGAACCTGCAGAGCCTAAAAATGATTCAGGAGACAAAATCTCTTTCCTTCCTTAATTGCCAATCGTTGATGCTTCTGGCTTTACATGCACCTTTACCCAGCCCCAGTAATTACTGAACATGAAAACACATTCCACCTTATGCCTTATGTGGGAGGAATTTGTTTACATGGATAATCAGTTCAAATCCAAAATGACAATGAAGTAAGGAATGGACTGGGGTATTAGATACAGCACTTATCAAGGCGTGGTGCATAAACAATACCACCCTGGACGTAGCCCTGAGAATCACTGTGAGGCAGAGACACCTTCCTAAGGTACAGTTCCCTCCCTGCTTCCCCCTAGCTCTGACGTAGTAGTATTTTGCTATTGCTTGCAGTGCACATCACTGTCTGTAATTGTTGTTCATGATACAGGGTATGTCAGCAGCTGCTGGGCAGCACTGACTGAATTCTCGTGGCTCACTGAACAGTTCTAAAGCTAGATCCCATCAGTGACCCACACATGAAATGGTCTATGTCTACTTACGAGGAAATAAGATTTAGTAGAACACTCCAGGCACTATGTACAATGATCACCCTTAAAAACTAGCTCATTTTGCATAAGATAAATGGATATGGCCAAATTTTTCACAAAAAGGGGCCTAAAGTTAAGCTCCTAAATCCACATTTAGGTGCATAAGGGTGGAATTTTTAAAAGTGCCTAAGGCCCAGATCCTCAAAGGCAATGAAATCAATGGGAGTTAGGCACTTAAATAATTTTGAGGATCTGGACCTAAGTGTCTTCGGAGCACAAGTCCCACTGAAGTAATTGGAGAGCTATTGAAAATTCCAACTTGAGGCACATTCCTATGGAGTTAAGAGTCTAACTTTAGGCCCCTATTTGTGAAAATTTTGAGCATATTTACCACAGTATTTGAAGTATTCTCTGTATTTCCCTATTGTGTGCTTACTTTGGCAATACTGCAAATACTGAGGTAAGGCTGTTATCTACTAGCTAGGACATTGTCTAAGGTAGGAATAGTCAATAGGTGGACCGTTGGTCAAATCTGGATCACCAGATGCTTTTGAATGGACCCCAAAATCCTTTTATTTACCTATTATCATTATTGTTATTTTTATTAAATTATTTTCTCTGGAGTCTGGACCATGACTATACCTTGACCGAGAAATTTGGACCTTCACAAAAAATAATTGACTACCCCTGGTCTAAGGAAACGGATAAGTTTTTAAGAGTGAGTCATGTAGATGATTATAATAATAATTAATAATAGTAATAATTTTTAAAGGTGATTTGGTGATGCTTCTGCCCAGGTGCCTGAATTTTATAGTCATCAGCAAAAAAGCTTTTTTGGTGACACACTAGTTGGCATGAGATGAATTAGCAGGATGGATGAAGGAGATCATGAGTTAGCTCTCCTATAAGACGCCATAGCCTTTTTGTCTTGAAAATAAAGAAGAGTGTCATCTTTCCGTGTGCCATGCAAGGTTTTTCAGCTTGCTTCTCAAAATATGTGGCCAGTTGGCTCCCAGGCAAAATATGGGTACCATTCCAGAACCCATTGTATTAGGCACCTAGAAGTTGTCATGACATCCCTATGGATATAGGTTACTGGTATGTTTAATAGTGTATTGCAGTTTAGGATGCTTTTTTTTCTTTCCTCATTGTTATACGGAGCCACTGACAAATAGTGGATTACAACACTCTGTAGGTTCACCACTTGTACCTTAAATTTCCATCTGGGAGACATCAAAAAAAAAAAAAGTAAAAAAGTTTGGCCTTGCCCCTAGTTAATGATGTGCATTTACCATTCCTTCTCAAGATGTGGAATCACCGTCCCAGCAAACAGTTTGAAAAAGAGAGACAAGAAAAGGATACTGGCCTACACATTCTGCAGTTCCAATAGCATCAGTGGCGTTCAGCCCACTGAAACAAGCAGAGAATTTGGCCAGTAATTAGAACTGTGCAGATTTTGCACCAAGAACATTTATATAAAACCCCCCAGAATTTTGTGGGTGTTCAAGAATAAAATTTTCATAGGGAAAGATTAAAATCTATTTTTAAAAATGTCTGTCAAACAATTTGCAATTTTGGCAGAAAGATCAATTTATTACCAGCAAAATTACCTTTCATTTTAATGTACAACATTGAAAAATCCAAGTTTAAACTGAAACCACAGAATGGTTCATTCATTCAATCACTAAACATAGAATTTATTGCTGGTTTTGCAGTGGTGCAAATTTCTTATTACAGCTCTCCTAAAATATCCGTAGCTGTGATCACTTGGACTGAAGCATATTTCCTTAATTTTATCTTTGCTTTCCACAAGGATTGTCCCCCTGTAGATAAAAATGACACTTCTGCATTCTGCACTCTGGTTTGCAAAGCAATCTTTATCTGGCATTTATACTCTGTTGAGCAGGCATAACACCTTATGAGCCGGCATGCTGCCATCCTGACAGATGGGTTTGAGCATAGGTGTGAGGATAGCCGGAGAACAGTATGTGCATCAGGTTTGTGTGCTAAGGGCTAGATTCCCCTCCAGGGATACTGAAAGGGCAGTCTGTGCAGATTATCAGTACTTGACGATGAGGGGATATGCCATCATTACCCCATTTTGGTTTAGATTAACTTTGAGGATTCAGAAATAGTTTCTAAAGCTATGTTAGGTGAGCTTTTGACCTTTGTTAAGTCACGATTAGAGGAGAAAGAGATGTCACCCCCTTTTGGCACTTTGCTGGAGGCACTCATGAACCTCATCCAAAATGCTTCTGCAACACAGCTGAGCTCCCTGCCAAAAGACAGAGAATGACCTTCCATAAGCTTCTACACCACAGAAGCCAGTCTGCTCAAATAGGCTTTAGCAGTATTTTACACTATTGTATACTCAGTTAAATCTGTTACACAAACTAAATGGGAATGAAATATCACCTTCTTTGATTATCACTAAATAGTTCACAAATTAACACTGAACTGCAAATGAGGAAATAATGTGTCTCTTTGAGGAAACCATATGCTTTGTGTTTTAAAGTATGTGATGGAATAGTTAATGTACAATGAATGCCATCTGCTGACTAATATAGAGTATTTACAAGGGCAAATAGTCCTGATAACTGTGCTTGGTAAATGACTATACAACTTAATGCAACAGGATTTGGACAACAAGCTGAATCAAGTCCAGCTTTTTTATTTTTCTTCTTCTGAATCCATTCTTATGCTGGGGGTTGAGTAAAACCTTATTGAGGTAGGTGGGCATAACAGTCACTCTTCATCCAGCATAAATGTAAAAGCAGTTAAGTTTCTTTATGGAATAAAATACCTGAAACAATAGGAGTTACAGGTCAGATGCAAGCCCTGTGAGGAATTTGAGCTATATGTGTGGAAGTGTTTCACTGGGGCCTGAATGCAAACTGAGGAGCTTGGTATTGTTTGAGGGAGCTGTCTATGTGTGTGAGAGAGAGAAGCAGCAGAAACACCACAGAAGCACAAGAAGAAAACAGCAAGGAAGCCTGAGAGACACACTTGTAGTCTGACTCTGAGAAAAAGCCAAGAGAGTGAGCTTTTGGGAAGAGTACTGGTTGGAAAGGGTCTTGGAACTGCGAGCACAGATACTGTCTCCTGTTGTTTGGTTCCTACTGTGTTCAAGGAAACAGGACTTTGTACATTCTTTTAAATAAAAGGATTGCAGCAAAGAAGTACCTGACGTCCATCATCAATTTCTACTCCTAATGGAAATAACCCACAAGACACCAACTCTTGGCTAATATTCAGTCTAATTAGAAGTAATTAAAAAGTAACTGCTGTGAGGTTAAATAGCATGTTAAATTTAATATTCTAATAACATCATGGGGGCACTTAAATGAGAAGTAAATCAGAATAAAATTGCTTCTACTGTCATCTGTACTGGTGCAACGTATGAAGGGTTTGGTTAAAATTCCCATAGTGCTAAGAATATTCCACATGATAAGTCTTTGTCTTTTTGGTCCTGATCCTGTAAGCCCCTGTATGTGTGACATTCATATTCATGTCAGTTCTGCTCCAGAATGTTAGTGACAGTGGCAGACAGATAGGAGTTCTACATGTGGAAGTATTGTGCTATCAGGTCTTTGTTGTGTGTATCTTGTCTGAAAACAAACTGGGTTTTTGAAGGTGCTTAAAGCTGCAATGATTTTGAAAGGGAAAGTATTTCTTTTTAGTCGCAGCAAGAAGCACAAATGATTGTTTTTAGGAGATTATCTACCATGAAAAAGAGGCCTAAATGCCAAAGAGTAAAACAGATTATTGATTTACAATTTCATCATTTTAATATCAAACTGAGTAGCAATGGAAAAATCTAGTGCACCTCTACAGTAGGCAGGAGTAAAAGATATTCAGTAAAAGACCACCTCTAAGAGCCCTGGAAACAATCACACCAGAAGCAGTGACTTTCCAGATTATAGTATATCAATTTTGTTAGCTTGAATCCTTTCTAACCGGAATTCCTTTAGGCTGTATTATACCCTCCAGCTCCCACTTACTTGAGAACAATATGTGCCAGCTTGATGGACAAACCTCACAAAGTTCAGCAGTTCATTTCTGGTAAGCATTCAAAAGTTTAGACTTATCCAGATCGAGTCATTCTAAAAATTGCATCGCTCATGAGCTCCCTGGTATTCTCTGGTTCTGGTAGATTGTAGATCATTCTTTCACTTACATGCCCAAAACTAGGCCAGAATATTCTGGATTAGTAGCAATTGTTGCAGTTCTGAGCTGCATGAACCTTTGACACTTCTCGGTCTCTCTGAGTGCAACCCCTCCAGGTGACAGGTCCTGAGCCTTCTCCTCTCTGGGGCAGAATCCTGTTAATCTCCTACTCTTTAGATCAGGTTCCCAGGGTGCACTATCCCATGCAACAACCATGATAGTTCCACAGGATTGACTGGATTTGCCTGCCTCGCAAAACTTCCTTTCAAGAGCTGTGATCAGTGTCTGAATACAGTGGCATACAACAGACTTTTCCGAACAAAGTATTGTTTAATCTCAACAGTAGGAACACAAAAAGCACAGGAGTACTTGTGGCACCTTAGAGACTAACAAATTTATTTGAGCATAAGCTTTCGTGAGCTAAAACCCACTTCATCGGATGCATGCAGTGCAAAATACAGTAGGAAGATATATATATACATAGAGAACATGAAACAATGAGTGTTACCATACACACTATAACAAGAATGATCTGTTAAGGTGAGCTATTACCAGCAGGAGAGAAAAGAAAAAGAAAAAAACTTTTTGTGGTGGTAATCAAAATGGCCCATTTCCAGCAGTTGACAAGAAGGTGTGAGTAGCAGTGGGGGGGGACAATAAACATGGGGAAATAGTTTTACTTTGTGTAATGACCCATCCACTCCCAGTCTTTATTCAAGCCTAATTTAATGGTGTCCAGTTTGCAAATTAATTCTAATTCAGCAGTCTCTCATTGGAGTCTGTTTTTGAAGTTTTGTTGTTGTAATATTGCGACTTTTAGGTCTGTAATCGAGTGACCGGGGAGACTGAAGTGTTCTCCAACTGGTTTTTGAATGTTATAATTACTGACGTCTGATTTGTGTCCATTTATTCTTTTATGTAGAGACTGTCCGGTTTGGCAATGTACATGGCAGAGGGGCATTGCTGGCACAGCATAACAAGAGAAACAACAGTCTGCATGCATGTTATCCAAACACCTCCACTTCTAGCTCTGGATGGACAGTCTGTACCCTCTCCTGAGCTCAGGAGCTCAGATGTTTACCCACTCTGAAGTTCTCTGTTTCAATTTTCCCACAGGAAACTCCCCCAATGTTACAGGCTGGGACCTCTCCAGGCGGGACAAGTCACAGAAGTAAACTTCAAAGGAATTGACACCTGCATTTTCTTTTTAAGTATTGGTGAATGGTGTTATCTGAAGCCTATGGTCTCCCTCCCTGGCCTGCCTGCTGTCCACTCCTGTTTGCATTACACCAGGGATCGGCAACCTCTGGCACGCAGCTCGCTAGGGTAAGCACCCTGGCAGGCCGGGCCAGTTTGTTTACCTGCCGCGTCGGCAGGTTTGGCCGATCGCGGCTCCCACTGGCCGCAGTTTGCCGTCGCAGGCCAATGGGGGCTGTGGGAAGCTGAGGCCAGCACATCCCTTGGTCCGCGCTGCTTCCTGCAGCCCCCATTGGCCTGGGACAGCGAACCGCGGCCAGTGGGAGCCACGATCGGTCAAACCTGCCAATGTGGCAGGTAAACAAACTGGCCTGGCCCGCCAGGGTGCTTATCCTGGAGAGCCATGTGCCAGAGGTTGCCGACCCCTGCATTACTCCTTAAGTTGCCATGATACAATAACAATCAAACAAACACACAAACATATACTATTCATAAAATATTACAGCCATCTTCCAAGTCCTTCACAGCAGTCACTTCAATGAACCTGTGTATTTGCTGTGCTCTTCACCTACCTGCATGTTCTGCTGATTGCTGGGAGTTAGGGCTGCTTGCTGTCTGAGCAAACTCTCCTGATCACATTGGTGGATACAGCAGACTGGAGGGTCCTACCAATCACTCATTTCTTCCTCATTATCACAGATTTCATACAGTAATAGTGGCACTTCCCTTGTCCCTCTGTGCTGTCTTATGATTTAGACTTGGCTGCTGCTCCATCAGATGATATTCAGCTACAGGCTGAGTGGTGGCTTATATCACCTTAGATGTAGTAAATTTTGCATGCAAACAGCATATTTGGCCAATAGTTTGGAAGGTCAGAATTCCAGTGAACTCCTCTGTGAAAGAATACACCCACTTTTGATATGACCATATCCTGTTTGTGGCCTGTGCACCAGGACATGAATAACACATTTGCAATTTGCCATTTGCTGGTTTCTCATCCTAATAGAATTTATGTGGCCATCTCCTTTGGTGCAATAGATCCAACTCTGCAAGGTAGCCAATAGCTCCTGAGAGGGGCTGGGTGCCCTAAGTTTCCAATGACTTCATTAGGAGTTTATGATGCTCAGGTTCTCTCCAGAGGGGCTTAGAACCATTCAGGATCCTGCAGTCTGTTAGTTATTATAGAGTAGTGGGTGTGTGACGGAGTGATGGTGTTCAAAGCACAAAAGGAATAAAGTTTCATTGCTGGATAGTGTCAGTACAATATTAACCCAAATTCTTTATCAAGTTTGATTCTGCTTACCATATATAGACAGAAACAGAAGTACTTTTTAATAACATAGCTTGAGTCACTACTATGACTCACTATCCCAAATTATCCATCCACTTTATCACTGTCTGATAAAGATTAGTGATTCCTTCACTTCTTCGGAACACAGAACTTCCCTGAAGTGCAACTCTTTCCCTGAATCAAACTGACCCTTCTTAGGATTTGGGAAGAATCCCTTATTTGTCTTCCAGGTTCCCTCTCTTCAACCCCTAACAGATTCTACAACTCCCTCTGTCTAACCTTTATCTATCTTTTTCCTTTGTGACCACCAATCCTTACCACTCCCTTAAAATCCCTTACCTTCCCTGATGATATTGCCACTTGCATTCTGGTTTCTCCATTCAAAGGTAAATACGTGATTTTTGGTATCCTTTGACTACAGAAAACTGGAAGATCTAAATAAAAGAGCTGCCCAAGTCCATCAGACCTCAAACCTATCACTAATAAACACATAAGGCTTGATGGGATCATGAAAAGGAAGGGGTTTGTTTGTGATAGTTTGGCGTGGGGTTTAAAGAGAAGAAATTGAGAATGACAGTAAGTGAATGCCCAGAGGAAAGGAAGGATGAGAAAGGGGAAATAATCTTGTAGGGCTATGGAGTGAATTTCCAGAGGAGATTAGGCAAATTTGGACTCTGACTGTCTTTTACAAAATGCTGAAAAAACCTTCCTCTTTGAAAAAGTCTTTTCACCATAGCAAGAATGATATACAACTTTGATCCCCAAACACTTGCTCCAAAAAAGAAAAGACAGCTGAAACAAACAAATCAAACCAAAGAAAACAAAAAGCTTACTTCAAGCAGAGTTTTTACCCCAAAAGGAGAGGTGCCAAAGACTCCATGAAGTCCATTACAGACTTCACTATTGCCATCAGTTTTGGAAGTCTTAGATACTATGGTGATGGATGGCAGTATTAAACCCGAAGACAGATAAAACCCTAAGATGTCTGATTGGGCTGCACTTACCCAGATCTTTCACTATTACTAAGACAGCCTATTTGTCCCAAGGTTTTTCGTAAAAGTTATGGTTTTAGTTACTTCTGCCAGCCCATGATGGAAGTGCAATGAACTTTTACAAATGTTGTTCTCTACAGTATATGTCCAGCCTAATGGAAAATGGGAGAGTAACCTGTTCTCTTAAAGGTTACAAACCATACAATATAAGAATGAGTAATGTGCCTTATCAAAACTAGTATTTTATTTTTTTAAATGTATATGATATATTCTGCATGTTCTTTAAGTTTTCTGTCTTTACATACCCATAAACCACTCATGAAAGCTATTTAGCATTTTTCTAATGTAAAATAAACATAATGTTAATTAAACTATTCTGTACCTTGGCTTCCCCTTTTCAACTAAAATTTATGATTTTTGCATTTCTTGATGTGACAAAGCCATACTTGTTGTCATTTTTTCCCCAGGGTAAACAACTAGCACTGATTGCCGCCTTGTATATCAAGCTTTCAATCAAGCATACTTGCCACAACATGGCAGTATCTGAAAACAAACACTGATCATTTAATTTCCAGCTAGCGATTGTCACTTTAATAAAATGACTGAAAGAGTGACTAAAGGGCTCTGTTCTTTACTTCTTGTCTGGTAGTGTTTTCTCTCTCAGATTTCTATCATTATGCACTCCTCAGATGCAAAAGATTAATTTATCACTCTTGGATTCTAGCACTTCCTTCATGACCATTTGTTTAATGTTTACCTCATACTTCAGCATTTCTTCTTTTTTGGATCTTTTCTTGTCTCTTTGAAAATTTCAGCATTCTGCTCAGCAGCAGCACACACATTGGCCAACATAGAGTGCTGTGTTCTCACTGCATTTCACACCCCCATTTTTTCTCTCTGTTTCTCTTTTTTCCTGTACATTTAAAATTCGCAAGCAACTCCCTGGTACAAGGACGCATAAAATGTAACACTGTTTTACCATTTACCTTTAAATTGCAGCTCTCCTGAAGTGCCCATCCTATTACATGTAGCTTATTGTAACATGCAAGGTGATTGACTTGCCCCCAGAATAGCAGCAAAAAGAACTAACATGTATTGATTTCCTTTCCTTTATTCTATGACTAATTTTGACCACTTTCTTCCCATATAATACACAGAGAAAGCCACAAGAACAAAACTATCTCTTAGCCTCTGTGTAACGCTGCCACAGCTGCAGCCAGCAAAAGCGCTTGAGCCAGAGCCCCTTCAGTATACAAGATAGGCCAGGGTTATTCTCCCCCAGGGTATGGCTACACTGAAATAAGAAACCGATGGCTGGCCTACGCCAGCTGACTCAGGGTACATCTACACTTACCGGAGGGTCCGGCGGCAGGCAATCGATGTTCTGGGATCGATCCCGGAAGTGCTCGCCGTCGACGCCGGTACTCCAGCTCGCCGAGAGGAGTATGCGGCATCGACGGGGGAGCCTTCCTGCCGCGTCTGGACCCGCGGTAAGTTCGGACTAAGGTACTTCGAATTCAGCTACGTTATTAACGTAGCTGAATTTGCGTACCTTAGTCCGAAGTGGGGGGGTAGTGTGGACCAGGCCTTAGGCTCGCAGGTCTCAGGCTGTGGCTGTTCAATTGCAGTGTAGACTTTCCAGCTTGGGCTGCAGCCTGAGTTCTGGGACCCTCCCACCTTTCAGGGTCCTAGATCTTGGACCCCAGCCCAAGCCTGGAAGTCTATATTGCAATTAAATAACCCCGCAGCCTGAGAACCGCAAGCCTGAGTCAGCCACAGTTTTTTAATTGCAGTGTAGTCATACCCTCAGGGGCCATCAACTTTAAAACATACATACCCAACTTTAGGCCAAAAGATCCATTGACCTTTACTCTTCATACACCATCTTTTGGGAATGAAGAGCCATGATAAGGGCTGGTAGGTGTTTGTAGTCAAAGGGAAATTAGTTGGGTATGAATCTCATCTTTGGTTAATTATTTTCTGCTTTGGAGTGGAGAGCAGCTGCTGGTATACCGTCTCTTTATGAGTCACAGTTTTTGATTTATGACAAATCTGTTCCACAGAGCCTAGGACAGGTCACATTTTGTGTGTTTTAAAACTAACTAAAACTAAAAAAACCCTACATATTTCTTACAAATATACTTTCACTTAATATTTAACTTATACTAAGGAGTTAACACTTAATTTCTGGGCATATATAGCAATTTAAAACATGAAATGTAAAAAAGAGAAGCCAATCTGTCTGGCAAAGATTTTAATTTGGATTAATAATTGTCCTGGGCATATCCCCTTTCTGGAATGTGGTGAAGAAGAAACCAGCCAAGACAATAACGAGGCTGCTGGTTTCTGTTAATTGCCTTCTTCAGTTAAATGTGGAAAGCTTCTTAGTGAACAGTCCTTATGTGGACAGGAACAACACACACTTTGAAGAGTGTTACCAGAAAATCACTGGATCAACTGTAGGCAGCACAGTACAGAACTAGAAGTGAAACCTTGTCAATAGCCTCCCTCTTCTTTCTCTACACTGATCTAAAACAATTCACTCAATATTTACGCATAAAACTCTAATCAGAGTTTCTTAACCACAGCCTAACTCTTATCACAGATACATGTCTGTGTGGACATTTAACATTTTTACTGCTCTGTGTGTGTTAGCACAACAGATGCATGAGTTGGAACTGCTTAGCTCCATCAAGGTGTAGGAAGAAAATGGTCATTTTCAAATATATGAATCTTTGTATTCATTTTAATTAACATACTATGAATAAAAAGTACTCTAGGGCTGTAAAATGCCAATAATCCTAAACACCTAGTGTGAGCTAAAATTGGCATTTTGAATGTCAGTTTAAGACCCAGTCATAACATCTCTTCTTTTGGCTATGTGCTGTCACCAAAAAGAAATTGGTTATTTTATAAAATAGACTTTAAATCTATTTGCAGCCTGTATGTAAGCAGATTTACATCCAGATTCTGATTCCATTTACAGTGGTGGAAATCAAGAATAATTCCATTGGCTCCAGTGGAATTATTCCTAATTCACAACAGAGACTAGAATCGGGCCCCCAAAGTCTATTTTCAGAGCTGCAAGTTTCTGTCTGTGGAGAGCAGCTCCCAAATACTTCAAAGACTTCAAAGGCAGGAGAATCCATGGACTTCTCCACAGCATCCTCTACCTTTGAAGTATTATGCATGTAGTGCTGCCCTCAGCAAAGAGTTTCAACAGCTGTAAAGAAGAAGCATGCCACACAGGGATCTGACATTCTTCTTTTTCCATTTCCTTTACTATTTGTTGTTACGGGGATTTTTACATATAAATATCAGAAATTTAAAGATAGTGGGAGATAGTGATGGAACAACAACAAGAAAGGTTTGGTTTGGATTTAGAGGTTTCAGTATGGAATGGACATTTATCCAGATTTAGTTAAATCTGTTTGATCTAGAAATCAGAATTGAAATCTCTCAGCATCCAGTTTTTGTGTGAAGTATGTATACTTCCCAGGTCTGGCCAACCCTGAAGTATCATGGAACAGCCTCTCTCACAGGATCTAATTCTGTCCCCTTACTTCTTGAGTAGGTCCATTGAAATAAATGAGGCTACTCACAGAGTAAGATAAAACTCTACATGAGTCAGGTTTCAGAATCTGGCCCACCATGTTTTAGCTCTTTTTTTTTTTTAATGAAATCAAGAAGTTCAGATAAATTAAAAGAAATAAACAAATAAAAAGATAAATAAACATTTTCAGACCTCAAGGATGGCTCTGGTTAATTTGTTTTGAATATTGGCTGAAGATTTAGGGAGTTTCTTAGCTTATACGAATTAGTTGGTTCATTCTCTAGTACAACTGATGTGTGACAATTATTGCGCTAGCTTCATGATAGTTCAGATTGAGACCAGTTTACTGTTTAAAAAGGTGTTTTTTCCCCTAAATGTTCTGAATTCCACACACATATCCATATTGCCTTGTAAACTGGAGTTTGTCACTGTGGCCCAGGCTAGGGTTAGCAAGGAAAATTTGTTCAAAGGGTTCCCAAGCTATCCCCCAAAATTGATTTGTTAAAATTTCTCAGTTCTTACAACTTTTTTGTGCACACCTAGGGTTCAAACTGTGTCACAGATCTGCCCCAAACCTATATCACTCGATTGAGTTTGAACTCAGCTAATTTCCAGAATATTTTAAAAGCAATATTTAAAAAGTCATTAGGGGTTAAAGTTAGCTCTGCAAACTGGCTTGAGCCTTTGATTATGCACTACAGTGGTTTACACACATTTTGCGCGACTTGAGGTGCTGGGTAGTTCAGGGCACTGAACCAGAGCAAGGTCCATGCAGTGCAAATTCAATTCCTACTGTCTGCATTCATTTTGGAGTTAGGGCCATGAAGAAGCTCCTTTTGGAAATCTAGTCCCAAAAGCAGAGAGTTTTGCCTAAGGGCTGGTAATTCAAAGTGCTCTCAAATTCACATGCATACTTTGATTGTTTTGAAAATTGCTATGCCCCATCAAGGCCAGGGATAGAATTAGTGGTAAAAGACGGGTGTCATTTACTCAAGCTTTCCTTAAATAAAGCCCCGACCCCAGTTACTGATGTTAATGTCCAAATTGTTATAAATCCACATACCTATGCAGAATGTCTTGAAAAACTGGTATGCTACAAAATGGGGTGGGGTTGACCTCATGATGGAAATTTGGAGCCACTTAAACAAGGAGTTGCTGAGATACATCTCCCCCAAAAGAGCTGCTTTTACATTCCAAAGTGCTCCAAAATCTATATAAGTAGGGAGATTGTCTTGAACATTGCTATGCCACAAAAGGGTGTATGTTTGACTTTGTGGTGCAAATTTGGGGTCATTTAGTCAACTGCCTCTGTAGTGGTCATGGACACAGAGAAGGCTTTGATGTTACCTCCAAGACAGTCCCAAAGAAAGACCATTGGGTACTATTGTGGGTAAAAGAGAGATAAATTACTTTAGTTCCTGTGCATGCATTTGAAATGCGTTTGCTATTTTTTGTTGTTGTTTTTTTGGTCAGAGAAATCAACTTAAACATATTAAGTGGATGGAACATTTCAGTTAAATTCGTCTCAGTTGGAGATAAACTCTACATATGCCACGTCGTTTCCTAAAGATAGGCTGGGTTACAAGCATGCATGTAATCTCAGAGGGTGTTTAATTAATCTTGTTGATAAAAACATGAAAATGATGAATACCTCACCGCTCACAACACATCACTAAACAAGGTATTTTAAGAGCTTTTTGTATTAAAGCTCTAAGTAATTTGCCTGCTTTGAACTCTGAGGAAATGAAGCAAAGTCTATGTCAGTAAAGTGACTGTACCTTCATTAATCACACTGCTCAATACCTACTTTTCAATGGTAACCTTTGGCTACTCGCCAACATTAAACCTAGCTGTACTGTATTAAGTGGAAGAAAACTGCCAAAACACGCAGTATTTGGTCAACTCAGCTGTGAAGAAAGTGTTTGTTCATTGTGATGTGAAAGAGTCTTAGATGTGTAGATTATAAGGCCAGAAAGGACTATTGTGATCACCTAGCCTGACTTCCTGTAAAGATTCAGGTTTCAGAGTAGCAGCCGTGTTAGTCTGTATCCGCAAAAAGAACAGGAGTACTTGTGGCACCCTAGAGACTAACAAATTTATTAGAGCATAAGCTTTCGTGGGCTACAAGCCCACTTCTTCGAATGCATATTGAGTGAAACATATATTGAGGAGATATATATACACACATAACCAATATGTGTATATATATCTCCTCAATATATGTTCCATTCTATATGCATCTGAAGAAGTGGGCTGTAGCCCACGAAAGCTTATGCTCTAATAAATTTGTTAGTCTCTAAGGTGCCACAAGTACTCCTGTTCTTTTTGTAAAGATTCAATAAGACAAAAGGTACAGCCATGGGGTCTGAGCTCTTGTTCTGAAAGTGTGGCTTTATACTGACTGGTATGAAGCTGCAGCAATACAGCATTGACTCAGACCCTCAGGCCAGATCCTTAGCTGGTATAAATCAGTATAGCTCCATTGACTTCAGAGGAGCAATACTGATCTACACTAGCTGAAGCTTTGAACCAAAATTTTAATTTATGAAAAAGGTGAAGAAAACAGGCCTGGATAGATCACTTACAACACTTCTACATAGCTATAACTACACTGATGTCAGTGGTGTTACTTCAGATTTACACAAGGATAAGTGAGAGCAGAATCAGCAGCCCAGTGACTTCCATAATGAAAGAAATCCAGTTAAATATTTTTAGTAGCTATATCAAGAATATTGGTTATGGAAGAGGAAGCTTAATCAATTGCTTTCCACTTTTGAATATAAACTAAGCAGTTATGAGATACGAGGTTGGCTAGCATCCCAAACAGCAGCAAATTGTGGATATTAAAAGAAAGAGGATTAGAGTCTATACTTTTAAATAAAAATAAGGATTTCTCCATATAGAATGAAAATGTCTGTTAACAGAGACAGATATATTTGGAACTACATTTGATACGGCCAGTATTGCAGTAAGTTAGCAACCTTGGTAATGTGCATTATCGTTCTTACAAGTGACCAGTTTTGTAGACATTTATCCTCCCACTGGATAGCCTTCATGGAGAATACATTGAAACAGATGTCAGAGAGCAACCTCAATTTTGTTTTCTAGCACTTTCACCGGAATGTGTTTGAGAAAGACCCATTGCCAAGACCAGAAGCCCGCTGAGGTTTAATCGCTTCATCTTCCACTAGGTTCCAAATGTGAGGAATGCCACCCAGAAGCACAAGGGAGAAAGTTAATGTTAAGATCAGATAGCAAAGCACAAGACCCCTGTCAAGGCTGGATCCCCACTTTGAACTTTAGGGTTCAAATGTAGGGGCCTGCATAAAAACTTCTAAGCTTATCTACCAGCTTAGCTTTGGTCCGCTGCCACCATCACAAGAATTCCCTCCCTGGGAAGCCTTGAGAAACCTTTCACCAATTCCCTGGTGAACACAGATCCAAACCCCCTTGGATCTTAAAACAAGGAGAAGTTAACCATCCCCCCTCCTTCCTTCCACCCTCCTTTCACCAACTCCTGGTGAATACAGATCCAAACCCCCTTGGATCTTAAAACAAGGAGAAATCAATCTGGTTCTTAAAAAAGAAGGCTTTTAATTAAAGAAAAAGGTAAAAATCATCTCTGTAAAATCAGTATGGAAAATACTTTACAGGGTAATCAAACTTAAAGAGCTCAGAGGACCCCCCTCTGTCTTAGGTTCAAAGTACAGCAAACAAAGATACACACTCTGGTAAAAAGGTACATTTACAAGTTGAGAAAACAAAGTGAATCTAAGACGCCTTGCCTGTCTTTTACTTACTAGTTTGAAATAGGAGAGACTTGTTTAGAAAGATGGGGAGAACCTGGATTGATGTCTGGTCCCTCTCATTCCCAAGAGCGAACCACCCTTAAACAAAGAGCACACACAAAAGCCTTTCCCCCCCCAAGATTTGAAAGTATCTTGTCTCCTTATTGGTCCTTGGGGGTCAGGTGTCAGCCAGGTTACCCGAGCTTCTTAACTCTTTACAGGTAAAAGGATTTGGAGTCTCTGTACACAGAGAGCTGTTACCCTTCCCTTAATAGTTATGACAACCCCAAAGTCAAACATATTGCAGACAGAGCAAAAATCAGGTTGCATTTTTTTTAACTTTAGAGTAAATCTACCAAGGAAAATAATGATATAACTCCCTTGAGCTTCATGCAAATCAGAGCATTAATCTCTTACAAAATGTTTTATACTATAGGAATCCACAAACAGATTTGATTCAGCGACCCTAAATCAAACATGGTGGGTAGTTCTGTTTGATTGATGAGTACATATACCTCTGGCAGCAGGACAGTGACATATATGGAATAGCAATAAATATTTTCACTGGCAGATCAGCAGCCCTTGCTCAATGACACTAAAGGAAGATGGAAGGCTCAGAAAAAACTAGTTTGCTTCTCTGCAGCTCTTCCAATACAATTCCTTTCTGCTGGTCAAGAAACTAAAGGATTGATTTTTATAACATTGTCTGTGAACCAAAGGCAAAGTTTCTGTCCACAAAGCTTTGTGCTGTTACTGTTAGTTGAAAATACTGAAGTGATGCTGCTAATGCACAACCTCCTAACAACACATGTTCTCTTCATCCCAGCCCCCTTGGAATCTCTCCCTGCTTTCATCCAACACACCGTACATACCTCCACCTGCCATCCTCCCCCTCCTGCACCAGCGCTAACCCACCCTAGACTCCATGAAATTAATTAATCATCATGATCACAGGTGGTTTTGCTTCTTGGGATGGCCACGTGGGGTCATCGTAACAATTCCCACCTCTGCTATGAACAACCAAAGTCAAACCCGTCATCTCATACACCTGCTCTGCCATTACATTACAAAAAAAACCTTTTTTTAAATACTCCTTTTATTCCTGTCACTCTCTCAAATATTATTAGTAATTTTTTAAAAGTTGCATTTGAATAAAATAAAGGAAAATTCCACGAGTGACACTTCCATGAAATCTGACAATCCTGGGAGAAATTTGTATAGAAATTTCATTAATAAATTTCACAAAGTGTTCTACTTTTCCCTTATAATTACATTTCCCATTAACTCAGAGGCCCCGATTGTATTATTTTCTCTCTTTGCACAGTCACTAATGGACTTTATGGATCATTTTGAAAGCTGGAGCCTGGCAGGCAAGTGAAAGGAGTTCCATATAATATTTAGTGAATAATCAGCTGTCAGGTTTGGCAGATGAGAAGGCATGACAACATTTTTTATTAAATAAATGCACAACCTGACTGCTTGGGCTTCTGGAACACTGGGCATGCTCAAAAGATTACCAGAGAATTAGCATAGTGATATTAAATGATGTCATCTCATTTGCATAGTCACTCCCCTACTATCAGTTTGATACTAGCTCTTACACTTCTTCTAAGACACCATGTAAACGCTGAAATAACATGAAATACAACCGGTCCATAGATTATCAAATGCTTTACAAGTCACTTGAATAGTAGATTATAGTTTATTTCTGTCCACATGTATTGGGCTGCTTTTTTCCAGGATCTGGATAACATGACTCATTTCATAGCATCCATTAGTTTTTGGCAGATGCTGCTTGGATTCAACACTGACCTTTCCTTTTCTTTACCTGTTGCCTCTGAAATCAATTTTTCAACCTCTTCTCTAGAGCTGGACAGGAATTTTCCATTGGAATGATTTTCCAATGGAAAATGCAGTTTTACATAGTAAAATTTTTGTTTTGCAAAAAAAAATCATTTTTTTGGTTGCAAAAATTTAAATGAAATATAACATTTTGGGACAACCCAGATTAGAATATTTCATTTTTTTATAACTGACACAAAATGTTTCATTTCAGATCAGTTCAACAAGGCATTAAACTGCATTTCCCTTTAGTGCATTGCTTTACGAAAGCTATAGTTCCAGCCCCCATTCTCTCCTGTGGGGTCCCTGGAGGATTACATCTTCTATAATGCAATGTGGATTTTGCATTGTGTGGTACATAATGAGAGTCAGATGACTCTGGATGTATTATGGGAGATGTAATCCAGCCAAGAAAACTGGCCCATAAAGGAAAATGGGGTATCAGGCTCCCAAACTATAGCTCCCATAAGGCAATCCACCACTATGGGGAAATACAGGTTAGTATTGAACTGTGTAAGAACAAAACATTTTGACTCCATTCAATACATTTGTTTTGATTTTCAAACCAAAGTTTTTTCAGAATTTCTGGTCCACACAATTTTTTGAAATTTCAACTTTTTGTCCTAATTTGGGACAAAAACAAATGATGAAATGTCAGAATTTCCCCTGGGTGAACATTCTGATTTTCAGTCAGATCTATTTTCCTCCTCCATCTAGGGTTGCCAACTTTCTAATTGCACAAAACCGAACACCTTTGCCCCACTCCTTCCCTAAGGCCCTGCCCCTGCCCTTCCCCTTCTCCGAGGCCCCTCACCCTGCTTACGCATCCCCCCTCCTTCCATCACTCACTCTCCCCCACCCTCACTCACTTTCACCAGGCTGGGGCAGGGAGTGGGGATGCAGGAGGGGTTGAGGGCTCCAGCTGGGGGTGTGGGCTTTAATGAGGCCAGAAATGAGGGATTCAGGGTACAGGAAGGGAGCTCTGGGCTGGGGTTGAGGGGTTCGGGTGCAGGAGGGGGTGCAGGCTCTGGCTGTGGGTGCAGGCTCTGGGGTGGGGCAAGGAATGAGGGGTTTAGGGTGCAGGAGGGGCTCAGGGCTGGGACAGGGTGTTGGGGTGCGGAAGGGAGTGTGGGGTGCGGGCTCCGGGCAGCACTTACCTCAGGCAGCTCCTGGAAGAACCAGCATGTCCCTGCGGCCCCTAGACGGAGGCATGGCCAGGCAGCTCCACGCGCTGCCCTAGCCCACAGGCACCGCCCCTACAGCTCCCATTGGTCATGGTTCCCAGCCAATGGGAGCTGCAGACCTAGCGCTCGGGGCAGGGGCAGCGTGGGGTGCCTCCCTGGCCACCCCTGAGCCTATGGTTAGCAGAGACATGCCAACCACTTCCGGGAGCCGTGCGGAGCCAGGGCAGGCAGGGAGCCAGCCTTAGCTCCGCTGAGTTACCGACTGGACTTTTAACACTCCGGTCAGCATTGCTGACCAGAGCTGCCAGGATTCCTTTTCGACCGGGAGTTCCAGTTGCAAACCAGACATCCCGCAACCCTACCTCTATCAAGAGCTGGCTTGGTTTTTGAGTAAATCTGGATAATTTCTCAGCTACTTCTGACTTTCCACTTCCATAATATATAACTGTGCCTCTGATGTGGGGAGGATGACTCTTCGGGATTACAGCTGTAATAGCCTGCTCTCAAGAGACAGTTTGCCCAGCTGCCACTCTAGACAGTGCATTTTTATGTCTGCAGAATAAACCTTATTTGTTTTGTATAGCTTCTGAATGTATTTGTAGTTTTGCAATTTTCTTAGCTATGAACAGTTGAGTGTTTGTGGTAAGTAAAGTCCTTGTATCTATGCTGGGAAACCAATCCCTCTGTTGATATATTTCTAAGATGCAACTGGACTACAGATGGGTAATTATTGTTAAGCTTTATTAAAAGAGATCTTTCACTGTCTGAATAGCTCTATTGGCCATCCCATTACTCTCTTGTGTATGGTGTGAATTGTTTTGGTTGTTTTGCTGGTTTGTTTTTCTACTTTGGTACTTAAACTGGTAGCTCTTAGCCAATTCCTGAAATTCTGCATTTGAAAATTGGGATCCATTCTCAGTAATCAGTATTTCAGGTATGTTATGCCTCATATTGTGATTTGTGACATGTGATCACCATTTTGTTGCTTGTGTTTTGTAGATTTGAAATCAGCATTAATCCAGAGTAGAAAGCAAAGAACAATTCATGTTTCTTTTTCCAAAAAAACCCCACCCAACATAAAAAATCTTTAATGAGTCATTCTAGCCTTTGTTATTGTTTGTTTGAGGTTTCATAACTGTGCATGAGCCCATTTGTTTGCATTTTTCAGCAGCTATTACATATATTCCAGTGAACGATCATATCTTCTGTCTGATCATTTACCCAAGCCAAAAGCAAAATATCATCACAGTTTGAATTCTAACTTTGCTTTTTCTTTAGGCTACCCTTATATAGCTGTTCATTTCACTATATAAAACAAGATCATCAGAGTTTCAGTATGAAATGTTGATCATTTTGAAGTAGTAACGGGCACGTGTCTCACCATATTCATTTATATTCATCAATATCACTGGGAGATGGAGGTTAATATGTTTACTGCTCCACTAAGTAGTATCCACTATCTTCTGAGCAACAAGCAGCTTCCTTGATTTTGAACCCATCTGGATAGCATATTCGCAGGCTTAAATTTACACTTTAAGTCAGTTGTAGATGCATCAATGGGTCCATATTGCACTTATTTACAAATAAAATCCAAGGACTTGATCCACAATGGGATTTAGGTGCCTAACTGCCACTTTAGGTCCCTAAATCCAAAATTTAAAGCCAGGGCTGGCTGCAGGGTTTTTGCTGCCCCAAGCGGCGCAAAAAAAAAAAAAAGCCGCTATCGCGCTCTGCGTCAGCAATTCGGCGGGAGGTCCTTCTCTCCGAGCAGGAGTGAGGGACCGTCCGCCGAATTGCCGCCGAATAGCTGGACGTGCCGCCCTTCTCCAGAGTGGCCGCCCCAAGCACCTGCTTGGCAAGCTGGTGCCTGGAGCCGGCCCTGTTTAGAGCCTCAAAATCCCTGCTCAGCTGCTACCTAATGATAGGTGCCTAAATTTTCTAGGTATAGGTGCCTACGTTTCTGCACAGGACACGCACAGTCAACTCAGACCTAACCTTTGGACACCCAACTCATGGTTAAGCCCTGGCAGGATCTTCAAAATTGTTCTTCTGTCTATCTTATCTGTGGTGCCCAATTCACTAAGTGTGCTCTGAAGTAATCTAACAGCTTACTCCCACCCCCCTTACAAAACAACACTGAAGGAGGAGATGATGATGTACCCCTTATAATGTTTAGCCCACTAGCTCACATGCTAATCTGCAACATAGGAGACCCTGTTTCACTTCCTCTATCTGCCTGATATGGATCAGAGAGCTGACTCCCTACAGCCCACGTGAGTGCACTAACCACTGGGCTGTAGGATACGCTGAGGTGGGTCACTGAACTAAAAGTTATAAAAGTTATAAGGGGAGCACCTCCTCTGTTTTTTTTTTTCCAGAGGATGGGGTGGAGTAAGGACTTAGGCACCTAATTCCAGGAGCAGGTTCATCACTGAGCATCCCAAGCAAAGATAGTAATCCCCCCGACTCAGATTTATGCACCTAAATCCCTTTGAAGGGCGGGGCTTTAACCCACACCTCTCTCCTTAGCATTTTCCTATTGCCTAGTTTAGGTGGCTCCCCACTCAGTGTGCTGGCTTTTGTGAATCCCATTCTTGGGCACCTAACTCTCCACATGCATTACATAGGGAGACTGGGCACCTGACTCCGGGCTCTGGATTCCATCAGGTAACAGGGTGCCTACACATAAGGCATTGCACTGCTGAGCCTAGTCCCCCTTTTTGGATATAGCCCCACGTCTCTCATGACAAGATGCCTGTGCTCAGGCTGTTGCACACATCTTTTTTACTCTGGATACACTCACATGTTGAACACACACCTCCGGGCAGGAAGGGATTAAAAGCTAAGGCACAAGGGAGCCGCCTGGGGTTTCCAATCAGCTCCAGCTGGCATGTGTTTGAGACCCATAAGAGAATAGGCAGTGGCTAGCAAAAAAGAATTGATTTGGAGGACAAAACAGGTGAAGGGAAGCTTTGGGGAATATTTCCTTACACTTATATCTAAAGTGGAGTAGGCTGCTGGGCCCTGAAGCCTTGTGTCTATCTCTGATTGTACCATGGTGGAGAGGGAGATTACTTATTTTGAAGCCTAGTCAAATAAACAGAAACTTTTCTCCATGCTCATCTGGAGAGAATGAGGTTCTCCTAAGCCCTGAAGTCAGGGGCCAGAGGAATTAATGAATATGGATATAAAGTCACAGGTTGAGACAAAACAGAACTTCTTTTCTTTCTTTTCTGGAGAGGATTAGATTCTGCTGGATCCTAAAGCCAAGAACCTGAATAGACTTTGACCCTTGACAATGCTGCTTTTCCTCTCACCTATATTCTTATACCTCGGGAGTAACTCCATTGAAATCAATGAAACTGAGTGGGAAAACTTGTATCAGAGCATGATCTGGCCTAGAAACTCTGACACTAACCACACAGGAGACCTGCTTAACAGAGGCTTGAGACAATACGAGTAAACCCAAAGAACAATGTTGATTAGTGAAAGGCAAGTCTAGAGTGTTGACACTGAAAAGGGCCCTGTTTTATCCCTTTATGGAGCATTTATTTTTAAACAAACTCAATAGGCACCTCAGCCGAACATCGATGCCCTCCAATAATACAAAAATACCCTGTGAAGGGATAGGGCCTGAAAATAGCCAAACCAGGCACAAATCTTGAAGTGAAGTGAATCAATGACTTTATTTTCTGTTTCAATACAAATGTAGAGAAATATCCCAGCTCCTTTTCCCTTGGCTTTTAACAAGTTTCTCACCTCTTCTGAAATCTATCTGAAATCCACAAGAGGTCTGGCAATCCCTGTTATTAGATGTTTGGCTGCCTGTGTGTGTTCTCTCTGTGTGCTGTCCCAGTTCTGCACAGACAGCTGACAGAGCAGACCTTGATTGAACCACTCAATGACCACAAGATCTGTTAAGGTATGAAGGCACACAGTCAGGTTTATTGTAGATGAAGCACGGTACTAGTATCTGGCAGACTCTTTGGGGATACTAAGACATGTATGCCTGTGACAATGGATGCATCTCAGTGAATGGCGGGACTTTCTATTCCCCCCAAGGCTGTCCAAAGACACTCCCTCTGAGACTCCATTTTATACACCAATACAAACAAGTTATGTATTACCCCTCTGACGAAGATAGCTGCCGCCCTCTGACATGGCTAGCTACCACCCTCTGATGTGGCTAGCTACCACCCATTACCTTGTACATGTTGGTTCAGTCAAAACATCTCTATTCGTCACACTGTCATCCTGACCTTATCTTTAGGATGGGTCAGTGTGTTCCTGTTATCTTTGGGGAATGTGTTTGTACCAATTGGTATTGGGGTTTTCTGGTATTACCCTTCTGGAATGTTTGCATGAGTGTTCTGTGCCTAGCACTTCTTAGGAATGTGTGTTTCTGCACTATCAGCCCTGTTCTTTCCAGATTCTGTGAGCAGGGCCTGCCTCTTGCTTACAGTCAGACGTTGCTTTATGGCATCAAAGCTTTGACCACTACTTTAGCTCAGGTCTCATACCAGCCCTCTGATACAAGGCCTTATGTCTAAGACTCTTTCTACTACAATCCCTACTAATCAGATGCTGAATTCCAGTGCTTAATTTGTAATGAAAGCTGTGCTGGGACTCAAGAAATATTTTTTAATTTCATAACTGATGCAGCAAGCCCAGAGGTGCCGGGTCTATGGACTGCCAAGTGTAGCCCATAGGATTATTTTGCTAGCTATTATATCCTATTAATCCAGCCAGCAGTATTAATGAATATGTTTCTTTTTCTGAAATGAATCCATTTTATTCTGATATTTTATCAGTATTAATTCCTTCGAATTTAGGATGTGTTGAGGCATGTGTTTCCTAATAATAAGTAATGCTGAAATGCAAGATGCCTACGGGCCTGTAAGATTTGCTATATAGCAAAAAGTAGAATTAGTTATAAATATGTCAGCATAAAAGCTGGCAACCTTTGGCACAGATGAGAATGGTCCCTGAACTTTGGGGAACTAGGGGGAGGAACTATCCACATCACATCACAGGTTTATCCGGCTTCTACAACCGGTTGGTAACCGCAGGGTACACCACAAATCGAGGACCTCAAGAGAGCCTAGGTTGACCGTTTTGGAATGAGATAATCCTTATTTATATATTTAGAAAGTAAGTGTCATAATCCACTAACCTATAAGAGAAGGGTACCCATACATTTCTTAGGGTACAGAAACAAGATTTGGGTATAGTAGGTTGGGCCTGAATTACATAGGTCAGGATCCTATAAAATACCTTGTAAGAGAGTTCTTGGGGGAGCTTCTTAGTTAGTTCTTTTCTTAAACCTTCTTCTTGTAGCTGCTTTGGAGTTAGTTCTTTTCTTCTTCTATCTATTCCATCTTCTATCATGCTATCAGCTCAGCTTGCGCAGTATAGTAGAACTACTCAACATTCCTAACCATTGGGGAAGCCAGCACCATTGTGTAATTGGGCATGCCAGGAGTGAGGCTGGTCCTTCACCTCATATTACCAGGTTCTCAAGGAAGGGTGTGAGTATGTTAGATTAAGATACTTATAATAGAAATGTTACCACGGGAGTTTTTGAATTCTTTTACTGTTTTGCAGTTATAAGTTTCATTGTATTCCTTATTTTTATGTTACTGTCAATAAAGATTTTATCAGTTTGGTATTGTCCTCAGTGTATGCATTCTTGCCAAGCACCCCGAAAATCCTCTCCCGATATAGAACTCTGAGTTCTTGAACTCTGTAGTCTGAATTGGATAAGAACCTATAAATCTTCTTGTCGGATGCGATCAGTGGCGAGCCATAAAAACTAAACCATCACATTCAGGTCAACACCAGCTAAGAGGTGCCAGGGCTCAGCCCCAGCAAGTCCTGGCACAAATTAAGCATTGCTGAATTCCAGTCAGAGATCTTACCATGATTCCCATAGTACTAGCAGAGAGAACATAGCATGGTGGTTCTGACTTGGGGAAGACCTGAAGAATGTGAGGCTTGAATGAATGAACCAGCCAGAGTATTTCAGTCTTGAGTCTTTATGAGGGGGTGACGTGGTTTGGTGAACATATTTCTGGAGGAAGTTCCAAGTCTAGGGGCAGAATGGAGATGCATGAAAGAGAATGTGAGAAAGGGGCTATTGAGGCTGGTGCAGGCCGGCTCCAGGCACCAGAGCAGCAAGCAGGTGCTTGGGGCGGCCAATGGAAAGGGGCGGCACGTCCGGCTCTTCGGCGGCAATTCGGTGGCGGGTCCCTCAGTCCCTCTCGGACTTTTTTTTTTTTTTTTCCACTTGGGGCAGCAAAAATGCTGGAGCCGGCTGTGGGCTGGTGTCATTAGCAGAGCAGAGGTGTGAGGAATATGACAGAAGACCAAGTCAGAGATGGAGGCTGGGGCTGTGTGATGTAGAGCTTTAAAGATGAAAGCAGAAAGTGTTTAAGGTGCAGTGCAACTGAGAGCCAGTGAAGTGATTAAAATTGATTGGTGACATGATTGTGATGACACCGGAGGGAAACACTTGTGGTGGTTAATTCATCCTTTGTAAGGCACGTGGCATTTTAGGGAAACAAGGAAAAGTGTGAGTCATGAGACTCAGCTTTCAAAACAAGAGACAGATGCTTATACTTGTTTGACAAGGGACAAAGTATGGAAAAGAGGGAGAGGTGCCAAATCTGCATAATACCACAGCAGAGTACGGTACTTACATATTCATTGCAGGATACACACATTCTTTACAGCATCTGCACAGCTGTACAAAAATCTACATACAGTATCTTACTATAAAACCATAGACTTTTTCTGGCAATTCTTTATTCATTACAGCAGGTACTCCAGATATTGGTCATCTAGACATACAGCTATAAACTAAACCCAATCGTTCCTTACAAGATCTGTGTGTATTGACATCCATGTTATAATCACCATGGCTTATTCATTGTAACAATCGTTTACTCTAATCTCACCACCAGTTGCACTATTACCAGCCATAAAATTGATGCTACTTGTACTGAAATCAAGTTGGTAATAGGGAAGGTTACGAATTTCAGATTACATTATAAGCTTTTGAGTTGTTCAAATGTATAACAACTACTGACTTTTTGTTGTTGTTGTTGTTTGTTGTTTGCTGATGATAGGGAAGAATTCCTAAAATGAGAAGAAATGAAATTTGATGAATGTGAATACATATTCACTTTTGCTTTTATAGGACAATTTAAAATTCCATTTGTATGACAGTATAAACACCTATATCATAACATCTCTAAAACAATGCAAAGAGCATACAATCTATATCCTCTTGAGTTTGTATCAGACAGTATAATGAATAGAATTATACTTTATAATTTGAACAGTTTTTAGGTTTGAAATTCTTTCCCAAAGTACACTGTGCTAGGATTATCAGTAACCTGCATGCCAACATGTTTCCTCCATTCACCAGCTATTTCCAAACAGACTTGCCTTCCAATACCACATCATTCAACCACAAACACTCTCTCACCTTCTCTGCAGATCGTTCTTATTGCATTAGAGCAGCCAGACCTTAATTCTCTCATTTGTTAAACTAGCAGGAGCTAATTTTAGTACCAACAATTATATTCATAATAAGAACTGGAATAACACTTTATCTTCCCTCTGACTATCTCACCTAGATTTTTAAACTTTGGATGAATAAAGTTAGGGTCCTAAATAAAAGCTGCCTTATATGTCAGAATGCTGAATACCGGCAACTCCTAATGACTTCAAGACCCCAGCCATAATGTCAACAGTTTTCAGGAAAACCTAGATGAGTTCACAGCTATAGAGGAAATGCCACCCAAGTTACTGCTATTAGCATTATGGTTGCTGCAACCTTGCTACCAGCTGGCTGACTGGCTAAGCCAACTCCTCTATTGAGCGGTAGTGTGACCTCTGGCCAAAGGGATGAGTGGCAAGACGGCAAAAGACACAACATCATCTAGTGGACAAAACAAGAGACTGATAGAAGGGGACTAATTACAGTCTTGACACTGACTCCCTCTGTGGATTTGGCCAAGTTGCATAGGCCCTCAAGTTTGAAAATGTGACCCTAAACCCTAGACCAGGGGTCGGCAACCTTAGGCACGTGGCCCCGCAGCTCCCATTGGCCGGAAATGGCGAACCGCGGTCACTGGGAGCTGCAGGGGGCCGTGCCTGGGGATGGTCAACGTAAACAAAATGTCTCACGGCCTGCCAGCATATTACTCCGGCGGTGTGCCGAAGGTTGCCGACCCTTGTTCTACTCTATGTAGGTTTTTATACCACGATCATCACCATAGTATCTGAGTGCCTTCCAGTGCATTAAGCAACATGACTACACATCTGTCACGTGCTTTTTGTCCTCTCATCCTCTCCACAGAGGGACAGGGAGAGGTGTGCATAGTGGAATGCTTTGTTTTGGTAGGGAGGGTTTTTTAATTGTTGTTGTTGTTTTTTGCGGGAGGGGGGGTTGTTTGTTGTTGTTAACTATACCTGCTGCTACATGTTTATATTAGAGGATTCAAGGGCAAAGAAAGGTCCACATTATGGAGTTCAGTGCTGGAGACAGTAACAGTAGCCATCTGACCATAATTACCATCATCGAGTGGAGAGAAAGAAGCAGCTTTAGAGACATCTAGGGACAGACAAATACATGACTTGCATGCAGAAACAAAAAGGATGCAAGTGCAGATCCTGGAGCAGAAATGCTGTATGCTCATGTAGTGAGGCAGAGTGGCCTCCCTCCAAACCGGAGGGGGAGGAACCACGCTGCGTCTGGGTGGGTGGAGCCAGGCTGGGCCCAGCCCTTACACCAGAAGGTGAGAGGCAGGACAGGAAGTATCAGACAGGGCCTCCAGTTCAATTAAGGAGAAGCCAAGGAAGGAAACAGACGCCTCTTGCCTGCTGCAGCCCTCCGGCCCTGCAACCAAATTGGTTAGTGCCTGGAGAGGAGCTGCTGAGCTTGCTGGCAGCCAAATACCCTGAGGAGAGGGAGGACCCCTGGATGCTGGAGCCCCTCCCCAGATTGTGGTAGGTAATAGCCCAGGGAAACCAGGACTTTAGGTTAGGCATGTTTTAGTGGGATCCCCACTGACTCCGTGGTGGAGTCCTCTGCCACTGTCAGGGCCTTAGGCTGGGATCCAGTGGAGTAAGATGGGCCTGCATTCCCCTATCCCCTGTGCCAACCCCACTCTTGGGGTGGCTGCCTATCCCTGTCGGCCAAGAGGCCTGCTTTTGTCTGTCTGCCTGAGCGGAGGCCAGGTAAAAGACTGCCTGTCACAGTGGTTCTCAACCTTTCCAGAGCACTGTACCTCTGGCAGGAGTCTGATTTGTCTTGTGTACCCCCAAGTTTCACCTCACTTAAAACTACGTGCTTACAAAATCAGCCATAAATATACAAAAGTGTCACAGCATACTGTTACTGAAAAATTGCTTATGTTTTCATTTTTACCACATAATTATAAAATAAATCATTTTGAATATAAATATTGTACTTAAATTTCAGAGTATAGTATATAGAGCAGTATAAACAAGTCATTGTCTGTATGAAATTTTAGTTTGTACTGACTTCACTAGTGCTTTTTATGTAGCCTGTTGTAAAACTAGGCAAATATTTAGATGAGTTGATGTAACCCTGGAAGAGTTCTGCATACCCCCAGGGGTCCACTTACCCCTGGTTGAGAATCACTGGCCTATGGCTCTGCCCTACCTGAGGACCTGAGTTCCCTAGATTGTTTGTTGCTCTGCCCTGCTTGAGGGCCAGGGCCTCCTGGACAGCAGCCCTTAATCTGCTAACTCCCCCACTGTGACTGGGCTGACCCCACAGTGACCCAGTGAGGTGGAGTGGGCTCCCTCTGAGCCAGAGGGAGAGGGACAACCTCCAAACCACTACAGTTCATTTTGGCCAGTACTGCCCAACAAGCAGAGGGCTGCATTCTGTACCAATTGAAACTTCTAGTTTGTTGGAAAGAGTAGCTCCTAATAAACCACATTACAGTAGTTCAAGCTGCAGGTCACAAAGGTATGGCTGACTGTGAGAAGATTTGCATCAGAGGTGAAAGGTACAACCTCCATGCCAACTGCAGATGACTAAAAGAAATCTTGGACCACTGCTGTACATGGAAATCCAAAGAGAACAATGGATTTAACAAGACCACAAGACTCTAAACTAGTGAAAGTAAAGACAGTCATCCTCCCCTTCCCTGCACCCCACCATAGAGGGGGAAGGCTGTGACCGTCCCTATAGAGAAGCAGTCAAAGCTCTAGTTAGTTCTTCCAGATTATTTCCCCTAATTATTAAAGACACCTCTTTATCTAAATAGCTTTCCCTTTCCTGCACCTAGATGGGCACTGACTGGGACCCAGCGAAGAAGTGTGTGACTCTTAAGTGGAATATCATTTGTAGATATGAGACATGACCCTGAACAGAAGTCTTCAGGGAGACGTATCAGAACAATATTATTTTTAGTTATTTAATGATGTGCTTTCAATCATGAATCTACAGCATGCAAGGGGGGGGTGGATTTTTTTATATTTGTATCAGCGATATTATCCAGGGGCCACACACACTAGGAAAGCAATTGTGAAAGTTCTTCCATGCAACTGTAACAAAATTACCTCTGCTTTTACTAGCAAGAGCCCTGTTGTAATCATTTTGTATCCTCCCAAGTCCTAAACAGGACCACTTGAGAGTCTATCAGACTGAATTTTGCCACTAGTCGTTTGCTGAAAAGAACAAATGTCCTCAGGATAAATTGACAGACATAATAGTAAAGAACAGAATTATCAGACACATACATGAACATGATTTGTTGGGCAAAAGTCAACATGGATTCTGTAAAGGGAAATCATGCCTCACCAATCTATTAGAATTCATTGAAGGGATCAACACATGTGGACAAGGATATAATGATCCAGTGGATATAGTGTACTTGGACTTTCAGAAAGCCTTTGACAAGGTCCCTCACCAAACGCTCTTATGCAAATTAAGCAGTAATGGGATAAGAGGTAAGATCCTCTTATGGATTAGTATCTGGTTAAAAGACAGGAATTAAAGAGTAGGAATAAATAGTCAGTCTCCAGAATGGAGAGAGGTAAATAGCAGGGTCCACCAGGAGTCTGTATTGTGCTGTTCAACATATTCTTAAATGATCTGGAAAAGGGGCTAAACAGTGAGGTGGTAAAGTTTGCAGACGATACAAAATTACTCAAGATAGTTATGTCCAAAGCTGACTATGAAGTTTTACAAAGGGATCTCACAAAACTGACTGGGCAACAAAGTGGCAGATGAAATTCAATGTTGATAAATATAAAGTAAAGCAGATTCGAAAACATAATTCCAACTATATATTCAAAATTATGGGGTTTAAATTAGCTGTTAACACTGAAGAAAGATCTAGGTATCATTGTGGATAATTCTCTGAAAAGACCTGCTCAATGTGAAGCAGCAGTCAAAAAAGGTAACAATATTAGGAACCATTAGGAAAGGGATAGACAATGCCATTATATAAATCCATGATACTCCCACACCTTGAATACTGTGTGCAGTTCTGGTCACCCCATCTCAAAAAAGATATTTTACAAATGGAAAAAGCACAGAGAAGGGCAACAAAAATGATTAAAGGTATGGAACAGCTTCAATATGATGAGAGGTGAAAAAGACTGTGACTATTCAGTGTGGAAAAGAGATGATTAAGGAGGAATATGATAGAGGTCTATAAAATCATGAATCATGGAGAACGTGAATAAGGAAGTGTTATTACCCCTTAGGTAACAGAAAAACTAGGGTTCACCCAATGAAATTAATAGGAAGTAGGTTTAAAACAAACAAAAGGAAATCTTCACTCAATGCACCATGAACCTGTGGAACTCTTTGCCAGGGGATGTTGTGAAGGCCAAAGCTATAACTGGGTTCAAAAAAGAATAAGATAAGTTCATGGAGGATAGGTCCCTCAATGGCTATAGCCAAGTTGATTAGGGATGCAAGCCCATACTCAGCCTCGGACTGCCAGATGCTGGGACAGGATGATGGGATGGATCACATGATAATTGCCCTGTTCTGTTCATTCCCTTTGAAGCAGCTGGCACCGGCCACTGTCAGAAGATAGAATACTGGGTTAAATGAATCATTGGTCTTACCCACAATGGCCGTTCTTATGCTCTTATGATACTCAGATAACAGCAACAGATTCCTTTCTCCAGTATGATCTCACTCTGGTTTGAACTGAGGTCTACTCTAGTGAAATTCTCTCTTCTTACAAGCCTACTAAGGAACCTTATTTTACATTTTACGATGAAAAGGAAATGTAAGGAAAGTCTCTTATATTTTCTCCATAGGAGTTTATCATGGAGTTCTGGAATATTCAGAACTACCTCCCTCATGTCTCCTAAGGAGGGAAGCTTGTCTGCATTGTGAAGGTATTAGTGACCAAGTGAGCGTTAACTCAAATAGGAGTGAGGAATGAGAATGACAAAAATGGAAAGACTATGGAGAGAAAAATCACAGTGGCTGGGATTAGGTTAGAGTAAATAATGGAGTATTATCAAAGAAGCACAGAACTTTTGCAGACAGGATTCAAAGATGTTGATGGAAAGGAAATGGTAGAGATGTCCAGATGTGGCAGGGACAGACTGTACACTACAGAGTACAAAGCACCATGGAAAGACTGAAAATGCCATCAGGATGGAATATTTGGAAATCTCCCATGAGCACTGGGGTGCTCAGTCAGTGTCAAAGGGGAAAATATAAAACCTCAAAGGAGACCATGGAAAAGATCCAAAAGGCTGAAGGAAAGCTAAAGAGAAGTTCACTGAATGAGCTTTACATAAGACTAGAGCTTGCAAATCTGAAGGTGCCAAAAGCATGAAAAGCAAAGCACAGTCTTTTTAAAATTTAGTTGATTGTTCTAAGCTTATTCTTGGAATCAGCAACATCATGCCTATAATATATTAATTTTTCTAATTAATTTGTAATAATAAATCCAGTTTGTTTCCATTGTTAATCCTATCTTTTTTGTCATGCTTTCATTACATTTACCCACCTTTCAAATTCATTCCTGAGACACATCCATCTTGTGGGACTCCTAGTAGCCATGTGGTCAGGAGGGCTCTCAGTTTGAAGACCATCTGTATCAAAGCACATAGAGTGTTACAAACAAACCAATGATGATGGTGAGTTTTACACCTTTTTAGAGTGCTGACATCACCCTACTTCTTAAATAGTCAAGTGTAAAAGCTTTCAGATGGCACAGACTTATTTAGGTTATTCAAGAGAACAGAAGACTGTGAGGAACTACATAAAGACATAACTAAGCTAAGCAGGTCAGCAACTCTTTGACAGATGAAATTCAGTGTAAATAAATGCATGATAAAGAACAATATGAACAGAATAAACAACTAAGTACCACTGTGGTTTGCTCAAAGAAGACATCTGCACCAGGCATAGGAGTGGTCAAAAACCTAAGCACTTTATCATGCTGCATTCAGGAAGGTATAGAGCAGGATTGGCAACCTTTGGCATGCAGCCCATCAGGTAAATCTGCTGGCGAGCTGAGACAGTTTGTTTACCTACAGCATCCGCAGGTTCAGCCGATTGCAGCTCCCACTGGCCGCAGTTCACCGTTCCAGGCCAATGGGGGCTGTGGGAAGTGGCAGCCAGCAAATCCCTCGCCTGCGCCACCTCCCGCAGCCCCCATTGGCCTGGAATGGTGCTAGTGGGAGCCGTGATCGGCCGAACCTGCGGTCGCTGAAAATAAACAAACCGTCCCAGCCCACCAGCGGATTTTCCTGATGGGCTGCACGCCAAAGGTTGCCGATCCCTGATATAGAGAATAGTCTGGAGATATTTTAATGCCATTTGCAGGAGCAGATTTACCATGAAACAGTGACAGTGGGGCCCCCAAAATGCAGGACAAATATCTGATAACCTGCCTCTGAGTCCTGGCCGGTGGCGCAGCAGGGCTCAGGCAGGCAGGCTGCCTGCATGCCATGGCTGATGGCCCCAAACCGCTCCCAGAAACAGCCGGCTGCTGGCACATCTCTGTGCATCCCTGGCATGGGGGGCAGCTCTGTGTGCTACCCCTGCCCCGGGTAGCACATGGAGACCCACTGCCCCCCTCTCCCCAAGGAGTGTGCAGAGATGTGCCAGCAGCAGGGCTAAGGCATCTCCCTGCATGCTTTGACTCCCTCCCTCCGCACCGCTTCACTTCCGGAAGCGACCGCCATGTCCCTGCACCCCTAGGGGGGTGTCTCCGTGCACTGACCCTGCCCCGAGCACCGACTCTGCAGCTCCCATTGGCCAGGAACTGCAGCCAATGGGAGCTGTGGGGGCAGTGCCTGTGGGCAGGGGCACATGGAAACCCCTTGTCTCCCCCATTCACCTAGGAGCTGCTGCCGGAGGGGTGTGTGTGCCGGTTGCTTTGGGAGCCGCGCCGCCCGAGGTAACTGCCGCCCCCCTCCTGCACCCCAACCCTCTGCCCCAGCCCAGAGCCTGCACCCCACACCCAAACTTCTTCCCAGAGCCTGCCCCCCCACACCCCAACCCCCTGCCTCAACCCAGAGCCCGCACCCCTCACCCCTCCTCCCACACCCCAACTGCCTGTCCCAGCCCAGAGCCCGCCCCCTGCACCCCTTCCTGCACCCCAACCCCCTGCCCCAATCAAGGTACAGTACCTGATTTTATTTTCATTTACTTCCCATTATTTATAATATAGGAGGAGGATGAAGAAAAAAGAATGAAAAATGGGGGAAGAGGGAGATAAGAGAGAATGTTCTTTTTCTTGGCTGGGTCCCAAGGGGAGAGCCCC
Organism: Terrapene triunguis; assembly: GCF_002925995.2. Lineage (NCBI taxonomy): Eukaryota > Metazoa > Chordata > Testudines > Emydidae > Terrapene > Terrapene triunguis. The sequence continues at coordinate 23,516,088 of NW_020664374.1, read as the reverse complement.
GAAAATGAAGCTGCGCACAGGGCCCCACTAACTCTAAATCCGCTACTGGCCATTTGACTCTGATCCTCAGCTACAGCCAAGGAAGACACAGCAAAATGTGTGTATTTTAAAAAATGGCTTCAAGATTGACTGTAAACTGACATTAAATTTACAGTCCACTTGATTTAGACTATCGGAAAAATATTTTATGCTAGTAGTGCAGTGGCAGCATGCTCAGGCTCTTTGTATTGAGTAAAAGTCTACAATGACTCCTCTTCTTGCTAAATCTTTTTAACTGGCTTTGGCTGATAGAGTTTAACTGTCTGCCAACTGGGGATGCTTGGTTACCCATCCCCAGCATACTTCATTACTGTCTGTGTCTGGCTAACCTCTATACAGCTATCGTCTGCTGGACATAAAGTATCAAATTTTCTACAGAGCAAAGCAACAATACATCACCCTGTAGCCAAGCTCTAGTTACTATACTAAGATCTTTAAAAGGAAAATAAATGACCATTTTCTTTGTTTTAGTTTGAACATTTTGGAAACACAGTATTGTAATTTGTTTCCAGTCTGTCACTCTTCATCTGTCTTCTCTTGCATATTAAGGTTTGTACAACTTTATGCAGTGAATCAATTTTCATACGTATTTCGTCTGCAAAATCAGTGGGGATTATCCAGTCCCTCCAGACACCTTTATTTTCCAGTCAGCTGCCTACTTGCCTTTAGCCATCTCACAACTATTGCTTGATTAAAGCAATAAAGAACGGCTAGGTTTCTGATTCTTAGCAGTGTCAGGGCTTTGGGATCTGAATAAATTATGAGACGGAAACACTGAATGTTTCAGTCAGGTGATGCATTTCTCAAATCGTTGGGACTATGCACAAATACCCATAGTTTAAATTATGCTCTGTCAATATGTCTTGTTTATAGATGCTTATTTTTGCGTTTAATATGCAGGTTTAGAATACAAATACTGGTAGCAATTGCTGTTGCTGTTTGAAGCAGGTTTGGTTTTACTACTATAAGAATAATGTTGGCTAGAAACTCACTGGAGCTTAGTTTGCTTCCCTTTGTTTTCAGCAAGGGGAAATGCTAAAGGCTTAGTGTTATTCTATAGCTTTACAATGTTATTTAATTTTAGGCCAACAGCCTGAAAACCAAAGACATCTGTGGCACCTTTTTTTTTTTTTTTTTTTTTTTTTTTTTTGCCATGTTAATTGGATTACTACTTTTTTTTGTTCACTTTCCCTTGATGGAGTAATTTAGACCTTGTTTCTAGGATTTAGTTATCTGGAATGGAAGTTAAAAAGCACCATTTTTCTACCCCTGTGAGACAGTTAGTAGCCCATAAATACTCTCTGTGCTGGATGGATTTTAACCTTTTGGGACAAATGCTGCTGTCTTTTATGCTGGTGTAAATCTAGAACAACTTCACTGATATCAATGGTGTTACTCCAGATGTGTCCAGAGGAGCAGAATCTGACTATTCAGGCTTTTGTAGTTAGCCCTTGTCTCCTGGTAGCAGTTGAGAAGTTCGGGGATGCCATGTGTACTTCATGCACAGTAGTTAAGATATATTCATTTTGCAACACTGGATCTAACTATGTGTGTGCCAAATCCTGAATCCATAGAAAAGGCTTCCAGTTTTACATCAGTTTTCACTATTCCTATGTATGGCCCAGATCCTACTTCCACTGAAGTATACATGATGGAACGCCCAGTTACTTCAGAGAGAGGAGAACTGGGTCCCAGGGTAGCCGCTCAGCTCAGTACAAGGAATAAAAAACATTCTTAAAGTCAGTCATGTCACTTCTGTGGAGACATAGCACTGCTCTTAGAGCTGTGGGCTCTTCATGACAGAGATCATGGATAACATTTTCAAAAGTGCTTAATTATCATTTTCAAAAGAGACTTAGGGGCCTAAATCTCATTGAAAGTCACTGCAACTGGGGCTCCAAAGTCACATACGCACTTAAAAATTTGACCCCCATGTCTACACCTGTGTTTATACAGCACCACGCACAACTGAAACCTGATTTTGATCAGGGGCTCTGGGCAATACTGCAATGTTCATCTAAAATAATAATAAATCCTAGTAACCACACAGTATTACCCATGGGGCACTCAAGGAGTAAAGCAACCAAGAATATTGACCCAAAGACTGAAATTTAAGAGTAGTTTACTTATTTTAAATGAACTGAAGTAGTGCTAGCTTTGGGGAAATTATGAAAACCTGAACAGAAAGCAGGGGTGGGGCCCTAAGGGTAATATACATATGGAATAGGCTACCAAAGGCTGCTTCACACTGAGCTGCAATCATTATAAGGAGTTTGGCCAGCATTTTGAGGGAAATCACTATGGGGTGCACATACTAGACAGATGGGGCCAAATTGTTCAACGCAATGCGCCATAAAAGTCACAAAGGACGTGTAGGGGATCGTTCCCTTCTAGCGACTCCTGGGGTGAAACAGTGGTCCTATTGAAGTCAATGTCAAAACTCCCATTGACTTCAATGGGGCCAGGATTTTGCCTGTGGTGTGTACAAGCCACTTCAGAAGTGGAGCTGGCTAGTCCTGGAGGCGAATACTCACTATATTATCCTAAGGGGTACAACTGCAGGCATGCTCCATCTGCCTGCAGCAGGCACAGAGCACGACAAGAACAATGCCTCCCTGTTCTTCTGCTCTGCATTGCCTCCCTACAGGGCAGTAATTAGCTGCCACAATCTGCATCATAGTTTGATAGATAGACCCTTTGCCCCACTCTTTGCCATCTGGGTAGGAATCCAAATGAGAACTAACCTTTCAGATTTGTACCAAATGGCAACAAACTTTTTCAGAAGTCATCAATTTACCATAGAATAAAATGGAGCCTGCAATAGCTTCTGAAATGGATTGGGGCTCTGGCCCAATCCTACCAGCAATTGCCCACATGGTTAACTTTAAGCATGTAAGTTGAATTGAAACAAGGGTGTATATGAAGAATCAATATTTAAATCCAAAACACATTTTTTTCTGCTTACTGCTGGGTGAATATGCTAATCAAGGCAATCTTCCGTTGTATAACATTCTGGAACACACACAGAACTGACCAGTAAATAAATCTTTTCTTCTTTTGCCAAGGTTAATCTGCTTATTTGACTTTCCATACATCAAAGCTAAAAATTGTGAGGTTGGCTTTTTTATTTTATTAGTTTTTTTAATCATTTGCAATAAATACAGTGTTCCACAGGAATATAAAACATACCGTACATACATAGATAAACTAATGGTGTTCTGACATACTATTTTGCTATCTTCTTTCAGAGGTAATTATACTAGTTATTACAGCATTAGTAATAACTCAGTCCCAGCATCCCTAGATGATTCAGTAGGACCAAACTCATAAAACCAAGAAGAGAAAAGAAATTATATATGAGGTATATGAAGCATACAAACGAAATATCCATAAAACATTCACAGTTTACCAATGGTAGTAAGCAAATTATTGCTTAAAAAGCACCTCAGGGTTTCAGGAGCCTAAATCTTATTGTGAGTCAATGGGACATGGGCTTCTATGTCTAAATCACATATGAGAATGGGGCTTGGGTGCTTTTGCAAATGTTAGTGTGTGGGCCTTGCACCCTGTAATGAAGTACACTTGTGAAAAGTGGGTGTAAAATGCCACCATTCTGATTTTGTAGTATTTTATTCCAGTCAAGACACTGGAGAATCAGGCCTGATAAATATGTATGTCTGAGTTCCACTTACTTTCATCATATAGATTAGGGATCGGCAATGGTTGGCACACAGCCCGCCAGGGAAAGCTCCTGGCGAAACGGGCCGGTTTGTTTACCTGCCGCATCCGCAGGTTCGGCCAATCGCGGCTCCCACTGGCCACGGTTCACTGCTCCAGGCCAATGGGGGCGGCGGGAAGCAGCGGCCAGCACATTCTTCATCCCACACTGCTTCCCGCAGGCAGCTCCCATTGGCCTGGAGCAGCGAACCTCGGCCAGCGGGAGCCGCGATTGGCCGAACATGCGGATGCGGCAGGTAAACAAACCAGCCCGGCCCGCCGGAGGCTTACCCTGGCGGGCCGCGTGCCAAAGGTTGCCGATCCCTGATATAGATTGTCTGAAACACAGACCAATAATAACGTATGCAACATTGATTCCTGATGGCTTCTGGTTTTTGTTTTTTTTCACAATGATGTTGCTAAAGGGACGCATCATTGGAAAAGTCCAGCCTTGTGAAGGTGCTGAGTGCTTCTTAAAAGATGCTGGGATTTGAGGATGCTCAATACCTCACAAGATCAAGCCCAAAGTTTATCCTACTGGCTGTTTCAAATCACCTTGAATTCATTTGCAACTAAAGCGTCAAGTTTTTCTCTTTTACTATTATTTGTATTATTGTAAGGCTTATGAGCCCTAGTCATGGACCAGGACCCCATTGTGCTTGGTGATGTATAAAAACACAAGCAATACAAGGTCTCTTCCCAAAAGAGCTTACAGTCTAAGAATATATAACCCCAACTTTGGAGTTTTCCAGGCCCTGGAGTGCCACACTGAACGGCTGGTGGGCCCTACAAGAAGGACTACAATTATAATGGCTACCAGAGCACTCGGACTACAGTTCCCAGCATGTGTGGAGTCTGGGGTGGGGACATAAAGAACTAGAAACCCCTTCTGACGCCAATAGGGAGGCTACTGCATGGGCTAATCTGGTGAAGCAGTTTGCTGGTCCAAAGGCAAACTGGGACTGCACAGCCCACAGCGAGGGGAAAGCCTGACTCTACACAGAGTCAAGTTTTGGAACTTGACAGGGACAGAACAGCTCAGGGATCCCATTCCCCACACAGGGATTTCTTGCACTGCTGTGAGATCTAGCTGCATTGATCGGGCAGTTCAAGTGCTGCAGTGAGAGATCCAGCCCCTCGCCCGCTACTGAGAGCTAGCTGAGACCTCCACAGGGTTCCAGAGCAGAGAGCTAGTGAGCCTGGTAGGAGTCAGCAGGGGACACTGCCCCACCCACTGGTGAAGAATAAAGTAAAGGGGACCTGTTTGTTTAAGCCAGACAGCAGCACAGCCCTGTAACACACAGTCTCAGGAGTCATCCCCCACATACCATCTGCCTGATGCCCGGGAAGGAGCTGAGATGAGTTATGACTGTGGGAAGGTGGGGGTTCAGAGGAGGGGCTACTACATATGACAAGAGACAACAGATAGATACAGACAATGAGACAAAATGAGTCAGCATGGTAGGCAATAGTCTTTCTGATTTAAATTATCTACATGACTGCTCTGCCAAGGGCAAATACTGACTTATCCATGGGTAAAGGAGTTTTAGCCCCTTCTGTTTATGCCAAGGCTTCATTGACATGGAGATTCTGGTGGTATTTGGACTGCAGCAGAACGGGGATAAGGGGGCTGTACACACTCTGCAGTCAGGATTTATGGAATTACAGAACCCTGAGGGGGAGGTGTTTAATTCTACCCACAGCCCTTCACTGGAAGTAGATTGTCCCTTTTTCTGTTCCACTGCACCTCCTAACTGCTGAAGAACTCTGTTCTGGGATGCTTCTTCTCAGACAGCATGGTTGGACTGGTGCTTGCTCTAGTCAGAGGAGGGGTCTTCATCATCATCCAAAACCTTTCTTTATATGTATATATATACACACACACACAAATACCTCATGTTGACCTTGACCTTCATTTCTCTAGAGCAGGGATCGGCAACCTTTGGCACGCGGCCCATCAGGGAAATCTGCTGGCGGACCGGGGCGATTTGTTTACCTGCAGCATCCGCAGGTTCAGCTGATCACAGCTCCCACTGCCACGGTTCACCATTCCAGGCCAATGGGGACTGCGGGAAGCGGCAGCCAGCACATCCCTTGGCCCGCGCCGCTTCCCGCAGCCCCCATTGGCCTAGGCTGCGTGCCAAAGGTTGCCGATCCCTGAAATAGATGGAGGATGTCTGGTATCCACCATCCATTTCTGAAGTACAGTTCATTCCATACAAAAGTACAAATGGAAGGATAGCTGTGATGCTTCCCAGGGGTGCCCAGGGTTGTGAGGCACCTTGCTATCACCTACCTGTAGCATGAAGAAGCCTTGTGTGTACTGCCAGGGATCAGCTCCCTGACATCCCTGGCCACAGGCAGCACAAGCACTGTCCTCTCATCCTACCCAGGCGCCGCTGTTCCTCATGCAGGTTAGTGATGGGCACATTACAGCCCCCGAGTCCTGCAAGTGTCCCCTTGTGATGTTCAGCCCCTTATCCACTGGACACTCACAGAATTACCAGACCTGTTATTCCCAAAGGAACCACACAACATGGCTTACTAGTTACATCTTAGGCCCCAGCTCCGCTTACCACACCACACTTAGATTTGTTTATAGAGAAGGCAAGAATAAGTTTATTTAACAAAGAATAGAGATGTGTGAAGAAACAAGTAGGATTAATGGAAACAAAGGTTACATATAAATCATAACATGCATTCTAGAGTCTGAACTTAACTAACAAAATACCTTCTTGTCTAATAAAGTCCCGCTTATCCAAAGTCCTTCTCATAGCATTTTTCAACCAGGATGAAAAATTAGACCAAGCCAGCTGGCAGCTTGTCTCCTCAGATGAAGGATATCAAGGCATCTTTCTGCATCCCTAGATATATTAAACCAGTCCTTTGTTCTTCACCAGTAGACAAGGTTCCTCTTCCAGCTGTTCAGTTCTTTCTGTTCCTTTCTTCTCATGAAGTCCCTGCAATCTCTTCATTAACATTTGACTCAGGATGCAAATAAACTTCCATTGTAAGACACACAATGGTGAGTGAGGGAGATAAATGTCACCTACCTCCTGTCTGGTGGAACCTATCTTAAGAGATGTCAAGGCTTTAAGAACATAATTTCCAATATATATAATTCGTACATACATTTCACAAAGATGAGGATGATCAGTGTGACACAGGCTTTCAGTGGAGACTTTACATGACACCTTTTGGTGAGTTAGAATGTAAACACCAGACCCAGAGGATCCCTGGAATACTTAGGTACCCCTGTCCTCTGCTATTTGGTATCAAGCTGTCCTTGGTCACAATGGCCCAGTGGTTAGAGGTTAGACCTGGGTTCCTGCTCCACGACAAGTTTCCTGTGTAACCTTTGGAAAGTCACTAAGAGTATGTTTACTGGGGGATCGATTTATCGCATCTAGTGTAGACTTGGAACTTGACAGGGACAGCACAGCTCAGGGATCCCATTCCCCACACAGGGATAGCTAGTGTAGATGCGATAAATCAATCCCCGATCGCTCTGCCATCGACTCCTGTACTCCACTGCGGGGAGAGGCGGAAGCGGAGTCGACGGGGGAGCGGCGGCAGTCGACCCCGCGCCGTGAGGATGAGAGGTAAGTCGACCTAAGATACATCGACTTCAGCTATGCTTTTCTCGTAGCTGAAGTTGCATATCTTAGGTCGATCCCCCCCCTCCCCCAAGTGTAGACCAGGCCTTAGGCTTTGTTTGCTTTAGTTCTCCATCTGTAAAATGGGGATAATAGCACTTTCCTACCTCACAGGCATGTTGTGAGGATAAATACATTAAAGGTTTTGAGATACTACAGTAATGGGTGGCCTACAGATAGAAGCATAAACTTCCAAAATGTCCCCCTCTGCCTTCTCTAGCACCCCACTTGACAATCCAAGACCCTCCCCATGCCTCCAATAAATATGTTTTTTTATCTTAGATAGTTGATGTGCACCTCTGGGACAGGGTCTACTGAAACAGGCTACCTACCTGCAAATTCACTGGGGCTTTACATGGTCAGAAAGACTAGGGAAACATTTCACTTCACATTCAGCCAGCTCCTAAGCTAATCACAAGGGCTGACCAGGCTTCTATTAGATTTAGCTGAGAATTGCAGAGATGCCCAACATGAATTATGATGAAAATATTTTACCAGATTTTTAAAAACTTTTGTTTTGCGTTCAGCTTGAGTTTTGGGAGGCACCACTCTATGCAGCATTATTTGTGCACATTGTGTAGTTGCTTCCTAAATAAACTGAAACATATGCCACTAAAATTATGTGTGCTAATTGGGGACATCAATAAAAATGCATGAAAATGTAATAGAATTCAGCCTAGAACATTCTCTTGCTATATTTTAAGGTCTGCAGAGTATAAAGTATGAACAACAGTAGTTATACTACTATTATATACTCATAAATACATGCTCTGGTAACCACTCAATATAAACAAAGAATTCTTCTAAAGCCAATCAGTGAAGTAGAATAATTCAACTTACCCAGGTAGTATGCATATATTTCTGATGTAATGGTTTAGTGTGCACAAAGGAAATCCTCAAGCACAAACAGGTTTGATTTTTTGAGCTCCACTCTTTTTTGTGCTCACTTTATATTTTTGGGCTTTTGGATTGATATGGTATACTTGTATGTAAAGTTAGTGATTATTTGTTATACCCACATTGAGTTTTATATCCTGCTGTTCACTACAAAAATTGACGTCTAATGTACTTTGTTTAATTAAGTTGATGGACCTTATTGTAAATATTACCTTTCCTGCTGTTCTAATGGTTTTCCTTTTAGAGATGCTTTAGTGATGTTTGCTTTTCTATCCAAAGCAAAGATGGTTTCTTTAAAAACCATCATTTCTCTCAAGCCTTTTGTTATCACACCAGTGTTATCCACTCTGAAATATTCAAAGCCTGACTTGTTTGTGGTCCACAGCAATCACCCTACTACTCCAGAAAGTCTTTCAGCTCTGGAGTTAGTGTATGAGGTAGTGGAGGGAGGAGCTGAACTAGGTAAATTGCCAAACTAAGAAATTCAGTCAAATTCAGAGAAACAGAAGATGGCAAATGAATATAAATTCCCTAGTTCAATATGTTAATGTGACCAAATGTTGCTTGCCAACATTGACATCCTTATTCTTTCAGCATATTAAATTCCAAGCTTGTTAGACCTTCTTATGATCTCAGAATGTTAGACCTTGTTAGACCTCAGAATGATTTTAGAGTTAAGTTTAGTCTTCTTTCACAGCAAAGACATACTAGTGGCTTCTATCCTAGAAATAATACTGCATCTTCCACCTTCAGCAACACTTTCCATACAGTTAGTCTGCTGGTGTGCTAAGACCACAGACTGTATTGTCTCATTGTTTCCTTATTCCACCCATCTGTCTTTATCCATCCATTATCTCTTGCCTTATACTTAGATTGTAAGCTCTTGGGGGACTGTCTTTTTGTTCTGTGTTTGTACAGCACCTAGCACAGTGGGGTCCATGACTAGGGCCCCGAGGTGCTTCAATAATACAAATAATAAATAATGAAAAGTCATCTTCATCCACATGGCATTAGTTACAACAACCGTTTGTTATTCATATAGATCAATATATCCATATCTAAATTAGGTACAAATAAAGAGTGAACAGGATGGAAATGAGTTTCTGAAGGTGTCTGGCTGGCAAGGTTCCTGTTGGAACAATTGTTTTAATGCTGGGGAGATTATATTGCATTGGATAATTAATTAATGTGTTAGGGAGCCTAGAGGCTTGGATAGGCATCTTTTTATCACCTTAAGTCTAAATAAATTAAATAAAGGGATTTATCATCTTGTTCTGCCTCCAGTTGCTTCTTCTGCACAGACTGTTTGTTACTCCAAAATTCACAAAGCTTCAAGATCTTCCAAACAAAGTAGCATTTGTGTTCAATCCAAAATGAGAGTTGTACATAATTTATACTGAGTCCTACAGTAGTATGGAGTGAGACATATTATTGTTCAATAAATTAAGGTACTTAAATGTGTTACCATCTTTATCCTGGCACATCATCATGCAGGATCAGAAACCAGGAGTTCAGTCCTAGTACTGAGCTGTCACTTTACCATATATACCAGGGATCGGCGACCTTTGGCACGCAGGTTCGGCCAATGGGGGCTGCGGGCCGAGGGATGTGCTGGCCGCCGCTTCCCACAGCCCCCATTGGCCTGGAGCAGCGAACCGCGGCCAGTGGGAGCCGCGATTGGCCGAACCTGTGGACGTGGTAAGTAAACAAACCGGCCCGGCCCGCCAGGGGGCTTACCCTGGCAGGTCGCATGCCAAAGGTTGCCGATCCCTGATATATACAAACCAGCCCCCATCTATCCATTTGAAGGGTGTGACTAGTACTTATCCTTTGGAGAAAGCAAAATTCTGCTCCTACTGTATGAGACAGAGACACAAAGCCTGTCAAGCATACCTGCCAACTCATATTCCAAGTAAGCCAAGATGAGATATGATTGAGGTGTATCATTGCCTGTGACCATCACTAATGGCAACAGCTACTTTCTGCCCCAACACCATGAGTTACATACTCAAAGACAAGCAATACCTATTATGGACAAATTCATATGCAGACACTAGGAACAAATAGGTGTAATAGTCAAATCCTCCAAATGCCTGGGACAGAAGAAAATTCAGTCAAAAGATAGGGTTGCTTCAGGGACGCTTCCTTTCTTTGGCATAGGGTTAAGAATCTCCTTTGAAAAGCCATCATCGTAGGGGGGTGGGAAAACTTTATTTCCTTTACTAAGGAGACAACGTCACTAGCACTGCTTAGCTTTCCCATTTGTGTTAAAATACTAGATCTTATTGAGACTTATCAGAACTTCATCAGTTGTGAAAGCAGCAGCACTGAGAAGGAATCGAGATGAAAAGTCTGGAAACAATGAGGGGCTCCTTTTGAAACATTTCACGTAATGAGGGAAAAATAAATTCATGCAATCAGGGTTCATACCTTTTATCAGAACAGACGTTCTTTTACCTCTGGTTAATTTCAACATACAAATGCAAATCCCTCTTCTTAACCATTTTTTTTTCATTCATTTACTGTCCAGGCGCATAATATTAATTATTTTTTTAATTTATTAAAATAACTTGAAAACTGTTGGTGCCTGAGGATTTAATTTTTAATTGGTAAAATTTACTGGGAGAATTTGGTGCCTGGGGATTTTTTAATTTATTTATTGTTTGATGAAATATGCCCACTACTGATGCCTCCATGCACATATACAACACTTTTTAGGAATTTTTGGTCAGTCAAGGAGCATTTGATGGATGTTGCAGGTGATGAAGCTGAGAGATTCCCTTCCTGCACTCCAATCTTGAGGCTACTTTGCTTGAAGCTTGTCCCCTGGCCCAAATTACAGAAGCCCACGCCAGCTGCTAACAGCATGAGGAGGTGTGGCATCTTTAGATATCATAAAAGCTCTTCAAGATGAATTGTAAGTTGCCTGACATACACTTGCCTTCTGTGTTTAGAAAAATATCTACAGCTGCATGAGAAAAGCATATATAATGTGAAAAACAGGCCATGGGCTTGTAGCTGGGGAATGTTTGCAAGTGAAAGGTTAGGGATCTATTTCTTGAAGTGTTAGTGATTTATTCCTCAACCTTTTGTTTCTTACCCTAGAACAATAGGATTCTAAAGTACATCTAAGTGATAAAAGACAGCACTATGAAAGAAAATTTGGACTAAGAGGAGATGTCATGGACTGCTTATTGCTTATGACAGATTGTTCCAGAATTGCCTTTATTGTACATATTACTTACAGTGTAAATTGGTACCAAGTGACCTGAATTCTTCTCTCAGTTATTATGATGGTGGCATTTTATACCCACTTTGCACAGTTATAAATTTTTGCACAAGACAGTGGAGAAACAGACCCTCTGTTTTTTCTGTCCATAGTTCTATTCGATCCATTACTTTCACATTTTGCTTTAATTTTTTTCACTTTTTCCATACATGTCAAGGGTCCACCCTAGCAATCCAGAAGACATACTTCCCAATGGCCCTGTGACGATAAGACCTTCTGTTGATTACTAGTAGTGACCTCACTTGGGATCCCTTGTCTCTTATGCTTGATGTATCCTTGACACATAACTAGCTAGGCTGAGCCAGGTTGCTCATTGTTCTGGGCAGCCATTATAAATGTTTTCCCTTCACATACACTTCTCTTCGTTCTCATCCTTTTTAATTGACTGAGTCTGCTCCCATGGTTTCTTTCAGGTTCTTTCCTTACCATTTTTTATTTAGAAGGCATAATAAACTAAAAAAGCATTTTTATGAACTCATTCTGGCCTTTCCAGGTAATCAATACTAGGAAGTGTAGTCAGCTGTCAGAAAATATTTTTTCAGGCTAATTATATAGAAGAATGGCAGCTTCTCATTCATCACCTTAAGCAGATGTCTGGGGAAGGAAAAAGGGCTATCTAAAGTACCTGAAATTTTGCTTCTGTTACATACTTTTTGACATATACCCATTAGCAGAGCTTCGTTGTGGATAGTTTCTCTGCTTAAAGCAGAATGTTTCCGTTATTAGCAGAAAGTAATCCATTCTGTCAGCTGTTTCTCAGCATAATTTCACAGATGACAAATGATTGCTCAGACTATTAGCACAGGGGTTTATTGTCTCCTTGCAAGGGAGGCACTTTGCCCAAATTTGAAAGTAAAATAAATTTATTACAATTTCCAATTTATTACAAAAAGAGCTATTAGAATCTTGGGGGGAATGCACCAAGTGAGCAAGCTGGATACTAAAAGTATTTGGGAAGTGCATGGGTCTAGAGGGAATTGTTCTGAACTTAGTTAAGAAAAGATGGGAGCAGGCAAGCATGAGATTCAAAGCAAGTGCAGGGAAGTTATCTTCACACTGTTCTGGTAAATTTTAAAAATAAAAAAACCCCAACCCCAATCTTTGTTGTTATAGATTTCTTTCACTTGCTTCTTTTAAATAAAAATAGTGGATAGATGGATTGTGGCACCCATGCAACTGGAATCCCAAGATGTTCCCAAAAATTGAACAGAGAGATAGGGACTTGGAGACAAACTAAAAGGCAGAATTATGATTTCTACTCAAAGAATGCAGTCCCTTTTACACAAAATGAGATGCTATAAATTGGGGGAAAAGCATTAAAACAAATGTCTAAAGTGGGGATATAAAATAGAAGGGCACTGAGAGAAGCCTGGGGTGCCAGGCTTTCCAGACTCTTGGTCCCTCTCTGTTCCCAAGAAGTTCTACCTGCCACTTCTCTATCTTAGTTCCCTTTTCACAGACTGTGAGAAGCCTATCTTTTAACAAAGTCTTCATCCCCTTTCCCACCAGATAGGCCCACAAAAATAGCTATCATGGCTGGCAACATTTCCCAGAACTGCTTCACCCCCAAATTAGCCATTATTTCCTTGAGGGAAGAGGGCAGTCCCAGCCCACACTACTCCAGCAATTCCAGCCTCGGGTCACAAAAATGGGGATAGCAGTTGGGCTTCTATTCTAGCACCATACTGTGTCCTTGAGCCTACTTCCTCCCCTCAGCAACAAGGCCCTCCTATCCAGTGTGGATCTGTATGCCTGCGCAGAGCTGCTTTCAGGAGCAGGGCCTACACCTTGTCTATGTAGGGACAGTTTTTTAAACCTAAGTTACTAGAAAGGAAAAATTAATGGATCTTTTACCTCTGTGAGTAGCATTAGTTACTTGGGTATACAGACATGAAATCTTGACCTGAAAAAATCCATTTCTGAAAGCTTGTAGTGACTTCACATGTGACTAAATGAATCTTTTGAAATGATTAAGACAACAGGTGAAGAGAGTGTTAAACAAGGCATTTCTGTTGTACAAACCATGCAGAGGCTATCTCAGCATTGATGATGGACAGCAAGTACTTAATTGGAAGATGGATGAAAGAAAATAAATCTCCATCTCTGGATCTGTAACTCATGGATAATTGACTGTTATGAAGAGAACTCTGTCAGGTGAGAAGCCTATATTTTTTAACAATGGTAGCTAAATTTCTAATACACAGAGACCTCTTTCCAGTCCCAAAAATGTGTCTCATTTAGCATGTGCAATTATGCTTGTACACGCAGAATTTATAGATCTAAATTTGCCCTTCAGCTGTAGTAAATACATACACAATTGTGCACATATTTTTGCATAGTAGCTGTAGGCCTTTTTAAAAAATCACCCAAAATGTTAGATTTATTTGCCTTAGAATGCTGAGGATCTCACTCCATATCACTTCCTGCATAGAAATTATGAAAAGACAAATCCGGAATCACCAGCAATACCATAAGCTGTAATTTCTGGATCCCAGCAAATTTGTTAAAAAGTACTGAAGTGCATCAGAATGACGTGGGAATTAACATTTCAAAACAGAGCATCAGCATTTGTTCAAATGTGTGCTTCTTGTTATTTAGAAGCATAATAAACAGGACTCTGGAGTGAAATGAATTGAGCGATAAACAACCCTACTATTTCTGTAGAAAAGATGGGGGGAGGGAGATTGGTTTGGTTTGGTTTGGTATGTTTGTTTCTTTGTTTCTCAGAAAATGTTACAAAGCCTGCTGGCCCCAAAAAACAGAAATAAGTAGCAGCTATTAATTTGAAAACAACATAGGATTGGTTGAAGCTGGATTTTTTTGTAAGTATTTTTCCATTTCACAAAGAATTTAATGCGTGATTACATTTCTTCAAGTCCTCTTGTTCAAAGACTTTGTGTGATTCTGTGGTTATGCTCAGAGGTACATCCCCTAAGCCACTATGAGAATTTTAATTTGAAGATTTTTTTTGTGCATTTATTATTATGGGGAGTTCGGAGGAACAGAATTTTTCTTTTCTCATTAGTGAGTACTTTAACATCCCGGGGAAGGGGCTGGTAGTGCCATAGAAGTGGACTTCATGGAGTCTGTGGCACTTCTCCCTTTACCGGGTCAGAACTCTGCTTGAGGTGAGTATTTTTTCCCTCTAAGAGTCACAATTCGGCCTCTGTTTTCACAGGAAGTCAATAATCTGTTCTAGCTGTCTACCAGGGCAGATCACTTCCCCTCTGCCTGGCTCATCTGTATTGGCAAGAACATGGCGTAGGTGGAGTCATGTCTCTACCTGCTCCCCATCCACTTGCCCACGAGGGGAAATAATGCTACAGAGGCTGATTTCTCCCTGCAATGTGGGTAGCCTATGTAGGGAAGTTAGGGGCTTGGAGTATGATGAGTGGAACTGAAGATCAAAGAGGTTCAGGCTTCCGGAGGGCCCTACTTTGGTGGGACACCTGCACCTCAAGAGTGCAAGCGGTAGCCAGGCTGGTACCAGACAAACACAGGCCTCTCAATGTTTAATACTGGCCTCTGTGCATTCTCAATAAAGATCTCTTTCCTACAACTCTGCCTGCCAACAGCACACCTCTTACTCCCCTGCAGAGTTGCACTGAGCAGATGACAATCTTATCCCAAGATCATGTGTTGAGTAGTATTTCCCTTTCTTTAAAACCATTTAAGAGTAAATGTTCATCACTCTTTCAGTGTTTTCTTCCCACTAGATAAAGGTCATTCATGAGTTTGTATATTTTATTTATTTTTATAGATGGTATATATCAGTATATTAAATCAGTGCAGTTGTCAAATTACATAGAATATTATGAAATAGCCTTAAACATTCATATTTTACATTTTTTGTATTCTTTCATGCAAAACATACTGTTAGTGGAATAACTGTATGAAACTGTGAAATTTACTAAAATATACAAGGGTACGTCTATACTTACCTCCGGGTTCGGCGGTAAGCAATCGATATTCTGGGATCGATTTATCGCGTCCTGTCTAGACGCGATAAATCGATCCCAGAAGTGCTCGCCGTCGACACCGGTACTCCTGGTCCGTGAGAGGAGTACGCGGAGTCGATGGGGGAGCCTGCCTGCCGTGTGGACCCGTGGTAAGCACCTTGTTGTTTGAACTAAGATACTTCGGCTTCAGCTACGTTATTCACGTAGCTGAAGTTGCGTATCTTAGTTCGAACTGGGGGTTAGTGTGGACCAGCCCCAAGTAAAAAGAATGAGGGGAAAGAATCCAAACATTTTGAGTTTCACAAAAATAGTTTGTTTTGTAAAATATTTTCCCCTATAAATGTATTGGTTCATTTTTATTAGGATGAATTAAAAAGAAGTTTTTCTATCCAAAGAGAAACTTGCACTGGGCAAAGAGGGAAGAAAACCACACAAAATAACTTTGTAATTTATTTGTTCTATTGAAGCAAATATGATGGCTTTCTGGTGACTAGAGAGTAACCAGTAACTTTAGAGAGAGTGTAGCTGCTGGAGTGCACTGGAAATTAGTGTGCAACACATAGAATGTATTGAAAAATGCACTGAATTATGTATTTAGGGTCTTGGAAGCCACCCACCCATTGTGAGCTGCAATTTTCAAGACAGAACAACTGGCGGCACAGCACTCATGATGTTTGCTTAATAGAAGGTCAAAGGAGTGTTTCACCTCCCCCCCGCCCCACAACACCCAAATGAGTGCCCTTATTATCTCAGCAACTTGAGCAAAAGAGGACTTGTTAACAACAGCTCTGTAACAAAGCTGTAGCATTAATGACAATAAAAGAAAGTGTCTCTATTTCTAAGCTTCCATCTCCATACTATTACAGTGCATAAGAGACAAAGTTAATGTGCAGTATCTCAAAAACTGAAGCAGTCTGACTCTACCCTTTCAACACAATGGCTACCTGTCACACAGCAACAAGCTTACACGAATAGGAAATTCAGTGAGACAATGGTTTCCTGTTCTCTTAAACTCACAAAGAAAGGAAGGGCCTTTTGACCCCAGGAAGTTATTTGCCTGCAGGGAGTACAGCAAGTTCAACCTGGAAGTAAAACTGAGTCTTATTAGGCATTAGCAGAATGCAAGGGCAGGAAAGTTTGAGCCTGTGGACCAGTATGGAAATCACAAAGCTCAGAAGACTTCTGAATGTGGTAAAATGCAATAGCTCCTCCATGTCCTATCTAGAACAGCCATAGCACCTAGTTCTGTTGTCACCGACACTAGTTTTACACCACTATAGTTCTAGTGGCAACAATGGCCCATGTGAGTGGTGTCTAGATTTGGCCAATTTTGTTTGACGCCCAATTTATAGTGAGGCCTATTTTCACTACTCCAACTGATTTCTGAGTTGCCATCAGATTTTCCGCTCTGTAACTAAATAGGAAAGGCAGGATTATTTCCAAGATATCCTTATAATCGAATTTTATCCATCTAGTTATCCACAGGGGGATTACAGGTTTTTTTTTCATTGTTGAATTGATCTGGATGTATCATCTACTGACTAAACGCTCATGCTATGTAGAGGTCAGACAAGTCTTTGGCTGGTCACCAGCTGGTGACAAACCAGCATGATCCATGGGTCAAATGGATTTCTTAGCTGGAAGATAGTTTGTTTACTTTGCACAATTCACTTGGATACAATCTTCTTTATTAAAGCTATAGATGGCACATTAGACAAGATTTGGAAGTAGAGTTTTATGCTGATTCCTTCATTCTGTTTCTTTCTTTTGACAGAATTTGATATTCTTGCCATTACTCTGAACTGAGAATAAATCCTATTTTTTGGCTGAGGAGGTCAAAAGATATTAATAAGAAGAATGTAGGTAGCATTTTATATATTCCTAGGATAGTGCAGACATCAGCTGTTACCATACCCATTTTACAGACTTTAAAACTGAGACAGAAGGTGAAGCGACTTGCCTAAAATCATAAATCAAGTCAGTGGCAGGGATAGAAATAGAATTCAGGACCTTCTGAATCCCCAGCCCTATGCTTATTTCTCCAGACTATACTGCCTTAGGAACCAGGCAAGCATCACTGGTCTACAATTTTTGAGAAGTCGTCTGCTTCAGAGATAAAATG
>NW_020664374.1:23444834-23498009 GCF_002925995.2 Terrapene triunguis | reverse complement strand
GTTTGACTACATTTATTTCAGAAGCATTTTGGCTGTAGAGCAGTGAAGCAGTCAGGATAAGGAAATGATGAAATATGACTATTACAGCTGCAAAATTCAAATCTGTATTTGAAATCCCCCAAGTACAGTGGGGACCAAATCCGTGGGTTTGTTTTTTTCCATTCATACAAATAGGGGCTGGCTGCAAAATTCAGATCTGGATCTAGAGTCTGAAAATCTGCCAGATTCAGGGATATTTATATCTTGGGCATGAGTTGAGACCATGTCTACCTGCCATATGGAATAACTATACCTAACTCCAGTGGCATAATGGTAAACAAGAAGTGGGTAAACTAACCTAAACTAAACTCTATATTCCCCAACTGCGAAGTGGGTAAATTCCATTTACTCATGTTTCGCGTTGACTACACTACAGCTTAACTCATGATTCATTGGTTACATCATGTCATTGTCCTTTTTATTTGTGTAGAAAGCAAGACAAGACACTAGGAATATGCTTTAATTTGGCCTCAACTTTATTAACTTAATGCATCTGGGAAACTGTCAGCAATAACTCGTCTGACAAAAGCATTCCTTTAATAATTTGTACCAAGTGGGAGAAGGCTGCCCACCATCATCCTCCAAATCAATTAACTTGGTCCTAACACTATCATTGTCAACTGCTCCCTCACTCCTCAAGTCCTTCCCTTGTTCAAGAATTGTAGGAATGTGGAAAAGTAGGTGGTTCCTTGCTGTACCAAACACTAGGGCCTCAATCCCTTCCCCACCTTCTTTTGGAGATGCCTTACTCTGCTCCTTATTCCAATTCCAGTTTACCAGAGAACTGGATCCTCTATTAAATGAACACCTGCCCAGTTTTGACCTCAACAGCCTAACCTACCCACAAGGTCTGTACACTGCTGACAAGAAATTAAAAAAAAAACACTATAGCTCCAAGGCCAATCTACCAGTGAGGGAAAACTTTCTTCCTAGTCCCAAAAGGCAGCAAGTGTCTCATCCATATCTTGCATACAGATCCAATCCAACTCCTATCCCCAGGGTATCGAATGGTGCCTCAGGAAGGGGAAAGGACTTATAAACCCTACTCGGAGGTGTACAAGAGCCAATAGGTTTCCACTGCACCCTTCAACTGGGCTAATGAGTGGCAACCCTGGTGTGCAGACCCATCCCGGCAGCCTCCCCCACTCCGGCTGACCCACCAAGCCCACAAGGGTGCCAAACACCACAGAGCACATTTAAGAGTTCCCAGGCTGCCTTTCCCATGCCACTCCAGACAGGATACCTTCTACCTCTACCCCCTCCACACACATATATATACTTATGAGGCTGTAGGTTGGTTGCAGGGGGGAATTTCATTCAGCTTCCTCCCAAAATTCTCATGATCAGTCCATATTGGTTCTGAATTTGGAAACTTTTGGAGAGATTAATCTCAATATTTAAAGCCAACATCCCACATAATTGTAGCTTTTATATCTAAGAATTGTACAAGTTTCACATTTAATAATTCACCAATCAAAGACCACGTTGAGAGATGTTCCTGACATACTCATTGCTTGTCTAAACCAAACTATATATCACCTGTCCTGTTTTTCTCCTGTTTCTTCTTGGACACCTGATGGCTTCTGATCTGGAGAAGGAAGATATGAATGATTTATGAGTAAGGATTTATGGTCAGAAAATAGCATCTCCTTTCTCAACAGATCTGCACCCTGTGTTGATTCAGAATTAGATTTGCTTTCGTCTCTGTTAAAAATAGGTTTTTATTCATGCTCCTATTGGCTCTGCATTGTCAATAAAGCTATGACAGAGTGAACTGGTTTCTTTTCTTTACCAATAGAATTGTTAACCAGGTTCCAGTTGCAGAATATTTATTGTTGATGAGGATGTGTGAGCCAGAGAAGTAACATAGCTTGATTTTTCACATCTTTGAGCGCACTTCCATACCGCCAGAAAGCCCATTTTATTTGTGCACTGTTCCAAACTCCTTTTCTCAAATCTAATTTTCACCCGTCTATGTTTTCACACAAATAACATTTCCTTCTGAACATGTTTTTTGGTTCATGTAGGGGTGGTCAAGAATGTATTGCTCTGATTTCAGCTGTCTACCACAAATACGTTTCAAATCACAAGAATTTATCCCATTTTCATAAAGTGAATCAGGTGTTTCAAACCCTCCTCCCTAAGGAAGACTACTGCTTTAAAATTTTCAAATTCGTGTTTGCATAGCACAGCTCTGAAGAAAAATGGATCTGAAACAAACTCAAAAAAGTTTAACAGTTCTCACCCCTATTGACTGGTTTCTCTACAAAGCTGCTGAGTAATGATCTGTATGTCAGTCAGTAGCAATGGGCAGTGAAAGCCAAGGAGGACCACAGACCATGGGGACTCTGCTGTTTATAGAAGTTTCACAAGGCCTAAAAGTAACCTTTGACGTTACTGAACTGCTTAAAATATTAGGCTTGTAGAAGTAAATGGGCTTAGAGCGCAGCCAATTTAGCACTTCAGTACCTCAAGTTTTATATGCATAAAATTTAATGCTTAAAGACTCTAGGAGAGCTGCAATCACTTGGCTTCTACAACCGTGTAAACTTAAGGAGCTCAGCTGGAGTAGGTACGATCACTCCCTGCAAAGCTTAAGCCTGGTAGTTTGGGGACCTTGAAGAGCTTAACAGCTTCACAGAGCTCTAGGTGGTAGGGATTGCCACTAACCCTACTGAGCTCCTCAAATGTTCTGGCTGTAGAAGCAAAGCTGGTTGAGGTGATCACCCAGATAAGTACTTTGTGGCTTTAAGTACTTTATCACTCGCATGGCTGAGCTCTGCACTAATTCCCCCCTGCAAGCTTCTACAGCACATGCTCCAAAGTGCAACAGGAAGGGAATTCTTCCACACAAACTCCTAGGAGTTTGCTGCGGTATACAACTTTCTGTTCCCATCACATAATGTTTGTTATAAAAGTTCATACAAAACTCCTGCTACTTCTCTCTCTCTCTGTGGCTGACACACAGAAATTAATCTAAGCCATCTGGCATGACCCTGCCACTGGCCGTGGTAGAAAATCTTGTGTATTTTTTTTCACTTTCAGAGGCATTTTTTTAAAGTAAATTCCTACACAAAGAGCTGTGTGCCAGATTGTGGCCTGGCATTATGTGGCCAACAGGAGCATAAGGGGAAATAAGATTCTACACACATTGCCTTAAGCAGCCTCCCTGCATCTCTGCTGCAAGTGGGAGCAAGGACTGTGTGCTTAGTAGTTCCCCAGAAGAGGGGGGTGGGAAGTGGGTGGAGCCCTGGCAGCTCAGAGCTTTGGTCAGAACCAGTAGCAGATCTGATTCCCAACAAGAACCAGAAACAGCGAAGAAATTGTGGCTCTGGGTATGTCTGCACTGCAACGTCTTACACAGGGCTAGAAGTAAAAGCCCATGCTTGAGTCTGGGCTCAAACCTAACCCCCCTTCCATCTACACGGCAATTGCATCAGAGTCCAAATTTGAGTCAAGCCGGGACCCAGGGTCCGAGCCCCAGTCCTTTGCAATGTAGCTGCAGCCCCGCTTGACTGAGGTCCCAGAAGTATCCCACAATTCCAAGGGGCAACCTCCTTTGTTCTCTCTGTCCGAATAATCTGCAATCCATTCTTGAAAATGGAAGTCCCACCTCCCCTCCGCCCCTCCCCCCCTTGGCAAACAGCAGCAGCTCAGTCAGCGTTAACCCATTCTCTTCTGATCACTGATCTGCAAGCACACTGTCAGAGAAGCCTCTTGGGTTTGCAGTGGAGAGCAAACCGATCAAACCTTTTGCAAAGCAAGCTGCTGCCTATTAATGTGCAGGGCAGGCACTAAAGTTTTCTCACAGTGCAACCCAGTCCTAGGGCTAGAACAGCCACATTTGGGTGGGGTGGGGTAGGGATTCTGGGATATGGTTACTTTGACTCGGGACTGCGCACTGCAGTATGGAGCCCTAGGTTTGAGAACTGATCGGAAAATTCTTAATTTAGGGTTAAAATACAATGTAGATGCTCAGGCCCAGGGTTCTCGATTACGGGTCATTTGGCTTGAGTCCCACTAACCCTGGGCTTACATTGAAGGGTAGACATACCCTCTGAGTACAGTTCCTCCCCTAGGCTCCTCCTAGAGCTATTCACAACGTCTTACACAGGGCTAGAAGTAAAAGCACAATCAAGCCCATACTTAACTTAAAGTTAGGCCTTTATAATAAATATAAACTTTATATAAAACAGGTAATAAAAACTTTGGAAATAAAAGAAAATTTAAGGTTACAAAAGTATAGAAATAAATAGTTAAGATAATTTAAAAATAAATATTCCATTACAACTCGGTTAACGACAATATTAACTTGTGAAAATTTGTCGTACCATATTTCAAAAACAACTGTAATTCTGACCTACAAGACACATTGAAAAATTCTGTCAACATATATAATGCATCGCTTAGATACTTTACCTAGTCAAAGCTATTATCCATATATTGGTGATGGTGCATGTGCTGAAAGAGTTTGCAAGTATGTCTTTTGGGTTCCTGTAAGGAATTCTCACATTAGTATTGTCATTTAATCAAACCAAACATATAAGCTATACAGTATCTTAACAGGTTATTTCTGTATTTTTGAGCTTTTATTGTAATGTTATTTTAATGTGTTTTGAGCAGTGGGTATATTTATGTAGCAAATTTAACTGTTAAGGTTTGCTTTTTACACTGCCTGTCTACTCAAGGGAAATTTTCACCAGCATAACTGACAGTGTAGTAACCCCATTTTACACCACTGCAGCTATGTTTGTGGAGTGTCTAGCACCATAGTAGCCCAATTTGGTTGGCTTGTAAGCCTACCACAATATAAATGTTAAATAATAATAAGTAGCTACTCAAATGCAAAAATATATATTTTTTAAAAAGACCAGGACTAAGTTAACTGGTTTGGCGGTTTCTGTGTGTGTGTGTGTGTGAATGAATTGATAACACTTTACACTTACAATGGCAGCCATTAAACATGTTTCAAATGCATTTGCAAGAAGCTAATGTTACCAGAATTAGTCAAACTTTTCTGAACTTGGTTCTGTTTCAGTACAAGTCTAATGAGCTGGCTAAGACTGGTTCTTATTTTAACCAATCTGGTTTACCCTTCCCTGCTCTTTATTCCCTTCAAAAGTAAATTCTTCCCAAACATGGTATTTTCTGTATGGCTGTTGCACAGAGAAACCTGGATGAACAGTCATGAAATTAATCATAAGAATTACAAATATGATATATTTAAGCAGGCACATGTATTCTGAACTTATATTAAACATTTTCAAAAACCTTGTGTGTTATCAAGGCACACATGCCAAATGTAAGGAAGTTTTAATGGCCCTCCTTAGTTATATAATACTGTATATGTAAATGTGTACAGTACATGGGACCAATCCTCAATTCTTTGTGCACTTCAAACTCCTATTTTGGAAGAGTAGGCAGCATATCTACAGAGTGAGCAAACAGTGAACACGTATATTTTAAAGGTAATTAAGGTATTTTATTTGTATAGAAAACTATTCTTCAATGTACTATTAAGTATTAAAAACATCTATCCTGAAAAATATTCATTTCATCTTTTATTTTTAACATTTAATTTTAATTTTTAAAAATCAGACAATAAAAACAGACTACATCAACAGGGTCTAGCATCCCTTTGTATAACAAGAAAAGGTGAAGGCTGTATGGAAAGGTATTATTACATATTATTTATATTCTAGCAGTACTTACAGGCCCTGATTGAGGATTCAGACTCTATAGTTCTTGGTGCTTTACAAACAAATAACAAAAAGATAGTCCCCGTGCCAGAGAGTTTACAATCTAGGCTGATCACAAAATGCAACAGGTGGATGAAATAGGTTAACAAAGGATTTGGGGAGGACAAAATGACAAGGTATTTGCATTGGTTCAATTGACTGAGCATATTAATTTCTGCCTCCATTAAATTGGACTAGTTAAGGCTTCTGTGTTAAGTAAACCCTGTTACTAGTTCTGATTAGAGACCACTGACTCTAGCCAAACCTGGTTCATATGCCTTTTAAAACTAAAAGTGTTTAATAATAAATTGTGATATTAAGAAATCCTAATAATAACACAAAAATTAAATTTAAGGTAGAAGGACAAATTAGTAAATCTCATTGAATTCCCCCTCCAGTTCAGAAAGACACTGGTGCCAAGTCTGTTTCTTGCTTCAGTGGTAGAAGCTGCAGCATGTTAGCATCTGTTGCAGCAGAAGCAGCAGCACCATCTTCTGGATGAAGTGAAGTGAAAAAGAGAAACTAATTATCATAAAGCAGGGGTAGGCAACCTTTCAGAAGTGGTGTGCCGAGTCTTCATTTATTCACTTTAATTTAAGGTTTCGCGTGCCGGTAATACATTTTAACGTTTTTTAGAAGGTCTCTCTCTATAAGTCTATATTATATAACTAAACTATTGTTGTATGTAAAGTAAACAAGGTTTTCAAAATGTTTAAGAAGCTTCATTTAAAATTAAATTAATGCTGATCTTATGCCGCCAGCCTGCTCAGCCCGCGGCCAGCCTGTGGTTCTGTTCACCTAGGCTGGCAGCGGGCCGAGCGGGGCCTGCAGCCAGGACGCCAGCTGGCAAGGGGCCGGCAGCCGGGACCGCAGACCTGGGGGGAGGGTTCAGGGGTCAGGGCAGAGGGATGAGGGCTGTGGAGGTGCAGGGCAGAAGGCTGGGGGGGGGGGGGGGTTCAGGGGTCAGGGCAGAGGGCTGGGGTGCTCGGCTTGTGGGGGCGCTCCCAGCCCCCTGCCCTGAGCAGCTCACGGCAGGGGCTGGAAGGGATATGCTCTGTTCCACCCCCTTCCCCAAGGTCCCATCCCTACCTCTTCTCTGCCTCCTTTACGGAGCAGCGAGCACGCTGCCACTCGTCCCCCTCCCCCTCGCAAGGGCCATCAGCTAATTGGCGCAGGGAAGGAGAGGAGGAGGGGCCGGAAAGCACCATGCTGGGGGAAGAAGCGGGGGAAGGGGGAAGCTTGGCTGCCGCAGAACCAAGCTTCTGCCTCCTGCCCCCGCAGGGGAGAGCGGTGGGCAGGGGGGCTGAGTGGGGCTGGGGGCCGGGACCGCGGCAGGCAGCAGTGTGCCACTCAAAATCGGCTTGCATGCCGTGTTTGGCATGCGTGCCGTAGGTTGCCGACCCCTGTCATAAAAGGTAATGAGTGAGAAGCAAAAAAATGTAGTTGGTTTTCTGTCCCAGTTTTGCTGTGCACAGGCTTTAGTATGCACCTCCCCCCGACACCCCCTCCCCCCCGATTGATCTGAAGTGAAGGAAATTGCAGGTGCCACAGAATGTCCTCAAGATTTATCAACAGCACTACAGATGCAGTTGTGTATCCCTAATACACAAAGTGCAGGCATTTTATCTATTCCTTTTTGTGCTGGAGTGGGAGATGTGCTCATATGGAAGTTTATGATTGTACCCTTCTTTGGATACATTTATATAAAATAAATAAAATTAGATAAAATTCAATTTAATGAATTCCCAAACACTACTGGTGTTTTCTGTTCCTTCAATTATCATCAAAAAAGTCAGTGATGATAAATTGAAGAACAATAGGGCATGTTTACAGGGCTCTTTTTTATCCTGAAAAAGAATGTTGTAGTGCCTTATCTAAAGTACCAAATACTGCCCCCCACCACCACCTCTCAGCTTTCTGTCCTGGGAGACCTTGAGGAGCTAGTTTACCCTTAGAAGTGGTAGAGCTCACTAAGGCAGTGCAAACAAATTCCGTGGGTCCCAACAAATACAAATGCATGTTGTGACCTATACCTATTCAAAATGGCCAGATTTTTTTTTTGCATGTTATCTCCAATATTAGCACATACCACTGAATAATAAGCACATTGGACTAGAACCACAAAGAGACTTAGGCATTGCAACACCTAACTCTTAGATGCCCTGACACCTAATGGAATTCACAACCCAGGATTTAGGTGCCCAGACTCCCATACAATGCAAGGTGAGAGTTAGGATGGGATCCTCATAAGCCAGCACGATAACCCCCTAAACTAGCAAATAGGAAATACTAAGGAGAGTGGTGGAGCCATAACAGATCCTCAGTGAAAATGATCCATAATTTACTTTATTAGGGTAACCGTGACTTCAGGAGTCATGGACACTATGACAACAGTGTTTGGCTTTAAAGCTCTAATTCAGGTCATGTCACTTGAACCAGGAAACCCATTTTTTCCCCCCTGGAATCACTCATGTGTATCAGACCCTCATTCCAATCAGTATTTCACAAATTCGTGCAGCGATATGGAAGCACACATTTAACCACACAACTCCCCTCTAGTTTCAGTGTACTGTTTGTTCAAACATTAAAAAGAGGATTATAGTCCATAAAATCAGAAAAGGGCGCACAGAAAAAGAAACTGGCCAATTTTTTATTTTCATATTGACAGATGCAAAGTACTTTACTTAGGAAGAAAAAATCAAATGCACAGCTACAAAATGGGGACTAACTGGCTATGGGGTAGTACTACTGAAAAGGATCTGAGGATTATAGTGGATCACAAATTGAATGTGAGTCAACAATGTGATGCAGTTATGAGCTAATATCATTCTGAAGTGTATTAACAGGAGTGTCGTGTGTAAGACACGGAAGGTAATTGTCCCACTCTGATTAGCACTGTGAGGCCTCTGCTGGAGTATTGTGTCCCATTCTGGATGCCAAAATTTGGGAAAGATGTGGAGAAATTGGAGAGTCCAGAGGAGAGCAACAAAAATGATACAAGGTTAAGAAAATCTGATTTATGAGCAAAGATTAAAAAAAACTGGGCATGTTTAGTCTTAAGAAAAAAGGACTGAGGGGGGACCTGATAGCAATCTTCAAATCTTATTAAGTGCTATTATAAAAAGGATGGATGATCATTAGTTCTCCATGTCCACTGAAGACAGGACAAGAAGTAATGGGCTTAATCTTCAGCAAAGGAGATTTAGGTTAGATATTAGGAAAACCTAACTAAAAGAGTAGTTAAGCTTTTGAATATGCTTCCAAGGGAAGTTGTGGAATCCCCATCACTGGAAGTTTTTAAAAACTGGTTGGACAAATACCTGTCAGTGATGGTCTAGGTTTACTTGTCCTGCCTGAGTGCAGGGGAATGGACTTGATGATTTCTCCAGGTCCCTTCCAGCCTTATATTTCTATGATTCTATACGCTAAAGAGCAGCACTAGCCAGGCACCATCTGTTTAGATGAAACATTTATTCTCAACTGGATCTCATAAAACCAGACCTTTGAGGGTATGTTTATAAGCTGCAGGTAGAACAAGCTGTCAGTAGACAAAATCCATCCTAGGTAATTGGACAACGAATTTGTACAACAGACTGCCATTGAGACCCAAAGTAGGTCCTATTCAATGACAATTAAGTCTAGCGTAGTACACGGTAAAATGTAAAGATCGCAAAATCTTTGCCATATAGTTGTATGTGGCAGATACTACCTATTTTAGCCAACTGTATTACCACTGGCAATACCATTGACTGAGTTACAAAAGAAAAATCTAGTGACATCTACAAATATTCCTTTGAGGAAGAAGAGCAAGAACTAATATATGCCTCAGCTAACTACAGATACAGTGCAGAGGGTCAAGAAACTTCATCGGAGGAATCAATAAAAAGTCCAACTTGAGAGAGATTTACCTACCAGGTGAATTATTATTAGTTAGTTAAATAAATGTAGGCCCTGATCCTGCAAGAACTCATGTGCATGCTTAAATTTATGAATTGTGAGTAGTCCCATTATAGTGCATAAAACCAAACAATTATTTAATACCTTCAAGGTCAATAATGAAGAAGGGATAACCAGTGCCTTAATGAACTCTACAGATGATACTAACCTGGAAGGTGCTGCAATCACCCATGGAACCAGAGAGATAATACAAAGGCATCTAGAGAGGTAAGAAATATTGAAAGGAAATAACTAAATAAGAGAGTCATCTTGGAAAAACTTAATACATTCAAAGCATAGTCAGCAGGAGAGAAATACTTAGAGAATAACAATTGCAAATAATTAAATGTGATATTGGGCCATTATTGATTAAAATATATTGCCAATTGTTGACTATGCTTGCAGTTCATTATTTAAATTGTTTGGGACACCAAGTAACTGAACTTAGCCAAGTTTTATTAATTAATGACAAAGTAATACAATACGAAAAGGAGACACACAATTCTTAACTTGCAGCATTTTCACCTTCCACAGAAGGTCTGCTTCGATGATACACCTTCAAAATTACTTCTATTTATAACAGGATTGTTTACAAATTAGAAAGTACTTTATACGTCACTGAAGAATCAACCCACTAGTTCATACCACTTCCTTAACTTGTTGTTCTGTACCTTTCCTTATCTCTTCTTTTGGTCACCACTTTTCAGGTACCAATAGGTGCGAAGGCACCTCCTAATCTTGTACTCAGACATAGAACAAATGTATTTTACCTTTGACAGGTTTTATGTTCACTACTGCCATTAGGTATGTTTAGCTTTGCTGTGTTTTGTGGGATATATATCACTTGACATACATGAGCAAAGTGAAGTGAATTCTGGGAAAGGCAAATACAATTCAGTTAACATAACTATCCACATGCTAGGTATAATACAATAGTAATATGGTATGCTCTATACTTAATGTATATGTATTGGCTAACACTATCTATGGTGACAAAATAATAATAATATTTAGCCTTTGTATACCATTCTTCACCTGCAGATCTTTAAGTGTTTTTTAAAGTAATAATTACTGTTATCTCCATTTTACACATGGGGAAACTGAGGCACAGTGCAGTGCTGTGACTAGCCGAGGTTCACACATTGGCAGAGCAGTCTCTTACCTCCCAGTCCACTAGGCCTCACTGCCTCCATTTAAATGTATAGCCTGGTTAAGCAGGTAAGGGAGAGACTTAGGATAATAAACATCTACAAAAAGTCTAACTGTCTGTGGACACTATGAAAGAAGTGGTAAAAGCCCCATTTGCTTCAGTTATTTGAAATTAAACTGGAAAAAGCAGTGAAAAATGTTCTGTAAGGGAAAACCTTCAGTGAATGACAAGGTCACATCCAACATGACCCAATGTACTAGGTATTTTCCATGTTTAATGTCTATGATTCTCTCATTTAAGAAGCTCTGCAGCAGTAATTCCTGCTTAACCTGGAGGAAGCTCCCAGTGCCTGAGTGTCAGTCTCTTTTCATGGCTGATTTCTTCCTCGTGCTCTTGGGTTTACTTTCCATGACCTATTGAGGTTTATAAAAGTCACTTTATTGAGATGATATAATTAGTTCTTTCTTGTTGAAGGCTTAATTGCTGTGCATGGACTTTATGACCACCTTGTTTTTATAACATTTTAGCCCCCAGAATAATGACTCTTTTACAGTTAGTCTTTCATACTACAGCTCATATCATGGGAAGTTTGTGTTAGAGACTCATTTAAAATCAATGAGGGAGGAAAGATAGAAAAACATCAAGAGTCAATTACGTATTAATAATAAGGTATTATTTAAACAAACCACACACAGCAAAACAAATTAGTTTGTTTATCAACAAGGGAAAGGCAAAATATATGGCTCTCAGTGTCCCAAAAGCAACCATTAGAGTAGTAGACAGAGAAACAGAAGAAGTAAGTCATTTTACCTCTCTAGGGAGTAAGATGGTGGTGATGCTATGTCAAGCACCAAATCTCTAAAGCAGCAAACAACTTCCACAAACTTGGAAAGATTTGGAAAAGTAGTATGATTGGCGTCAATACACAAATTGGAATTTTTCCACAAAAGCTTGTGACATTTTTATTAATTTTATCCACAATTTTTATAAATGTGTTCTAAAATGTTATCAAATATTTTGTTCACTAAGAACTGTTTTTTGGTAAATGAAAATGTTCAATCTTTATTTTGCACTCAATTTCACTACAACTTAATTTTTAAAAAATCAGTAAAAAACATCAGAGAAACATTAGTGAGAAACTGAACATTTGGGAGATGTTGAAAAATTTAATTTTTTTTTAAAATTTGTTTTCCAGAAAGGGGCATTTTTTGTCTGAACATTTTTTGGGGCAGAAAAGTTTGACCAGTTCAGGTTTTAACATAGGCTATGTCTATTCCATCCACCACTGGCAGTAGCATGTATAGCAGTGTTTTTCAAACTGTGGGTCGCGACCCACTACTGGGTCGTGGCATGTAAGGCGCTGGGTTGCCTTGCTCTGGTCAGCACCGCCGACCAGGATGTTAAAAGTCCTGTCGTCAGTGCTGCCCAGCTAAGGCAGGCTAGTGCCTACCTGTTCTGACACCGCGCTGCACCCTGGGAGCAGCCAGCAGCGGGTCCAGCTCCTAGGCCGGGGGGGCCACGGCACTCCATGCACTGTCCCCGCCCCAAGCACTGGGGGGGAGGGCGGTACCTTTAGGCAAGAGTCGCGCAGAGCCACTTGCGCGCCTCCGTCTAGGAGCCAGACCTCCTGCTGGCCGCTTCCAGGGCGCAGCGCGGTCCACGGTGCCAGGACAGGTGGGAAGCCTGTCTCTGCACCCCCTCTGTGCCGCTAACCAGGAGCCCCCGGATATAAGTCCATGCCCCAACCCCGTGCCCCAGGCCCCCCCAAACCTGGAACCCCTTCCTGCACCCCAAACCCTTCATCCCCAGCCCCATTCCAGAGACTGCATCCCCAACCCAGAACCCTGACCCCCTCCCATACCCCAACCCCTTGCCCCAGCCCTGAGCCCCTCCAAACCCAGACCCCATCCTGCACCCCAAACCCCTCATCCACAGCCCAGAGCTCTGACCCCCTCCTGCACCCTAACCCCCTGCCCCAGGCCTGAGCCCCCACCAAACGCAGAGCCCCTCCTGTTCCCCAACCCCTCATCCCTGACCCCACCCCATAGCCTGCACCCCCAGCCCAGAGACCTGATCTCCTCCCGCACCCCAACCCCCTGCCCCAGTCCAGAGCCCCCTCCCACACCCCAAACCCTTCATCCCCAGCTCTGTTGGGTCACGGGCATCAACAATTTTCTTCAACTGAGTCCCCAGAAAAAAAGTTTGAAAACCACCGATGTAGAGTATATGTGGCTATAGATGGCAATGAAAAGCAGGCTGCATCCATAC
Source organism: Terrapene triunguis (assembly GCF_002925995.2). Classification (NCBI taxonomy): domain Eukaryota; kingdom Metazoa; phylum Chordata; order Testudines; family Emydidae; genus Terrapene; species Terrapene triunguis. Next base: position 23,484,878 of record NW_020664374.1, on the reverse strand, counting down.
TGCTTCACATAGCTACATGTGTCAGTGAAAGGCTGTGATGGGGAAGCAGCACAGAACGTTTCTGGGGTCTGCTGGAGCCTTTCCCCACTGCCTCCACACTACAGAGTCTTTCACTGCAACAGGGAAAGGCTCATGCCGTAGGGAGGCAGCGGGACACTGCACTGCTAAAAGTAGCAATGTAGACAGGGAGAGGCACTACTTGGGCATGTAGAGAGCCGTGTAGGGCACATACCCACAGAGTTCAGGCATGTATTTACTTGCCTAAGCAGTGCCTTGCGGTCTACACTGCTATTTATACCCATGCTTGAGGGGCATGCAGTGTATGTACACTACACACCACCGTAAGGCGTATGCAGTGTAGATATATCCATAGTGAGTACTTGTGCGTTAAATCTTTTAATAGCTTTGTCCCATCCTCAACGGTAATTGCTCTGTCCCCTAGCCAATTAGTTCGTCAGCAAGAGGGTATGCCGATTTTTTTCCCTTAAAAATTATGATCTGAAATACAGTCAAAATGGGGGTGGAGGGGGCCTATAATCGTCTCACAATTTTATTTGTCCTATAGCTATAATGGTAGCTTCTGCTTACATGATTCCAGCAGGGATAAATGACTGATTATATTTTGCTTAGACATAAAGGAACATTAGTTACTCTTAATTGGAAAATATGAGCTGATGCTTAAGGATTGCCCATGATGCAAACCATAGGGTCTTGGGCAATTCAGTAATACTAGCACATTAGCCCCACTGCAGGAGCACCTTTTACTCTAATTATTATTCAACTTTCCAAGTCAAACAAGCAGAGAAGATCACTTTAAGAAGAACATATAACTTTTCCACAAAAAAGTCAGTTGTAATTAGAGTCTAACAGGTGCCATTTGTCCTAAGGTCTCCTTGGTAACTTACATTTGCACTATAAGAGGATGCATTTTTAGTGTTCTCAAAAATTCTCTCTTGCTGAGGCTGTCACTCTGCTGTTCCTTCTAAAATTAAGTTTTAGAAAAATCTAAAATTAAGGTTTTTATAATAGAAATAAAATCTGTAAACAGGTAAAAAATAAATAGATGAAGGATAGCAAACTAACATGACATGTACCTGCCAGGACAAACCACTTTCACTTCTTGTTGTATCCTTTCCCATCTAGTCTTTGTCTGCTTTTTCCTCTCTTTTGGCCCTGATCCTGAAAGCTGATCTGTGTGGACAGATCTTTATCCTCATGTGGAGGTTCATTGGAGTCAGTGGGCCTTTATATTGTAAATTCATTGAGGCAGGGACTGTGTCTTCAGTTATGTTTATACAGAACTTAGGTTTTGGACACTTTCACAGTGTAAATATTAATTACAAAAAACTCAATTGAATACCTGACGCTGATAGTGGTGCGGAAATATGAGAAAACACATTAAAAAATTTGGATACTTTATCATAGCCTTTGTTCGCTAATGGAAAAAATGTTTTAGTTGTCTTATTTCTTTAAGTAGCCAAAAACTCCTCCAAGGAAGAGAGACTATATCTGACTTCTTCTAGCAGCCTGATCATAGCAATATAAATTTCTCTGTCAACCTGGCAAGCTATAAGTGTTTGTATTTCTTCTTTCTATCATACTTATTCAGTAATGCAGATCATGCTATGGTATCTACTCACTGATCCTTAATCCAGGCTTCAGCCTCTCTTACACAGTTCAAGGGCCCATGCACTATACCATATAATAATGCATTTTTGGTGGCTTTAGACTTGTATGCTTATGGCTTCTAGCAAACATGAATCTTTTTGTAACACAGAGATTAGTAATAGATATTGAGATGGTTCCTCTCTGCAATGTGATGGCCTCACTGTGCAGGTGATTGCTCCATCTAGTCTGACAAACCATGGCTTAAGCCATCAACCGGAAATATCAGAATTAGTCCCTTCTCTCAGACAATAACTACTTTCTTGCTTCTACAGCAATTTCATAAAAATATGGGGTATCTGTACGGTTCATAGTCAACAAGGTTATTGTCTGCAAAAATTACAGTCTTTCAGAGGCTCACAATTTTAGGGCTCTGTATCTGAAAATGGCTTCTGAAAGGGGTTTGGACTGCAGCCTGACTGAAATATAAAACTATAGGGCTAGATTCACAAATGGGACTAAGGTGCTGAAGTGGCAGTTAGATGCCAAAGTCCAACATTTAGGTGCCATTGGCATTCATAAAACCACCGTTCAGCTGCTACGTAAACCTGCAGGTGCTAAAGTTCCTCGGTGCCTAAAGATACATCTACACAGCAATTAAACACCCACGGTTAGCCCAGGTCAGCTGATTCGGGTTCTGTGGGCTCAGGCTGCAGGGCTGTAAAACTGCTGTGTAGTAGGCTTGCCAACTTTCTAATCACACAAAACTGAACACCCTTGCCCCACCTCACTGCCCTGCCCCTTCTCCAAGGCCCTGCCCCTCCTCACTACATCCCCCCTCCCTCCATTGCTTGTTCTCCCCCAATCTCACTCACTTTCACCAGACTAGGGTAGGTGGTTGGGGTCTGGGGGGGTTAGGGCTCCGTCTAGGGATGCGGGCTCCAGGGTGGGGCCAGAAATGAGGGGTTCAACATACAGGATGGGGCTTCAGGCTGGGAAGGGGGTTGGGGTGTGAGGGGTGAGGGCTCCAACCTTGGTTGTGGGTCTGGGGTGGAGCCAGGGATGAAGGGTTTGGGGTGCAGGAAGGGGCTCCGGCTGGGCAGCACTTACCTCAGGCAGCTCCCGGAAGTGGCCAGCATGTCTGGCTCCTACGCAGAGGGGCCAGGAACTCTGCGTGCTGCACATGCCCGCAGGCACCACCCCCAGAGTTCCCATTGGCTGTGGTTTCCAGCCAATGGGAGCTGCAGAGCCAGTGCTCAGGGTGGGGGCAGCGCACGGAGCCCCTGTGGCCGCCTCTGCACCTAGGAGCCGGACATGCTGGCCGCTTTCAGGAGCTGCACGGAGCTGGGCACGGAACCTGCTTGCCCCGCTGCACCGCCGACCGGACTTTTAGCAGCCCGCTCAGCACTGCTGACCTGGGCCACCAGGGTCCCTTTTTGACCAGGCGTTCCAGTCAAAAACCGGATGCCTGGCAACCCTACTGTGTAGGCATTCAGGCTTGAGCTGGAGCCCAGGTTCTGGAACACTCTCCCCTTGCAGGGTCGCAGAGCCCGGGCTTCAGGCCCAGCCCAAATGTCTACACAGCAACTTTACAGCCCCACAGCCTAAGCCCTGTAAGCCCAGGCAAGCCACGGCCATGCCACAGGTTTTTTATTCCAGTATACACATACCCTAAATATCTGCTGTTGGGAAAGTGCATGTCTCCTGAGTCCAGACACCACTATGCAGCTAAGCACCTCATTCATGCCTGAGCTCTGTCAGGATTCACAAATTTAGCGTCCCCCCCACCTACCTCACCTGCAGGCCCTGATCTGGTAGGCATGCTCTGAGCACACCTACCTTTCACAAAAGATATCTAGTGGTGGTGGTGCTCCTCTTTTACCCAGTAGTCCACTGCTTAGCATGCTCATCCAGAATGTGGGAGACCCCAATTCAAATTCCTTCTTTGTGTGATGTGGAGCAGGAATTGAACACAGGTCTTAAAAAATGCCCTAACCACTGGACTGTTGGCTATTCTGCAGGGTGTCTTTCTCAATCTCTGTTGAAGCTGCTTCACTTGGTTTAAAATACTTAAATAGTCACTCGGTCAGAGAAAGAGTGAGAATTCCTGCATAGCCTGCATGACAGATATTGCAACCCCATGCAGTAACTCTGGGGACCATTGTATTAAATTTATGTGGTTTATGTATGATTTGTGTTCTACTCCATGGGGCAGGGTTACCACATCTTTGACAGGAACTAAACCAATATGGGGTGATTACCCCTGAGATTATAAACAACTCCAGAGAAGTTGCACCACCTTGCATGGTTTGCATAGACTGGTTCAGGCTGGGTTTTCCAGAGACTAGAAGACAAAGAGAAGGCTTTTGATATCAAGGATGACCTTGAATGACCCAGCATTCCTTTTGATTCAGCAAACACACAGGACCTTCTATCCAAGGTGGGGTCAATCCTTGCAGGAAGGGTCGGAAAGATTTTGACTTACTAGGGTCCCATAAGACTGGTGAGTGACCTTTTGTAAACTTTTAGCCTGTGTATAGGAACTTTCATTGATTTTTATATTTTTTTCTCTATAATGCTTATACCCTAAAAATATATGTATTTTGCTTTGTGATGACTGGTCAGTAATTGGTATACACTGTTGTAGTTTCTGGACAAAGGCTAACCTCAAGTACTAGATCCCAGTCAGACCTGCTGGGGAAATCACAGGTAGATGTAGAGGGAATGTAAGTCTAACACCCTCCCCTCTCTCCCCCCAGTCATGAAGGGGAGATACACCGAGTCCCACCTGAGAGAGGTGACAGTTGCGAGTCTGAAACCTTAAGTGGCTGCTCTTGAGGAAAGCCAGGAATGCTGACAAAAGTGTAATTAATGCTGAAATTGTGATAGCCTGGTGTTCACAGCCCTACCCTGAGAAGTGGGAAACCCAGGTTCTAGTCTCTGCTCCAGTGAATATCCCAGGTGAGTGCTCGGATTACTGGGTAAAATGGGGCCTTCTGCTCAATTTTTCTTTAGAAAGGACTGACCTGGCTTGAACATCTAACTCCAGGAGAGGGTTCATGGATATGAATCCCAAAAAGAGATAGGCATCTAATATTCTTTGAGGGCTCGGGCTTTGCCCACCCCCCTCTCCTCAGCATTTCCCCTTCTGGCTAGCTTAAGCAGCTCCCCACTTAGCTTGCTGACTTCAGTGAATCACTTTTTTGGGTGCCTAACCATTCTCCCCATGCGCTGTATGGGGAGCCTGGGCACCTAACTTGGGGTTGTGAATTCCACTAAGGGGCTAGAAGTTAGTTGCTGCAATGCTCATCGTTGAGTTAGGGGATCAGTTACAAAGGTCAAATAGTAATTTCCAAATATTAAACAATCAAGTGAATATTCAGTAGGGTTGCCAACCCTGCAGAATTGTCCTGGAGTCTCCAGGAATTAAAGATTCATCTTTAATTAAAGATTATGCCATGTGATGAAACCTCCAGGAATACATCCAACCTTAATGCTCACAATGAACAGTTCAGAAAAAATCAGAATAACTAGATATAGTCATAAAAACTTAGTCAATTTCAAATAACAAGCTTGTAAAAATCATGATCTTCAACCACCTACAATGAGAAAAAAGGCTAAATCTGCCAAATTATTTGCAACAAATAATTTGACCTGCTTTACTGAACAAATACCTCTGACAAATACTAGACAAGGTGGTAGATTTGAAACAAACATGGATAAAGGCATACCACTTCTCTGTGCCTCTGTTGAAACTACGTTCACATTGGTATACCGCTTTGTATCTTAAATGCTTTACCAATATTAACTAATGGGCTCTCCTTTATCAATACCTAAACAGAACAGAACTTGAACTACTCAGACTTCATCATGCCAAAAGAATGTAATGTGTAGAATGTGCAAATTTATAGGATCCAATCCACAACCTTTGCATACACATAAAAATGGCACAGGAATGACTTTGGTCTGTGTTTCTCTTGTCACGTTTGTATATGCAGATTTTTGAGATGATTCATCATAACATCCTTTCAGGATATAATTTATAATAGATCATGTTATTGCTTAGTACAGAGTTAATCTGTAGTTCTAGAGGAGCATTTCAATGTAAAATGTGAGTGCACAGTATTGACTAATGGAAATGTTACAAAATATGAGGCCACTGACCCAAGTAATACACAGTGTATGATGTAAGATCCCACTGGTGTGAGCTAGAAAGCAAAGGAAAATTTAGATGAATTCTTAGAGCTCTGTCATATATGGAATCCATTTAGCAATATTTAAGTAATAAAACTCTACAAGAAATGTATTATGAGGAATTCTTGAATATCTAATGCATTAGAAGGCATGATGCCAAAGGCTGAATGCTGTCTAGTGTCTATGCAACAAAGTATACATTATTACTAGATAGTGTGCTCCCTGGACTATCTTATTACTATTGTAAAATGTGTATGGAGATAATTTACAAAATGGTTAATAACATTAGGTGTGACTCCCAAGTTGCAAGTTCAGACTGAATCGAAACTTTCTCAGAGTTAGGGGGTTATTCGAATTTGGTGGTGTGGTTTTGTCCAGCAGAGAGGAAGACTAAATTTAGATTTGGATTTAAATGAAGTTTCCCGAAAAATGCAGAAGATAGAGGGCTTGAACCTGATCCAGTTTGGGGTCTATCTGTAATATTAATTAGATTAATTATAAAAAAAGTAATAATGAATATTTGCATAGTATTTTGGATCTTCAAAGTTCTGCATAGACTTTAACCAGTCCTCACAATACCCTGCATTAATGAATTAATGATTTTTTATTAGATAGGCCTCTTGCAGAGGGAAAAGGTTTCCCTTTCTCGGTATGTTGTGCATTGCATGCACCCTCTGCACTTGAATAAATTTTATACAAAGGTATTAATCTTATAGAGTGGCCTTATATAAACAGGAAAAAAATGTTCTTCAAAAATATTCATTAAAACTTAACTAGCTAATGTATTTTTAACACACTTACACAAAGATCACAAAGGATATTCAGGAAACAGCAAACTTTATAAATTGCTCACAGAGGGATTTGGAATCACTCTTGTAGTCTTGGTGCTCTCATTTGAAATCAGTACTGCAAAGCCATGATCAGTTAAATTTTCTTTAGCTATAAAGGATTGGGATTTTAATTTTCTGATGCACTTCTCATTACATCATTTTGTAAAGTGCCAAGTGGATTTGTACAAGCATTCATAACCTGTTCTGTCACTGTAGATAATGACAGCCATGGTATGAGTTTGGAATTTTATTTTATTTATTTTTTATTTTTTTAGTAAATTTGATTTAGTTAATAGTCAATGATGTTTCATTTTATCTTTTCCTACTTTTGTTTTAATTCATTCTATAAAAATGTCAATGACAGGCTAAAATACCATGTCTGCATTTATATTTATAAATGAGGATGGAAAGGTGTGTGTAAGGGAGGTCATTCAAACTGTGATTTGTGTCATCTCTGACATACTATTCATAGCTGCTATTACATATGGGAGCTCTGATTTAGTTTTCGTATGGAAGTCAAAAAGTAAAATCTGAAACTTACACTATCTGACGACATATGCTGGTGTCTTCTTCTTTCTGCTAATCCTAGAAGATTTACATTGCCTCTTCCAGCTGTGATCTTGTCAGATCTTCTACATGATGGGTCCAGTTAGTTAAATAATTCAATGGGAGACCTGTAAGGCAAATCTAGGTGTTGCAGGAACTGGTGATTCAATAGGTCGAACTACTCTGAGTCCCTTGGGCCACTATTCTGTTTGGGGGTGCCATCTGTTGGATGTAATGTAAAACCAGGGTCCTCATCTGTATAATATTAATTTCTCCCCTGCACCTTCCCAAACAGTATCAATGGGTTTTAGCCCTATAAATCCTTTCGGCCCCAATTCAGGACAGCAGCCATGATTCAGGACAGCACTTAGCACATGCTTAACATTAAGCACCTCTTTAAGTGCTGACCTGAATCAGGGCCATGTCTTTTTAAAGTCGTATTGTTTATAGTGAATGTCATTAGTCTGGTTTTCAAGCACTTCACTGAGTGATTTTCACCCCACCTCTAAAACTCATGTACAAAGTCTTTTCTACCACATAAGTACCATGTTAAAAGTACAGGATTTGATCCACTGACCAGTGATGACAATGGAAAGACTCCTGTTGATCTAGGCATTGGGTCAGGCCCTTAATGTAGCTTAAATGTAGAGGGTAGTCACATGAAGCAGATGCACTGCATTGAATGTAATCCTTAAGGGATACATTTTCTTACGTTATGTTTAGACAAAATTAATCACAGACTAAAAAAAGCTTCTAATTCTAACAAACAGGCAACATACAAAAAGTTGCCATTATAAAATTACTTGGGCTGCAGACTTTGGCCTAACATTCCGAAGGGTAATATTATTTCACAGAACTACACAGTTCTGCTGAAAAGGTTGTTCGGTATTCTGAATAGTCAGCGTCATCTTCTATCAGCACAAAATAGAACCATTTTAACTTATAATAAAACAATGTTTAATAGTAATCAGGCAGCTGCTGCAGAGAATGTATTGTATCATTAGATAATCACACCAGTGGGAGATTAGGGCACCCAGCTGTGTCTCTTGCTTTATGCATCAGAAATTTAATTATTTCTATGAGAATTATTTCCATACCTGTTGTTGCTGTATGTTGTTTAATTAATAATGAAATTAAAAGATTATTTTCACATGTATTTTACAAAACAATTATATAAAAAATAAGTAGATAAAGCGAAATCACAATACGGTATAATATATATGTAGATATTAACTACATGTTAGGAAGTAATTTTGATTATTATTTTCTTTCTAGTGAAGAGCAGCTTAGTGGGAAGGGGACAATAATGTCACATATGCAATATTCTGAGGGGTAATAAAATTGTGCTACTGTTGCATCTTTTCTAAATCCACAACAGAAATATTATACGGGAAGAATTATTTCATACTTTAGACTTTGCCACACTAACAAGTTATGAATATTAACATTTCTGATCAACTGTAGGTATTTTGGCCTCATCGTGATTTTCTTTCACGTGTCCTATCAAAAGGCCCATAAAAATGTAATTGTCTATAAAATGTTGGGGAGTCGTTGTTTTGTTTTTTAATGGAGCATAACAAAAAAATTTTACCGAAACATCAAACATCTATAATTTTAATGACATGGACATCTTAAACAATGCAAATTATAGCCCTAATCCTATGAAGACTTTACGCAGATACTTAACTTTACACACAGGCATAAAGTGAAGCTTATGCTGCATAAATCTTTGCAGGACTAGGCCTATTTTTTTAATTTAAAAAAAATTAAAGATTGCACCTGGGTTAACAGTCTGTAATCAGGACACAATCTAATGTGATTTTAATTTACCAAATCATAATCATAGAAAGATAAACACACGCACATTTTTTTTCTAATCACTTTCATTGCCCTTCTATAGACTGACTGCCCCAAAGCAGGCATTTAAGCTTTACTCCCCTGTTCACATCTTATTCTTTAAAAAAACCCACCTTTTAAAATAAAATGCAACATCAAATAAATCTGCGCTGTACTAACTTCCTTCTTCCTAAATTACCATGAGAGTTTATATAAATTTCTTTTGACTATTATACTGTCTTTTAGGTCCTGCATTACTACTGTAGGCATATATAACAATGATATGATTGCAACATAGAGACCACTGGTGCCAGCTGGCAAAGTTCTGTAACAGCAACTCCTAACAGGCCTGACAGCTCACTGCACCTAGCACACTGCTTTCACAGTATTTCTCCATAAAGAATATCATCTGAGGTCTTAAATGAAAGCTGGTGTCACACTCGTTATGAATACTGTTGTGAAATGTATATGGAGATACTGTGTAAACAGTTATATATGTATGCTAAAAATATGTTCCAAAGTCTGTATTGAGGCAGAGTTGACAAACAGATTTCTGCCAGCCAAAGAATGTTTATTCACCTGTCTCTGATGAAATGGAAATGAAGCCCTGTAAGCCAACACAATGGAAGCCATTTGCATATTGAGTCAACAGAAAAGGAGCACAGACAAAAAAAGCAAGCCATGGGGGGCTAGTCTAGTGGTGTGCAAAAACAATGAACTTTGGGGGGTATAAGTAGAAGGCAAGAAGACACCCCTTTATCCTGTACCTAGGAATTAAACAAACAGCACATTTACATTCATGAAAGTGGGATCATAGCCAGCCTTGTCTTGAAATGCTGCAAAAGGCTTTGGATCAGATAAGACTTCTCTAGACAGAGATTAGCGTGTTAAATTCAGTCTCTAGAAAGTGTTTATTGATTTTGTTGATATGTAACCCTTCTGTTTCCATTATTTTTATTCACTGTCTCTTGAATCCTGATCTTTGATAATAAACGTATGGTTCTTTTCACTATAAATATATCTCGGTGCTGTGGTATTATGCAAGGAGCTGATCCTCAGTTGCATCAGTCAAGCTGATGACACCTCCTTTAGTGCCGGCAAGTTAAATCTCTCTCTGTCATTGGAGGCAGAGGGGTAACAATGTGACTCTCAGTCCTGAGCACCCCAAGAACCATCACAATAATGTGCACTGTTATCTGATTTTTACAATGGATAACTTAGGCTCCAGTCTACATGTACTTAACTTCAAGTACATAAACGCTAGTACTCACATGCTTAAAGTTACACTTGTGCTTAAGTGCTTTGCACATTGGGACTTTAATGGACAACTGTACTGGTGCAACGGACTAGTGGTACTGGCAATAGCTCAGGACAATAGTTGCTTTTATTACTTTGAAATTGAAAAGGACTACAGATAAAAATTTGTAATACTGCCCCTAATTCAATTAAATTTAACCAAAGCCCTACCCCACAAATTAGACAACAATTATGCAAGAAGAATCCCAGAATTATGCACTAGGAACTCCAGAACAATGTAGCATTGGTGGTCCTCCTTAAGTCATCTTCATCTTACTATCTCTATCATCCTGACCAATCAGTGCGTCTCAGAATTGTTTATTTTTATGTTATAGTCAATTTATTATGTGCTGCTCTCCACTAAGTGTAAACTTTCAATGAGCTATGGAATTTTCAGGTGATGAGTAATCAGGCAGATTGTCTGGGGAAAGCTGTAGGTTTTGGCAGCTGAATAAGAGACAGCACTTTCAGCACCCAGGAAGGAGTGGGAGGTGGATTTGGCCTTCAGTATCAAGGAATCAGTTGAGGCTTTTGGTACTGGGTGCAGGCAGATACAGCAGCATGTGAAATCATGACCTTGAAGTAGTACTGAGAAGATCCTTCACCCATCTTTCACAAGCTGCTCAACAACCAGCACTAATGACTGCATACATGGGTTCTACACCTGCAAAATGGGGTGAAGGATGTGCACAGTTGGAGCGATGAGGTAGTTTGGTAGGGAACAGTGCAACAATTCAGAAAGATTGTGATGGGCGTTGCATGAAAGAAACGTAGGAGGGGCCCTCAGAGACATAGGAATGTGTACACATTGCAGTAACATAGCATGCAGGGCCCTTGGTTCATACGTGTTTTCTGTATGTCCATTAACCCCCATAACAGTGCACATGGGGGATGTTTGTAGGACTGTCTTATGCTGGGGGTTAACACAAGAACCCCCTCTGACTGCCTTTATGTCTCCTCCAGAAGTGCCAAGCATTCTGACATCTTTCTTGTCCCTCCATGTTTTGTTAACATCCTTACCCATGGCTCCTGATTGTTCACAGCTCAGAGGCTCTGGCACCACACTTTGTGCATGGAGGTGGAGGAGGTATGGTTCCTAACAATACACCCCATTTACCAAGCTCAGTAATTGTAAATAAACTCTGTTCTCACAGACCGCCCTATTTATTATTGCATTAACTGAGCACAATGCAGGGACTTGGAATGTGGTGGGGGAGATAACTTTATGCCTTTAGTTTCCTGGTCATTCTGTTGTCCCTGCCTATTGATAATTTACCCCAGTTTCCAGAGCATCCAGGGTCCAGTGCTGTGTGACCAAATCTCACTCTGAAAATTTGCCTGTAATTCTCCTCTCCAGAAATGAATAGATAAAGGGAGCATCCTGGTTAATATTCCAAATGGTAACATTGATCCATGAGAATTAAGCAGCTCTGCAGTAATTTCTGTTCATAATGATGAACTTTATCTTCATCAGTATAAAAGTACACGATTTTATTTATAATAAACATTTTCTGTAATTGCAGTAAGGCAATTGAAGAGACAATGATTTATCATCAGATTATCATCGGCTGGGGGAATTAAAGGCACCTGGCTTCTTTGTGCATTCAAAATGTAATATTCTCATTAATATCAAACCCTGCTGTCTTGTCATACTGGTTAATTAATAATTTAATTATCAGACCATCTTCAAATACACTCTATGTATATACCCATAACTAGATGCCTAACAGAGCTTATATTACTATTTTGTGTAAATGCACATAAATCTCAATCTCTGCACATCGGAAAATTCCTGGGGAGAAAGAGTTCCATGCAGTGGAATTGGCTTAACTGTGAAAACAGTGTCCCACCAAAATGATTTGGATGACCACTGCTGAACTGAAGCCCAAAAGAGTAGTAATACAAAATACTAACAGTCTGGCCTAACTTTAAACATGTGAGAAGTTTCATTGACTTTAGTGGTACTAGTTCCAGGCTTAAAGGTTACACACATGCTTAAGCAACTTGTTGAATCAGGGCCTTGCTTTCTTACGATTGTGTATTGCAGATCAGTAATACTCATTACAATATGTTGCTGTTGGCCAGTAACACTACCCTCACTGAGTATATGGGATGCAAGAAATGATGGGTGTTCCTGCTGTTGGGTTCATAGATCTCATACTCAGCAGTTTAAAAAACAAACAGACAAACAAAGAGAACCCTAACAACATCAGATAGTGAAATAGAACACTAACAACATCAGATAGGGATAAACCCACCTCCCAGGGAAGCCAATGGCACTCTTTTCCAAACAAGATGTCAAAGTCTAACCCTCTAAGCCTATATTATCTGAGCCAGCAATCAGAATAAAATAATGGACTAATAGGAACAAAGCAGTTATTACCCCAGATCAAAGGAAGGATTCCTCATTCACCAATTTAACCAACATATTGCAGGAAATATTTGTTCTGGTGTCTTTTTTGGTGCAGTAGCCCCACAATTTTTGTATTTTTCAGGATGTGAACCTGCAGCTTCTGCTTCCCTGTTGGGTTTTGGATTATTTTATTTTGGCAATATGGACTGGCCAGTATCTCTTGCCCAAAGAATGCACTGGGATATTAGCAGTTTACATACTATTAATATTGTTTTCAATTATACCAGAGCTGATTCCTGAGAGTTATATCCAAGTCCCTTTTCTTGTGAAAATGTTTCTCCTTCGTTGTTAAGATTTTCTTGACCCCAGACAGAGTTATTACAAAAAGACTGTGGAGTCTCTTCCCATTCCATCATTCTCTGCATCACCGCAGTATTTATTACCTAAACATTTCAGCTTAGTTTAAAAACTGTTCAAATGCCTCTGAGACTCTTTACACTTGCTCATGAAATTTGTATCCAGCAAAAACTGTGTGAACTTTAAGCATAACATATGCCTCATGTTTATTAATGTAAGTTTTTAATATCTTAGTATCCTCTTTCTTAATGTCCATGTGTTAGGAATAGCCCTTCCTTTCCCCCACAATCCAAACAGCAAGTAGTAGCATTTTTTCTTGTTTAGTCTTTACTGTTTTTAGACCAGAAAATATCAACTCCACAAGATGAATTAATTTTTTTCCAAATCTCTAAAGCTTTCCTGTCTGTCTATTCTGGGTGCAACAGCTGTCCTTAGTGACACAGATGGCAGTGGATTGTCTGTTCTAATATTATGTTGCAATCCCCCATAGAAGAGGAGCCATACAGAAGCCACTAAAGGGGTCGGGGATAGCACAGAATGGTACCAAAATTGTAGCTCATCCTTTCCCTGAGGTCTAATGTGCAGACCTGAAGGAGATAGAGGAAAAAAGGAATATGTAACTTGAAGTCTGTAAACCATGATTTGAGGACGTCAGTAACTCAGCCAGAGGTTATGGGTCTATTACAGGAGTGGATGGATGGGGTCCTGTGGCCTGCAATGTGCAGGAGGTCAGACTAGATGATCACGATGGTCCCTTCTGACCTTAAAGTCTATGAGTCTATGAGCCCTGTGATGTTAGTTCCCAGCCTTGGCAGAACAAGTCTTTCACCTTGTTAGAGACAGGATGTAAGGTCCTCAAAGCTGATAGCTTTGCCCATTGTCTTTTAAACGTTTGCTAGAACCACTGTCTTCTTCCTGTTTGTTCTTCTCACAGCCTCCTATTAAGCTAGACCATTACACAGGAAAGTTTTATATCCCAATATACAATAATTCCCCTCACTGATTATGTCACATATACTAGTCATAAAATTGTCCCATCTCAGTATTCTTAGATTATTACATAGCAGCTCTTACAGTATTCATAATTGCAGCTAGTCAGGAATTTGCTGACAAAATGTTTTTTGTCGAAACAGAAACGTTTTGTGGAAACAACAGTTTGGATTAAAATGTTTATCATGGAATTTTAGAAGGCGGGGAGAGGGAGAAAGAGAGCCTAATCTACACAGCAGTGTAGCCAATAGCCCACTGATTAGACTGCCACTCACATGGCATGTGAGAGAACAAGGCTCAAGTCCCTTCTCTCTCTTTTTTCCCCTCTCTCTCTCTGTTTTTGCAACAAAAATAGAAAGGGCTAGTTTTCGTTCTGATGTGGAATGAAATCAAACGTCAAAACCTCAAAATTTTTCATGAAATGGAATTCTTGTTTTCCAGCCAGCCCTATTCAGAACATTATTACATATCCATATTCTTAGATCATCACATAGCAGTTCCACATCTGTCACAAGAAGATTGCAGAGCATCCATACAGACTGAAAATTAGCCCAAGGTGGCCATGGCCAGAATATACTTTGGAGATGTGCTGATTCAGTGCACATTTGGGGCAGCTTCTACCCCCACATCTTTTAAGGAAACTTAACCACAAGTTAAAGATGCCCCTTCCCCAGAAAAACACTATCTGCTTCCTCCTGTGCCAATGGTGGTGAATTTAAGTCCTTGGTCTCTTTCTTTCTCCTAGGCCATTGTACCACAGAAGTAAAAGCTAGGCACTCATTCAGTTTAGGGAAACATTCCTATGAAAGGAAAATCACCTTTAATGCCCTGATTACACCCAATTAGGTAATGACTTTTTTTCCAAGCAAAAATTTTGATGGAAAATAAATTTTCCATGGAAAACTTCAGGTTTTCATCAAAAACCAAAACCAAAAACAATCTTAAGTTTTCAGTGACTGAAACCCCCTCAAATTTTCAGTGTTTGGATATTTTTAAATGAAAACCCAAATGTTTCATTTACAACCTCCCCCCTTTTAAAACAGGTTTTGGCCATCTCTAGTTCTGAATTTAGATACTCAATCAGACAGGAAAATGTGCTGCATGAATCATATGATTGAGACTGAAACTGCAGCTGATTTATAATTGTGCACAGAGCCATTTACTGGCAGAAATACAGTATCTGACTGAAAAGAACAGAAAAGTAGAATGTCATTCTACGTTTGTATTTTACTTCTTTTTCTTGATCTTTTCATCTTCATTTTATTTACCTGTCTTTACTTACATGTCTCTGCTTTGTAAAGTTGTGTTTTCATTGTTCCATCTGGCTGGGGAATGTAAATCGTGCATATTGCTTTAATTTAAAGGGGCATAAAAGCAGCAGCTGCCATGTGAGAAAACACAGTGGAATAGGATGATTGGCTGAAGCCAAATGGAGGATGAACTTGTGCCCTTATCAAATAGTCTCCAGTTCCTTGGTCAATTAAGTTCAGATCAGGATTCTCAATGGGCCAAAGCAAATGTAACATTCTTGTTAAGGTGCTGGTAGAAGAAATAATTACTGCTTCTAATATCTGAATGTATATATTTTTATTCATTCAACATTTTTATTTAAACAAAAAAAAACAGTATCAAATACACAGTCAATATCCTGACTTTTTTCTCTACTTCCATTCTGCATTGAACCAGCAGGAGTCTAACCCCCACTGTTCTGCCACTGTGTTCATAGTGTCTCACATGTAAAGTTGTGTGTCTTTTCCTACATTGGTGACAGAAAACTGTCTTCCCTCCTGTTGGTTTCCCCCCTTTGTTTGGTCACAGGATTTAAAGCATAATCTCAGTGACTATTCATAATTCCTCCTATAGTGTAAATACATACATTCTATGATGATATTAATGACCAGTGTATCATTAGCTTTCAAAAAGACCTTACTTGATACACTTTGATAATACAGTAATATTGTATACAAGCAGTTGATTCAATTACTTATCAGATGAGGGTCAGACCTCCTATCTGTATAGTTAACATGCTATCTCCCCCACTTGCTAGGTTGATGGCTTTATTTACCTTTTATGTAAATGTGTTTCATTGTCTCTGCCTGATGACCAAGCTTGTCAGACAAGAAAATATGCATTCTTTTGTCTGGGGCAGAATGGGCTTATTCATTGCTTGCCAAACATGTTTTAAGGACATAATTTTAGCACATATCCATAACTCTTAGTACACATCCTGTACGTACATCACACAATAATATTAATGATCAGCGAGTTATTAGTTTTCCTATGATATATTACATGCCACCTTTTAGATATATATCATGACAACAGTGTGTTAGGTGTAGTGAGTATGTCAGGCCTAATGAGTTGCTGACACAGAGTAGTGAACCACCAATGAGAGGGTCTGTGCTTTAAAGGCACAAGTTGGTTTTTAACTTTCAGCAATTTGAAGTTTTATATTTTTCTAGCCTGGATGTCTTTATTTTCTTAGTAAGGAAAATAATTTCAGTTTAAACTATACTTTCTTGTGGCCATGTCAGATGTGAGCACATAACTAGGTTTGGTGGCACAGAATATGGTTGAAATTACTTATTGTATATGTGTGACCTTTCTGAAAGCTGAACCATTAAAATTTAGTTAACAGCTAAGGTGAATCATTTTGTGTATGTAGCTTCTATTTCTGTTTTAAAAAAATAAATTGAAGGGCATGATTTCGAGTTGAAAATTCAGCACAAAGCTTTGTAAAACTGCTGTAAAAATCTTCCAGAAGAAGCTATTTCTAGCTACACTCCATTGCTTTCGACAAGCCATTCAGACTCTTACATTTTCAAAGATTTGCTCAAGGTTATAGCCTTGTGATTCCTATTAACATTGATGAGTACCATGGAGCTAAATCCCTCTCACCACTTAGAAAGTATATCCTTTAATACATGACTGTCATGCTAATTCATTTATTTTTCTTTTGACTGTGTTTTGGTGTTCATGCTTCTACCAATGGTTTGGTCTTACTAATATTCATCAGAGGCAGTTTTCTTTCCGTTTCCAATATTTAAAACAATACTTTAGCTCCACAGCACATTTTGTATTGAAGCCATATGGACAAAATACTGTGGTTTGTTTGTTTGTTTGCTTGCTTGCTTGTTAAAAGGTCACTGATCCTCCCTTTTATAATCCAATGTTAAAAACAACAAAAATAATACAATTAAGAAAAACTATGAAGGATATTATGAATACATAAAGATCCAAAGCAATTGGTTTAAAATTAATATCTTTTCATTAGAGGTGGTCACAATCTTTTACCCCACAGAAAATTTTGACTTTTCATTTGAACCTGAAACTTGAAAGATGTTGGCTCTCACCTGAAAATCGAACGTTTTTGATGAAAACACTATATTTTTAGCAAAGGGAAGATTTTTTTTTCAAACGTGTTTAATTGAAAACCCAATTTTCTATCAAAAAAAGAGTTTTGATGCTAAAATTTCTACTGGCTCCATGTGTTCTCACATTATACAATATGACAAAAGAGGACGGAGTGCACATTTTTTTACTATACCACCATAATAATTTGAACTCCATCACCCTTGCTACCTTGTCCTTTTTTCAAGAAAAATCATTCTTGTTTTTGCAATCTCAAATAATACGTAACTTTAACTGCAAATTGTGCTCATATCCATTGGTGTTGGCATCCTGAATATGAAGATTTCAAGAGAAAGAATTCATAGTTTTGCTGATTAACGATGAAATTCACCCTCTCATGCATAGTTTGAGCAGTGAAGTGTTGCACAAGGGGAAAATAATTGAAATGTTACTCTATTGCATTCTCTATACCCACTATTTAAAACATTAGTTTCAAAAGTATATTTATACTATGTTCTTATCGAGAGCCATGTATGCCTTCTAACAGTGGGGGGAAACAGCCAGTTTGGGTGAATATAGAAGAGCAGGAAGGAATTAAGGTGAAGAAAGTAAACTATGTGGTAAACTAAATACCAAGCAGAATTGTACTACAAAGATTATGAGGGGAAAAGGGAGTGCAAAAATGTGAACAAAGGAGGGATGCTCAGGAAGACATCCTGATGGAAACAGTCTATCTTTTGAGTACATAGAAATAGAGATTTGCAAAGAAGACTCTGCTACCTCTGAGACAACTAAACTAATTTAGTGACAGAAAAGGTAGGAAGGTCAATGTTGCTAAAAAATAAATTAAATCCATGTCTCTATGCTCATAGAAGAGGATAGGGACAGATGCCAGAAACAGAAATAAATGTCCCACAAGAGGAGGGATAAATACTGAAGAAAGACATGATCCTGTCAAACGAGGTGCTCATCAAATTAGTATAAAAAAATTTAAGGACTAAGTGGCAGGCACTCCATACTATTCAAGACAGTGGGAAAGTGATGGAGGAGGTTTGGGGGAAGAAGAGGGTTAAGGGTTTTTTTAATATGACTGAATTTTCTCAAGCTGCTGTCTGCTATTTTTTTTTAAAAAGTCACTCTCTCCCCTTCTGTTTTCATCTCAAGCATTGGCAGCATGCACTGAGCATGAAATTCACCGCTGTGCAGAGGGCCAGCAGGTTAAGCCACTGTTAAACCCTCCGAATGGGACTGCAGTGGCACGCCGGGCCTCTGCATAGGAGTGACACATTCACCCTGAGAGTCAGCACCGCACACCATAAGTCAGGATAAGGTGGCATAGCACTTACAACTAGACCCAAGAGTCAACGGGCTACTATGGATCTATCCTCCCACCCATCCATAACAATGCCTGGAGCAAATGTCTGGCTGAGAAAGGGAAGGGTGAATTAATCCCTAGGGCTGTCTGTTAAAGTTTGTTCAGGGCCCCTGCACACACCAAAAAGCTTATTAACATACACATTTATTAATGAGCTTAACTAACTGTATTCAAACACAATGATGCAACACATAACTTAACTGAAAAAAGTCATGAGCATTAGCTGGAGCTACTTCCAGTCATGTATAATTACATGAAGCTCTCACTTCGGTAATTAGGGAAGTGAAATGAAATCACTTTATAATTAGCAAAGCTCTCCCTTCACCTGCATTGTCATAGATTCTCATTTATTTAGTCCTTTATTTACTGATGGTCCCACACCATTAGGTAAAGCTTTTCCGTGTGCACTCCATTATCTCGACACAGAGATTTAAGGGAAGGCAACATTTCCCAACAGGGTTTCTATCTTACAGCACAAAACTGTACTGGCTCTCCTGGGCTTTTCTTATGTTAACAATTATATCCCCATTTCATTTAATCAATACAAGAAGAGTATTGGAAGCATGTAGGGCTGGGTGAAGGCAAAATCCTTCCTAAAAGACCTGAGCTGCCCCCAAGCCTCACTTGGCATTTTCCAGCCTCCTGTCAGAGCTTGAATTCTTTCTCATGGTGACCCCAGCACAAAGCAGGGGACTCTCAATGAACCATGTGGATTATTCTAAGGTAAGGATTATACATAAAAATCTGAAGAGTAATGATTAATTCCACTCTGGATTTAGGCACTGGTTTCATTGCTATAATCCAGGGATCGGCCACCTTTGGCACACAGCCCATTAGGGAAATCTGCTGGCGGGCCGGGATGGTTTGTTTACCTGCAGCATCCACAGGTTCGGCCGATCGCAGCTCCCACTGGCCGCGGTTCACTGTTCCAGGCCAATGGGAGCTGCGGGAAGCAGGGTGGGCCGAGGGATGTGCTGGCCGCCGCTTCCCGCAGCCCCCATTGGCCTGGAACGGTGAACTGCGGCCAGCGGGAGCTGCAATCGGCTGAACCTGCAGACTCTGCAGATAAACAAACTGTCCCGGCCCGCCAGCGGATTTCCCTGATGGGCCGCGTGCCAAAGGTTGCCGATCCCTGACCTAGTCACTGCCGGTGACTTCCCATCTCTTCCTCCCTTTCTTTCTATCTGCCGCTGACTCCATACAGTGCAACTGACAACCCATAATCTTCATACCTGATGCTGTCTCTCTTCCTCTAGCCCAGTAAGATCCTGCCCCACTCCCTCCACTTTCGCCCACTGCTGCCTCCCTTCCACCTCCCCAGAAGATTTCACAGTATAGTACAATATATTTGACTATTGTCTTTCACCATAGTTAATGTTTTCTCACATTCCCATCTGTCTCTGAGACACTGAAATGCACAAATAAAATCAGATAGTCCAAGTCATATTTCATTCACCGTTGATAAAACAGGTAAAGAAGATGCAAGTTTAAATATTGAAAAAGGGATAGGATTTGATTCAGGTGCACTAGTCACTTGAAATTACTAGTAAGCCAGAATACTACTAATTTGAAATTACATGACAAGTCGGTTTGTTTATTGTTCCAAAGTTTAAAACCATTTTTCAAAGATACAAGGTAAAGTTGTAATTTAACACACACACACACACACACACACACACACACACACAGAAGCAGTTCTCTTTTCTCCCAATATACAACATACCCATAATTTTTATTTTAGCATGTTTATTCCACCTTAAAATATGGCTCCACCCTGAAAAGTGATTCTATAAAAACGTCATTGTGAGGTTCCATGCCTATGATCTCTTAATGCATTCCAGATAAATCAGCTCGGTTTTTAGGTAAAACAATGTGGATTTTTTTCCTTTCAGTCCTCAACCTGTAACATCAAGTTGGATTCTCTCTAGCTAATGTAAGAAACTAGTCAGCAGTTCTGTTAATGACGAACGAGCCAGACAAGAACAGAGTTTATTCTGTCAGAGATGTGTTGACGCTTCATTGCTAAAAGGAGAAATAAGTTAGACAAGCCTATTTGGTCAGTATAATAAACCAATATGACCGTAAATATGCAGATAGCACCAACTGGGTAGGAGAGTTGTTAATTTGTGGCCTGTATTCTCCTTTTGACGTGATAACCCTTGAGAATACAGGGTTTTTTAAAATCAAGACAGAATTATACTCTCTGTTCGGGACTTCCATGTGGTCCATTTGCGAGAGAGTGAGGAGGGATGCAGCAGGAGTCCTCAGAGGAATTCTGGCTGACTTGGACAGAATTCTGCCTGGCACTCTGGGACACGCCCTCCCTCCCTAGCCAGTCCTGTTGTCTGGCCAAGCAGAGGGCAGAGCCCATTGTATTGACTTCCCTTCAGTTCTCCTTGAGTAGCACTGTCCATGGACAGTGTTTCCAGTCACCATCTGGATTGGGCCTGGCCCCAGAACACTGGACAAGTTTGGGCTGGGCAGGTTGCTTGTGCCCCCTCTCCTCTTCTCTTCAAACAGCTACACAGAGCCAACCACAATGGAGGCCCATTGTGGTTTCTAAGTCTACCATTGGGTTTGGATCTTAAGCTTTGCAAATCATCTTTTTTAAATGGAATTTGATAAACAGAAGTGGAATTTTGTGAGATAATGGGGAGTTATCAAAATTGCATATTATACTGTTATTTGAATTTGAGAAATTCTGGGAAATGACTGGTTTTGCTATATATTTCTAAGAAACCAAAGCCCATGGACATTTAGCTCAGCTTTCATCTATTTCTAAATGATGGCCCAACTTCACCTCCTGGGGTAAGCAGGTATATCTCCAGTGGAGCTGCAATCACAAACACAAGGCCTGAATTTGGTGCTATTTTTGTATATTGTACATAGAAATATAGTTCACAATTTATAGTATAGTTCTGTTTTCTTAAAGGTTTCTAAAAAAGTAATGAACATAGATGGTTATAAGTCCATGAGGAGAAGGTATAAACCATGATTATAAGCAACCTATTGGACTCTAACAATCTCTAACAGTTGATTAACCATTATTACAAGATCTATTTTTAATCCTTTATAAACCATTTATAAAGGTGTCAGATCAATGGTCTTCCTCAAGGCTCAGTTCTTTCACTGATACTGTTCAATGTGTGTTTGTTTACCTGCCGCATCCGCAAGTTTGGCCGATCGCGGCTCCCACTGGCCAATGGGAGTTGCTGGAAGCGGCCCAGGCCGAGGGATGATATGCTAGCACATATACTGAGAAAGAGCCATTTGTAAATACTTAATATAAAGTATGACTGATTATATATGCATTAAAACCCTGTATATATACAAGGTTTTAATAACCAGAAAATGACATTGTGCAGCCATCTTTATGACTAATTGTACTTTGAATTAATGTCCACAAATATGCTTTGAGTTTAATTATTATATTCATGTCATAGAAAAGATGCTACTAGTTACTGTTGCGTGTTCATGATGAATAAATCATATTATGCCTGACAGACATTCTGTAATTTCTTTGCCATGGAGTGTAATGTTGCATATAAAACACAGCTCTGCTGAGCTACCAAGTATGACTTGATAGAATGTCACTATCTTTATGCAAAATGACTCTTTTCTGGTAATTACTTTTTACAGATTATTGTATGTTTTATTAATGGTTGTCGGGGGATGGCTTGTAAACTTTTTGAAAATAAAATAAAGCAGAGCTTTTTGCTGGGTATAGTTTTTACTTCATTCAGATCAATTCAATCAACCAGTCCTGTCTTGCACTGAGAAAGATGTGGCTGCATCTCTGAAAGGGATGTGTAATGAACTGATGGGTAAACTAATGCAAATCAAAAGCCGATCAATGTGTCCCTGGTTCACCATAAACGTCAAGGTAAAATTAAGAGTTTCTGAAGACGAAGAAAGCTTCTAAGTCATGAACCATGAATTTGCTGTAGCATGTCTGACATTTGTGAAATTTATAGCCAGCCGCTGTCAGACTAACTTGTAAATACTGCTATGCTCCAGAAGCGATACTTCAATTCCTGCTACGAGTGGGTAGGTCTAAGATGCTAGTGTGTAAGAGCAAGGGTTCCAGATAATGTCACCTCAAACAATGGAGCAGTTACATTATTGGTGTAGATGAAGGAACTGAGGGTCACAGCACAGCTTAGCGCAGGGCTGCGCCAAGTAGCAGTCTTTTAGGTAATAGTAGACAACGTTTTCAGCGGCTTACTTGTAAAGTATATTGTCAGTAAATTCTGTGTCATCTTGGATCTTCGTGCCTTAATACATAATTATGTTAAATGCCACAACTGTGCTGGGTGACATTTTTGTATCCAAAATGAAACTAGCACATATGTATCATCGTCTTAGAAAAGAAGCTAAAATTGCTGGAGGAGGGGACGATATTTAAAATCATTAGTGCTGCTCATCTATACAGCTGAGCAGCAGTAATGTATGTAAATGTCTTCCCGTCCTCCAATGCTAGCGTAACTAAAGGTAAAGTGTAAACTAAAAATCTCCACACTGCATTGGGCATTCTCTCAGGCTGGGTAGCAGCTTACTAGTATAGGAATGAGATGTATGTAGATGTATCTGCATTAGCTCTGCTGTTGCTAGTGCACTAAAAATAGCAGTGTATCTGGGGTTGCATGGGCAGTGGCTTGAGCTAGCGGCCTGCTTATGTACCCAGGGAGTCCGGGTGGGTATGTTCTCAGGCGGCTAGCACCAGCTGCCACCCATTCTATCCCGGCTACTCTGCTATTTTTAGTGGGCTAACTCAAGCAGAACTAGCATGGGTACGCCTACATGAGCTAGGAATTGCATCTCCTAGCTCAAATGTTGATGTACCGTGAGGGGTTGTATACTGCTGTTGGTCATGCCTTTCATGTAAAATTAATAGCCATAGCAAAGCCCCTAGTGGGATTCATAGTGTCTGGTTCTTTTCCCTTTTCAGGGTAAAGACCTTGTTTTGCGGTATTCTTCCCCACACTCTTTTTTTTTTTTTTTTTTTTGGCAACAGGTTGGAGATGGAATTGCATTTGGAGAGATCATCGGAATAAGTCACGGTTTCTTGAGATTTGGAAGGACTATTGGAGGCTGGAGAATACATTCTATATATAGATAAAGCAAAGAAATTGAACTCTGTGTAAGAATTGTTTGTTTAATTTCTATTCACATTAACAATTGGGAGTGTTTTAAGTGATTAATGCACCAGGAGACTGTTCAAAGCTTAGCAATGTTTAGCAGCCTCTGGGTAAGTGCATTTTGATTTCTTCCTATAAAGGAAAAATGTTGTGTATGTGAGAGCATTAGACAGTGCCTTGTCAATTTATATACTTGCTACAATTGCACTCATAACTCTTTCTCTCTTTGTCATTTGGCTTTATAGCTCCATTTTAACTTTTCCCCTTTTATAATCATATAGACATGGCTGCTCAGCTGCATAAATATCTTAAAAGTAAATAGTTAAAATGAGCTTTACCCTGCAGTATGTAACAATTGCATAGAACCGTCATTGCAATCACATTTTAATGCACTGTATACCTGTGGCTTGATAACAGCAAATTTGGTTGAATACGTAGTGAACAAAAGTCCACTAACATATTTTAAACTGTTCTCTTTTCTGAGTTATATTATAGCTCAGTGTCCTTTACCTAGTCTCTTGACATAGGTGGTGAGAGTCTGAGTATAAATTTTCCTAACATATCATAATTATAGAAGTACTAAATAATGTTTTGATCACCCTCTGGGACAGTAATAGACAGTCCTCAAAATTTATTTTTTCTTACCTAGAGTGGCTACACATTAAGCCACAGCATATAATTAGCATGAACAAAATAGAATCCAGTACAATGTTATTTAGTATTTGTTATTTTACTATACTATGTTTGGACACTGCATGCATGGTACAGCTATTGTTTATTAACTTATAACTGGTGGCGGTGGCAGCAAAACAAGTGAGTGTTAAAACATAAGTAATGTTAAGAACTGAGAAAAGACAGCTGAACATTTTTACTTGATCAGAATTGTAATTTCCAGGATTTTCTATTCATCTCTCAGTCCCTTCTTTCAGAACCTTAATCTAACTGGTGTTGCATGTACTCATTCATATACTTTATTTCAAACATTTTTCATGGTAACATATGCCATATGTTTATTACTATTTACCTGTCATAGTTCTGCCTAAGTTCCCTGTTCACTGCCTGTTCCATCAAAGCACTTAAGCTTGTGCTTAACTGTAAGCATGTATGTACAATAGGCCCCACTCCTGCAAAGGCTACAATGGAGCTTGCTATGCTTAAAGTTAAGCATTTGTGTGAGCCTTTTGCAGAATTAAGGCCTAGGCTTTGCTAGTTTGGGGACTTGTTCCCAAAATCCTGTTTCTTTTTTTAGGTTCTGGTTTTAGGTTTAGGTTCACCAAGGTGAACATTTGACTTTACACAATCCCCTGCCTCAGTTTCCTCATCTATAAAATGGGGTTCATGATACTTACCCTCCTTTGTAAAGTGCTTTGAGCTCTACTGATCAAAAGCATTATATACAAAGTAGGTGTTGGTGGTGTTATTATTACAATACAACTGTTACAATTCTATTATTACAATCCCTTTTATAATTCTGGAAATCTTTTATTGAGTCACTTTGTATTCTCCTGTTTCCTAAGCAGAATAGACTACAGTATCTCAACTTCTATGCAAAATAACTACACTTAATTGATTCATTTATTTAATTAATTTTGTCTCATTTTCTGCAGTATGCACAATGGGCCCTATATGTAAATTGAACCTAAAATTGTGACTTTTTAAAGATAAAAGATTTTGTTTGTTTGTTTGTTTGTTTGTTTGTTTTGGACAGAATGAAGATCTTTACTAAAACTGCAACTTTGCTTACCCCCATTCATAGCTGTGCTAAGTGAATCTTTTCATGAAAAACTTAAGTATTTCACCTTTGACTTTAATTAATTGACATAGGCCCAGAACTTTTTACATTTAAGGGGAAAAAACCTTGTTTGATTGCCAAATAATTTTGTCTCTAGTTCATACAGTTTTTGTTCATTATAAAGAAACACTGAAGTACTGTTCAATACAAGACAGAGGGAACAATGCACATTTTGCATGGTTCTTCTGCTTCATTTTAAAAACATAGCTTTTTAATATTAATCACTTATCTCTTATAGAAAATATCCTTGCTGGGAAAAATCTGCTAAAGGTTTTTAGTTCTTTTATGGTAATATTTTTAGATCAATTTAATCAGTTCAGTTCGTTTCCAAAGACTTCTTATTGTTATCTGTTCCAACAAACATTCAGACAATTAATAAAACATATATTTGGGACATAACAAAACAATGAGTGAATGGATTTGAATTGGGTGATGGTTTAATGAACAGGTTAAGCACTGGATTTTCACCTACTGGATAGTAGGTCAAACCAAAATGGAAATCCTACATATAAGCATGAAATGTAATAAATGTGGGAGCTAGCACAAAACTAGTAGGTAGGTGAAAAGTAGGGTTGCATATTAGTCCTCAGTTCCTAAAGATTCAAGTTCAAATTTTAGTTTAGATCATATGTGAAAACATCTGGTTGTCAGTTTTTTCCCTATTTAAAGCAAAATAAATGAACAAAAATTCAGTGCAGAAATACTGAAGACATGACTGAAAAATATCTATGCAGGAGAGACCCAGAGCTGTAATAGTTTTTCCGAGGTAAGGACTCAAATGTCTGGACAGACCTGTAGGTGGAAGATTGTTGCTCTGTGCTGGGCTCAAGTTGGAGATATGAATCTATCATATACATGATATTCCAGAGGCGAGAGTCCAGAAGGCTGGAAGAGGGCAAATATAGTGCCAATCTATAAAAAAAGGAATAAGGACTGCCCTAAAAATAACAGACCAGTCAGCTTCATGTCAGAATCCAAAAAAAGAATGGAGCAAATAATTAATCAATTAGTTTACAAACACCTAGAAGAAGATAAGGTGATAAGTAACAGTCATCATGAATTTTTCAAGATCAAATTGTGTCAAACCAAGTTAATATCATTCTTTGACAAGGTAACGAGCCTTGTGGATAAGGGGGAAGCAGTAGATGTGGTATATCTTGACTTTAATAAGGCTTTTGATATTGTCTCACATGACCTTGTTATAAACAAACTAGGGAAAGATAGCCTAGATGGAGTTACTATAAGGTGTGTGCATAACTGGTTGGAAAACCATTCCCAGAGAGAAGTTATCCATGGTTCACAGTCAAGCTGGAAGGGCATATCGAGTGGGGTCCCACAGGAATCAGTCCCATTTAATATTTTCATCAATGATTTAGATAATGGCATAGAGAGTACACTTATAAAGTTTGAGGACAAAACCAAGCTGGGAGGGGTTTCAAGTGCTTTGGAGGATAGGATTATTATTCAAAATGATCTGGACAAACTGGAGAAACGGTCTGAAGTAAATAGGATGAAATTCAATAAGGACAAATGCAAAGTACTCCACTTAGAAAGGAACATTCAGTTGCACACATAAAAATGGGAAATGACTGCCTAGGAAGGAGTACTGCAGAAAGGAATCTGGGGGTCATAGTGGATCACAAGCTAAATATGAGCTAACAGTGTAACACTGTTGCAAAAAAAGCAAACATCATTCTGTGATGTATTAGCAGGAGTGTTGTAAACAAGACAGGAGAAGTAATTCTTCCACTCTACACTGCGCTGATTAAGCCTCAACTGGAGTATTGTGTCCAGTTCTGGGCGCCACATTTCAGAAAAGATGTGGACAAATTAGAGAAAGTCCAGGGGAGAGAAACAAAAATGATTAAAGGTCTAGAAAACATGACCTGTGAGGGAAGATTGAAAAAAATGGGTTTGTTTAGTCTGGAGAAAAGAAGACTAAGAGGGGACATGATAAGAGTTTTCATCTACATAAAGGTTATTACAAGGAAGAGGGTGAAAAATTGTTCTTGTTAATCTCTAAGGACAGGACAAGAAGAAATGGGCTTAAATTGCAGCAAGGGGGCTTGAGGCTGGGTGTTAAGAAAATCTTACTAATTGTCAGGGTAGTTAAGCACTGGAACAAATTGACTAGGGAGGTTGTGGAATCTCTGTCATTGGAGGTTTTTAAGAACAGGTTAGACAAAAACTTGTCAGGAATGATCTAGCTATTATTTAGTCCTGCCTTGAGTGCAAGGGACTGGATTAGATGACCTATTGAGGTCCCTTTTAGTCCTACACTTCTGTGGTTCTATGATTCTATGACTATTATACTCACCTATTGAAAGAGAGATGTGATTTTGTTTTTAAAAGCTTAAAAATGTAGTATGACAGATAAATGCTAGCAAGCAAGTTTCTTTCAGCTGTTTTAAAGCATCCCAGCTAGAGTCCCCCTTATGTAACCTTGTGAATGCTTAGACTTAAAAGGAAGATCCCTTTGTGGAAGCAGAAACAGAACTGTCAGAAAAGAACTGCAATGCATGACAGTTTGTTAGCAAGAGTCAGGCTAACTGTAGCCCTGATAACGCGAGATTTGTAGAAGCGAGGCTTGTGTGAGGCGGGTGAGAAAGAACTGTGTGAGAAGTTATTGCGACCTTGTGTAGATAATATGGAATGTAGACTAAGAGTCTACATTAGTGAGCAAAACAAGATATCAGAATGACCTATGTATAAACAAAATGCAGTTGTTGCTCATTATTGTCTGTAACAAAAAGGTATAAATGCTTGCTGTAATTGTTTACTGTTGAGAGAGACCTGCTTAGCTCTCTCCCTCTGCACAATTGTGAGAGTTAATAAAGCATCTGACTTGCTGTACCCAAAGAAAAAGTGAGAACTCAGTTTTTCTCCGACACCTTCTTGGTTGTGATGCAATGCTCTAGGAGAGAATACAGAGAACCCACCCAAAAGAAATCAGTTGCTGGCTGCCTGCACACATGGTGGGTAGTACAGCTATGCAAAAAGTTTGCAGTTAACTGGAATCCCAGTTGTCAGAGTTGCTAACACATTTGTGTATATCAGAGCAGGTTCCCTGAACAGACCACAAGGTCTACTGAGTCATATTTAAAGGGGCTTTTACTGAGGCCCCAAGACGCACATACTGTCGCTGGAGTCAAAGGGTTTTTTTATAAGCTTAGATTCATGAAGAAACAGAAACTCCATATTAGCCTGAAGGGTTTGGTTCACTGTCCACATGTACTGAACTGTGCATCATTCACAGACTTGTCTTTGGAAAGTTGACTGCAGGGTTACTGAACTGAGAAAAACTGAGGGCCAAGTTGAGAACTCATGTAAAATCTCTGCAACGCCAGTACAATGAAGTGGGCTGGAAGGGATGTAAGGAAGGGTAGAATTTTACCCTGAGAATAAAGCAAGAGTAATTCATAAGAGAATATATATACTTGAGAGGAGCAAAGTCAGCAAATCGGATAAGTAGAAATAAACTTTCGGCTGACTTTTTCAAAGTCTTAGTTGCTGAGGACTGGTCTTTCGGTGCTGTACAGAAATAGCTACTTTTCTCACTTTCTTTTTACCAGCTTTTGAGACCTGTATCAGCAAGATCTCAACCTGAAACAGAGAAAAAGGATCAAACAAAAAACGAATAAAAAGATGATGAAGGGTATATTCACAGATGGAAAAACTGAATGAATATTTTACATGGTTGATTTTGCTGGGTGAAATCAGGCCAATGAACAGTCATCGTGCCAGAGATTCAAGCTACAACCCAGATTTCCAGTGCCTGAGAAAATGAAATGCAAGATAGGATTCCTGAGAAAGAAGTATATAACTAATTCCTAATTCAGGGCCCTATCCCCTCTGCCACATGACCCTAGGAGGCAAAACCCCTGCAGATCTCTACTGGGGAGAGGATTACTTCTGCTGGATAGTTCCCTTACTCTTCCCCTGACTTTATGATAATTCTGTGAGAACAGCATTGAGTTTCCTGTCTCCTATGTGGGCCTAATATTCACTGGACTAATTCCCCACCACCACCACCACCACCAACGGAGTGGGATAGGAAGTATACACCAGAGCAGAATTTAGCCCACTGACTATAATCACATTTTACAGTTAAGAGGCAAGCACTGTGTTTGCACCATTATTTCAATGGCATAAGTCAGCACGGATTTCAGCACACAGAGGTTCTTTTAAAAAATGAATCTCTCTCCACAGATACCTTTAACACCAACCCCTCCCCAGCAGTGATTTCATAGATAATCAGCCCACTAACGATACATCTGGAGTTCAGGCCCTAGCTTGTAGGGGTTTGGATTCCATTATTGTGCTCAGGCTGGCCCTCCCCTGCTCCCCCAGCATGGGTCCTTCCAAGAACTTGCCTTCCTCTTCCCAAATCCTGCCCCCAATTCTCCCTGTCCTTTGGTCTATCCTCTCTGATACTCCAAGAGTTCCCAGAATACCCACATGAGATCTGACAACCTCTTTGTTGGGCCATCACTCCTAATTCTGCATGTTCTGAGGCTAAGGGAATTGTGTAAGGAGCAAGACAGTATTTGAAATGAGCAGCAGTCTGTGGCCTACTCCCAGATCTACTGGGGACTATGATGTAATCCTGAACAGAAAAAACAGCCAAAAGAGGGTGCAACTAGGGAATATTTGGAGATTGTGAAAATGAGTGAAAGCCAGGCACAGACTATTTTGAGAACTGGAGAGAGATTATGGGTATATGTGATCATTTACATTTGAGCACATCTTACACCTTTTCTCCCCCAACCAGTATCATGATATGTCATGTAATCACAGTGAACCGTATTCTTGGTATTTACTAATTAAAAGGAGTGATTGTCTTGGATAACTGCAATTGAGTGTGACTGTTTGTTGGTTTGTTGTGGTGAATTTGCTTTAAATTAATGAATAAACTTGTTAATTAATCTATAAGTAATGGCAGAGTTTGTTTCATAGGTCTATTAATGAACACATTAGCACACACAGATTTTGTTGCTGTGATGGTGTTCACAAGTGCCGAGTCATACAGGCCTTCCCAAATGAGTGCCAATAAAACCCTTAATACATATCACTCCAACTATCCTGAATTTTAAAATATTGTTTGCATAATTTTAATTGTTTGGCACAGAATTCCCTCAGGAGTAAATGCCGTTGAAAACTGTAAATGGAACCGCTCTATTTTCTTCTTCTGGTATCTCATTAGCTTGGCTGCTGTGCTCAGCAACTGGTTGTTCCACTTTAGATTCTTAGCTCTCTTTCAAAAGCTCATGTAAGGACAATATTCTCCCGTACACTCCTGCAAGCACAGGAGTGTCAAAACAAGCACATCCCAGCAGGGAAACGAGAAGAAGGGAATGTCAGGTACATGGCATGCTCCTCTTTTTTCTGGCATGGCACAAAATCCTCATCACTGGGACAGCATGTGGCCAGACCTTGGCTTCAATAGGCAAGGCAGCAACAAAAAGTAGTGGGCAAGGCAGCAGGTACTCTCCAAAGCATACTACCGTGGTGAGCTCCCAGATGTTGAGACAAATATCTGATTGGGTGTCAGTGATTGGCAAATCAGCCAATGGGGGCTCGTCTGCTGAAGAGCCATGTTACCCAAAGGAAAGTGGCCTAACATGGTGCTGCACAGAAGCGTAAGGCTAGAGTCACCCAGATGGATGCACCCCTCCTGCTGTGGGAGAAGACAAAAGCCATTGTGAGCCAGAGCATGTGGACTTTCTTGTCCCCTATGTGAGAAAATCTTGCAAAGAGATGAACATGGTATGAACGTGGAAAGAGAGGACTATGGAATTCTTTGGAGTGAGGGTGTATGTTCTATATTCTGCATTGCACAGGACTCTTATTAGTGATGCATAGAGTGGGTCCAAATATTTTGATATTTAGACAGAAAATGTCACTATTTTTTATCCAACTCTAGGATGAGAGAGAAGAGTTGGAAGAAAAGCAATTACAGACGTTCAATTTGAACATCTCTATATACTTTGTTAAACTTACCACAATAGCCTTTGGCAAAAAAAAAAAAAAAAAAAGGAAAGAGGGAAACTGAAAGATATCACTTGCCAGCAACATGACAATTTAAAATATTACATGCATGGGGCAAAGAATTTCTAGGACAATTTAAGGCTTTATTTACAAACAAAAATGAAAAAGCTTTCTGTGCTATTAGTAAAAGTGTAACAGCTCCCAAAATATCATCTAACAAACCGAGACAAAAGAGAACCATGCTTGCAATGAGGGATGGTAAATACAAAATCAAAGAATTGTGTACAGATTGTGAAAACCAAAGACATGAAGACCAAAGAAAAAGGTATTTGCAAATGGCAATTTTCCTGCCTTCACTAGGAACTAAAAGAACGATTATTGGTGCAGAAGTGTTTATGATGGAATTAAACGGAAATCTGTAGGTAAGCTGCTGGGCCCTGAGGCCCATGCAAATATTGAAAAACTCTACCAAAGGATTTTCCTCTCTTCCCCCCCTCCCCCCCGAATCTTACCAATTTACTTACGTTTCCTAGAGTCCTGTCAGTTTTCACAATTGAAAAATAAAAGCCATATTTAATTGATTCTGAAACCCATCAAAGAAAAATCGACTGTGCATCTTTCTCTATTAAACATTTATGTCAAGATATTTACCAAGAGGCTTGCAGAAAGGATAGATAGACTTTCTGCTTCTGTGATTAACTGGGATTAGACAGTCATTTCCCCCTCACAAAGTAGAGCACAGGGTTATGGAGACATATTGAACCATGGTGCCATTCCCCATACTGCTGTTGCTCAATGGCTTGGGGGAAGGGGTATCTCTGTGTCATTGTTGATCTTTTCCCTGGAATCCAGTGGATCTCCCTGGCACATGGTGCAGATTCTCAGGGTGTGGTCTGGACAAGGATAGGTCCTTAAATGGGTAGAGGCACATACATTCAGTGACGAAAGCATAGTTGAGGAATTGCATGCACAACTCCGACTAAAGGTCCAGTCATGTATATATTTGTTCCACTTACCTGAATTCAGCAATATATTTTCAATTAGCATTCTGTGTTTTAAAGAGGAAAGCAAAAGAAGACAGAAGTTAATCGTAGTAGAACTCAAACATACAGTGTACTGTAGTGTTCAGAGAGTACTACACCTACAACTAAGCTTTCCTTAGCCTTCTCCAGCCCTAGTTCTGCTGCTTTGGAATGTCTAAGTGCCACAGCTGCTGTACCTTTCCTGATATGCTACGAGACTAGAAGACTTTGGTTCACAAGCCCTCACTTCCCTTACTCAGCACTGTGCCTCAATGACACAATTTAGCCATAGCGTTCCCAACAGCATATTGGACTGTCACTTGGATGAACTCAGAGATCTGTATAATATCCTAACTTAGCTCTCGTTTACAAGGATCCACATCTTGATTTGCATACATGAGAGACAAAATCAAGCTACAAAAATGTCTTCTACAGAAAACTCCTCATTTTTGTACTGCTCTCTGATTGACAGTCTTTCAAAAAGATGTAGTTGGACAAAAAAATGCCATCTGCACTAGAACAAATTCATGTATGCTTATTTTTCCCCAAAAAAGCAATTAGAGTTGTCCAGACTTCTCCGGTG
Organism: Terrapene triunguis; assembly: GCF_002925995.2. Lineage (NCBI taxonomy): Eukaryota > Metazoa > Chordata > Testudines > Emydidae > Terrapene > Terrapene triunguis. The sequence continues at coordinate 23,451,622 of NW_020664374.1, read as the reverse complement.
CATGTAGCCATATCCTGGTTTCTGTAAAGTGAATGGGAATTATTTGGCCCTAGAACTCCGTTCATGGTAATTGGCATTAAGCATGCTAATCTGCAGGAGGAAAGATTCATTAATGGGGCTGTACCTGACTTTCTCATGATATTTACTAACAAAACAGTCATATTTTCCTCAACAATTTCCACTTCATTGGGTACATATGTTCTTGACTCAAAACTACTAAGCAGATTTAGCTCAACAGCATATGGCATGATGTATACTTATGTACTTTTTTACCATTTTAAAGGGAAAATATATTAAACAGATTTCACTATCATATGTTAGTTTTAGAGCATATTCTATCCTATACTTTTCAGCTCTTTCCTTTCTCTTATATTTATTCCCAGATATTAACTTATTCTTGTTTTCCATCAGAGAAACTCTTTACTAGAGGAACTCTATTTTTGGAAGGTAAAGGAGGAAGTGGATGCAAGAACAGCTGGCATGTATAGAATTGAAGCAGTTGCTTTCTCTCTCATTCCAATCCTGTTTTGTGTCTGCAGCAAAATGACAGCTGTGCAAATGTACTAAGCTGTCCCTATTTTCAGGATATGCTGAACTCATAATTCAGTACTAATGAATGTGTCATTGGAATCTAACAGCCTGTTTAGATTGCTGCTTCCGCTATTACGGAAGGACTGGATGCAAAAATGATACTGCATTAAATAAATAGCTATCATGTTAAGGGCAAGGAAATGGAGGCAGGTTGGGGTCTGACAAGTGGTAGAGTGGACTGTGGAATGCTTTGAGAGCTCTGCAAACCAGATATAAACACCCCTCTCCCCCACCCCCACCATCCGCTTCTTTTTTTAAGGTGCATTATATTTGATGTTGGCTGAAATAGTGCGATTTTTTTGCAGAAACGTTTGAGCTCATACTGCATGGTAGATTAATACTTTATGTTATCCAGTATAGCAGAGACAGCACTATTCTTGAGTAGATGAGAAATTGGGTGACAGATGGTAAATTGTAATGGCAAGGGTAGAAAAGCAGCAGAACAGTATAGATTAGTGTCTGGGCATATATACCTTCAACTGTATACTTAAATGGCTTAAAGGAAGGTACACCTAAACCACTAAGATGGTATTGCAGTTTCAGATGACATAAAACAATTCAAAGAAAGGAGGGTCTATTTTAGAAAGAACTCTGTGGGCTAGGGAACAATGAGTGAACAATGGCTCTCAAGTTTTAGTTTTAAACAAAATGGAAAGTTCTCATGTCTGGGGCAGAAAGATTCATAAAGACTCTCAACCAGAGGATCATGAACAAATATGGGGGTTGTAAACATACTCCCTTCTTATAGCTAGATGGGAGAAGGGGTAGGTTGGCAGAGGGTCCCAGAATTATGAGAGGGGAAACTTACTTTTTTTTTCTCTTGTAACACGGTCACAGTATGGAAAGATGAAAAGCACTGTCATAAAGCATATACTTTGTACCACTCTTAAGTTTTCTTAGAAGCAAGAATTTAGCCAGAAAAGGTGATGTACTGTACTCATTAGCCTCGTGATAGCAAAGACTAGCATAATTGGAACTAGATTCTTCAAAAAGGATGTGGCTAAGGTGAAGCCAACATACACCAGCCAGCAGAACACACCCTTTGGTGGACTTTCTGCCACCAAGGGCCCCGTGGCCTAGGTTATACCAGCAGAAGCAAAGAGTGAAAGAAATACTCAATGGTTTTTCAAGAAAAGTATCAAATTTTTAGTTTGTGATTGTTGGAAGTAGAGGCGAGCAATGTGTGGGAGGAGGTGCAGCAAAGATATTGAGTGTGCATTGAGGTGGATGTGGAAGACAGAAGCAGACAAATTTCTTGGAATATGGGTGGGTTGGGGATTTGGAGAGACACAGGAAGGCAGGGTTCTTACCTATTTGCTTTGTGGTGAATGAGACAGAGAAGGCAGGGAAAGGGGACCACTGGGAACACAAATGGAATCTTATAGGTAGTTTCACCAATATGCTGCTGGCCTGGTTTACCTTATTATATGTCAGTGTGACACATAGGGGTGGCCTACACAAGGTCATCATGAAAGGGAATCGGCAGGAAGAATATGCACATTGTCCAATAAGAGATGAACCATGATATGACTTCAGTATTTCCTCCCAGTGATTGGGTCTGCACAATCTATGAGTCTGCACATGTCTCTTGAGGGACAAACGCCATCCCACAATGTGGACTGAACAACAGCAGAATGTAGTTAGGAGGTTGCATTCTACCAGTGACCTGACCATTGCTGGCTGTAAATAGCCTCTTTTTAAAAAAACTTTAATTGTTTCTGCTTGTTTATTTTGTTTTGTCTGGTGTGGGGTCACGTCTGCAAGGAGCACTGTGATGATATCATGGCTGCAGCATCAGTCCCTTTTGTAAGACATAGTCACATTTTTCTGTGCTCTCAGTTTTCTCTCCAGGATCCAGTGACTTTGGCAAGGTGCCTGAGCCAGAGGAAGCAGGTCCATCTGGCCCAAAGATCAGAGAAGCACAAAGGTGGCTTACGGCCCCTGCTTCCTGAGCTACCCTGTGTTCATTGGCTGAAACCAGAGACCTGGCCCTTCATGCTCACAAAGGGATGAATATATGTTATGTAGATATGATAAATATATTTTTAAAGCCAGTGAAGGGTGAAACTCATTAGGTTTGTAGGTCCGTTTTGGAAAAGTAATTGTGATGATTATGCCATTAGATTCAGACCTGTCATTTCTAGACATCTCATGAGAGCTGGTTCAGTTTTTGGTTTTGCTCAGGTCAGAGAGATCTATTTTTTGAAACTTCAGGTTTAGTTTGGTTCAGATTCAGGCTGATGACTATTTTAAGGGAACAATGCTGCCCTGGGCTAAACCTGGTAATCAGGAGATAGTCATAAACCTGCTTCCTTTTTTTTTCTCGTGTTACAGTGTATCACTTGAACAGGCTTTAGAGGCCCATCATAATTACACTTGTTGCTGAACTACACTAAAGAAATGCACATTTTTAATATATAAACAATGTGATTGATCCAAAATGACAAAAGTATGTGATTAGTTCTAGTTCTTTTCCTGCATTGTCTGTACCTCTGTCTCCACTGTTTGATATTAGCTTGTTTCTTTCTTCCTCTTTTTTCAAAAGGCAATGCCTTTGCAAGAAAATGTGATGCTTCTCAACCTAGGATATGTGAAATGTTGATGTGGCCCTTTGAATGGGTTTTAAAGCAGCAGATGACAAAAGTACTTTGGAAAGGCTTTTGACATCAAGAAAGTATGACTCATAAGCTTGGGAGAGGAGGAGAAGGTCAAAGCAATTACAAACGATACTTCAAAGCAATGTGAGAGGTTTCTGAAAGAAGTCAAGAAATGTAACATTGATATGATCTTCTGCCTTTTCTTTTTCTGCCACATTGATTATGTCCCCCCAAATCACACAGCCAGCACTCTATAATCTTGTGGGGGGATTTCTTCTCTTGAATCTCAAAATGTGTATGTTCCCCGCCCTGCCCGCCCCATTATTTTTACTATGATTGTTATGGTAAGTTTTTTCTCAGCAGTGCTGGTAATTTCTTGGATGTGTGACCTGAATAGCTTTCGCATAGCACATTCAATATTTATATAGCTGTTTATCACTGCATTTTTTCTACTTCACATACCATATCCATCTAGAAACCTCAGGGACAGTATCACAAAGCAACAACCTAGACTTTTCTCCTGCATTACATTTTTCAACTTACAAATGGGGCTGCCCTCTTAAATCTGCCCATGATATGAAACACAATCTACTCCTATTTCACTTAAATTCTTCAATCTGACAGTTAACAAATGGAGCAAACTTTGTGGAAGTGGTTTAGTTAAGGAAGAGATTAAATCATGCCAATTGCATATTAAAAGTGTAAATATGCCACCCCATGAACTCTGTCACAGTCATGTCAACTTTCTGTAGACACTGAAGCAAGAGTCATTTATTTTGCTTGAGTTTTGGTCATTCATAAAGTGTGTACAAGATTTCTTTCCCCCTGCAAATCCCACATTATGCAGTCTTGTTTTTAAATCCAATCTGTCTGTGTCAGAAGCACAGCAGTAAGTCTGCTTCTCTGTATGAGGGAAATTGTTTTCTACTAACTGATGACCTCAGCTTAGCAGTTTCTTTTCCAGCACATCAAAGCTCACAGCCAGCCTTGCTGCAGCAAGTGCACTTTTGAGTGGCTTTATGACATATAAAGACCCTCTTTGGCATTCATACTGTGCTTCTCTATTGTTTACAAGCTAGCAGTGAATTATTTATGGAAGTTGCAGGAGCTATGGCTCTCTTTTTTACCCAAAAGCTGCATTTTATCTTGTGATGAGATTTTATGTGAAAGCTATTTTTTCGGGTTTATGTCCTTTTTGCATTTATTTGACAGGTTTTACAGTAGCAATCCCATGTTTCCATTTTTATTACAGTTAAAACCCATCTCTGAAAATTATTATTAACTGCAGCGTAGCTTTAACCCAGCTGATAATATTTTTCTTAGCGTTCCTGTTTTGAAATGATTTCAGACAAGATCACAGTGAATAAACTAATATAAATAATCTCAGTGAAGAAGGTGCCATTTTGTTGGTCCAAAATAAAGCTACAGGTCATTGGTTCACTTCTGCGGTGTAGTATATAAATGGCAACACATGGCTGAGTAAAATGATGTCTGACAGTGCTTAAAATAATTATTGATTACTTTAATCACAAGTTGCATTGACATAAACTTGAATGGCTAATAGTGCCTATGTTAAATGTTGCTGATCGTATGCTCTTCCCTTCTACTTTCTTTCATAGAGATATACATATCAAATAATAGAGGCTGGTAGCCCTACACACATTTGGCCAAACTTACCCGTGTCCAACTGTCTAGTTTCACCCTGTGAGACTTAACTGTAATATTATTTTTATTATTGTTAATTTTGCAGCTGAATTCACTACCATGCTCTTAAGTTGTTTCCATTTAGATTTCTTTCCATAAGCATCGAGACAAACTGTGAGAAAGCAGTTTGCAGAAGTGGAAGATTTCACACAATGCGAGCTGCAGCTGGTTAAGAATGGGCCTTTCATAGGTTCTTCTTCCTGTGAATTATTATTTATTTGTATTGCAATAGCACCTAAAGGCCTCAGTCAAGGCCCCATTATGCTAAGCACCATACATACATATTAAGTAGTCGATTAGAGCCCTGGAGGCAAAGTTTAGATTCAAGCCACCATAATTGAGGGATGTTTGGCTCTGGGATTCTGATTGGGGCCATCTCTAGTAAGGAGTATGTTGATGAGTGGTTTATTTCCTAGGGATGGATTGCTTTTACAAGTCTGGAAATGAAAAAGTTGTCCCCATGAGGCTCCTTTCCATCCCAGGCCACCCTCACACAGGGTTTGTGTCCCCCAGACCGATGAGTTCTCCAGACTTCCTTGTCTCCCTGTCCCAGTCTTGGTGTTCATGGTGGACATTCCTGAGCCTGACACACCCTGACACCTGGAATGCTTGAATGTGTGCACTATGAGTCTGTAAGCTGGCAATATTGGCACCCCTTAGATATACTGGAATGGCCATTTGCTAAACTGCCAATGTTCCATATTGAGGTTGAATGATTCCCAAGCACCTGTTTCCTCTCACTTGCTTTGAGGTATATGCCTGTACACCAGAATTACAGCATTTTAGGGAGATTGAGATGCCAGATCACTAATATTGCTGTAGTCGTGTCTACACCTGGGAGCACAGTGTTCGGTTTTGTGGTTGACTGGAGATGTAACTCATCTGTCATGACTCTAGCTGTTTTCACCTACAGTCAATCTTTTAAAATGTAATGTGATCCTGATCTGGGTATGGATTCCACTGAGGAGAATGTTATGACTAAACACCTGCTCATAGCGGTGGCAATCTCATATCGGGTATGTATGATCTGTATGTCCTAATGGTCGGTGTGTTTTGAACATTTCGAATGAAACTTTCAGAGGAGTCCAGGACTGGCCTGTCTCAGCCTCCTTTACTGTACCATTGAATTCAATGGAAGCAGAGTTAGGCCCTCATTGAACATTTTTGAAAATCCTATCCTCCGTGTTTGCTATGGTTGTTCCTTTCAGCTGTAATCAGTCAGGGAGAGGATGGCAGCTTTATTCCTCTTCCTCGAGGGAATGGGTGATCTTATAAAATGTATATAATGGCATTCAAATTTTAATGCTTCAAATCAATGACATTCCTATAAGGGTCAGGCCCTATCTGAAGGCCCATTGTGGCATTCCAGGTAATAAATAAATAAATTAATTAAGATATCCTATTTCCTAGAACTGGAAGGGACCTTGAAAGGTCATTGAGTCCAGCCCCCTGCCTTCACTAGCAGGACTAAGTACTGATTTTGCCCCAGATCCCTAAGTGGCCCCCTCAAGGATTGACCTCACAACCCTGGGTTTAGCAGGCCAATGCTCAAACCACTGAGCTATCCCTCCCCCCTATGTAGTGTGGGACAAGAGATCGGCCCAGGCTACTGTGATCTTCCCCCTGACATAAACCCACATGAGAGACAGGACACTGTTCTGTGGCCACTGCTCATCTTGCTGATTATAATCATCTACTTGTTACCTTGTGCTCTGGGTGTCTGTCCTATCGACCGTTGTCACTCATTTTATACTTAGCAGGTAAGTTCTTTTGGGTAGGGACAATCCTTTTTATATGTTTGTGCAGTGCTGAGCACAATGGGGCCCTGCCCTCTACTGCAAGAGAAATAACACTGGTCTACAATTTTTGAGAAGTCGTCTGCTTCAGAGATAAAAT
>NW_020664374.1:23413535-23444434 GCF_002925995.2 Terrapene triunguis | reverse complement strand
TTTGACTACATTTATTTCAGAAGCATTTTGGCTGTAGAGCAGTGTAATAAATAATAACTAACATAACCACACTTGTGAGGTTGTGCTAGACCTTGCATTAGGACATTAGCATCCATGCACTTGTTCCCTAGACTAGGCTACCATCCCCAGGTTGATTTTCTTCTAATCACACAGTACATTAAGTGGAGTTTAGTCTTGATCTTAGTAGCTGAGCATGAAATTTCATAAAGACCTCATACCTGCATGGCTGCTATTTTTAAAACTCCCTCTACACCCAGGCTGCTCCACTCAGCCAACTACCACAGACTGACATTTCAAAAATGAGAGAACATTCTTGCCATTAAACAATCTGTTCCTTGTAATCAACGTGTCTCAAGATTATAAATGTCTTACTAGTGAGCCACAGCCCTGTTCCTTCAAGTAGAAGCTTGTCTCTTAAAATCTGAAAAATCTCTTGGAATCCTAGAAACAATGGGTCAAATTTAGTCTGTGGCTTCAAGACACACTTTTTGTCTGAAATACACGTGGAAAGTTAAATGCACTAAAAAGCATCTCAAGGCATAAGACAAAGGGATGTGGGCAGAGGGTCCCAAAAGGAAAAAAAGACTTACAACTTGACCATGCAGCTCTTCTGTACATAGAACTCCTATTGACTGCAGTTAGAGTTGTGTGTGAGAAGAAGCTACAGAATAGGATTTCATCATTTCAAAATTAAAAAGAATCAGAGAGTTAAAAACTCCCTCATACTGTAGAACATTACTTAATTAAATGACTCTGATTTAAAGGAAATTAGGAATAGAATAGTTGGTGAATCCAATTATGTACTTCCTAATGGACCAGACTATTAGTGTTAGCCTGTTGATTCATTTTTTTTTTTTTTAAGGAAAGGCAATTGACCAAATTTATACCTTGTGTGACTCACTTGATTTTTGAGCAACAATACTCTTGTATTTCCTAGCCATATAAGGGCTCAATTCTGTAGCTTATCAGATAACTCCCACTGAAGCTAGTTGTAGAATCAAGTCCTAAATCTTTTGCTGGAATTCCAAGCTAATGTTTTGATTGAGATGCTGTTTATTGCTTTAACCTTCCAACTACAGTCCTGACTTCAGACAAGAAAAAAGCATATGGATTGTTTATGCTCAGTTCTTTAAATTCAACAGACAAGCTTCTCACAGCTGGTCAATTACATATGTCCTGCTTGCCCTTTCATAGTAATCCCTTTCTTGTACACAAGTCCCTTATGATGTGTCAATTAAGCATTAAAAACAATATGAAGTTACTTCAGAATCAAGATGAAGGAATAACCTTTGTCTGAATGACACATCTGGTGATTACTTGTGTTTTGCTTCTCCAGCATAAGTGTCCACAAAATTAATCTTTTGTATTTGTCTTTATAAAAATTTTAAAATAGGGCAATTTTATTCCTATGAGACTTTTAAAATTACCAGAAAAGATTACACTGGTAAAATTAGATTTACATAAAAATGTCTGCTTAATGGAGATGCAAATCAGACTCCCTAAAATTCTTCTTTAAAAGAACTGGATTGGATGTTTGAGCAGTGGAATAAAATAAATAAATAAAAAGCACCTTGTACTATTATGTTCACAGATGACATCTCAGTTTTCTATTTATGAGCAACTACAGGATTATGATTTTGGGATGATTTTACAGTTACTGAACTAAAATTTAAGGCCACCCTGAGTCCCTAGTGCTATTTTTTCCTCTCACAATTCATCCTATCAAACCAATGTAAACAAATTAATACAGGCTATAATGTGTCATTTTAGTTATAGCCTGTATTTGTGTTTAGGGTTATTGGGTAGCTCCAATACAGAGGAGCTACTAAATAGCAGGGGTCTATGGAATAGATCTGGCTGAGTCCTCAATTCCTCTGGGAGATCTGGAGAATCACATGCCAGAGAGCTTGCTCAGCCTTTTTAGATAGTTCAGTGTGTGCTGCCCCTACAAATTCTAGTATTTCTTTCACTATTTGCTTCTGCTAGCATAACCTAGGCCAAAAGGTGTTTTCAGTGTAAGGTATACTCCATGTAGCTTCTGCTGCTGGAGTCTGTTCTGAGCCCAAACCTCAGTTTACAGCTGCCCTCCCCAAGGAGAATCCAGGGAAGGTGATGGTGCAAACCCAAACTCCACCCATGAGGGGTTAATCCCTTAGGTACAGCGGCTCTTTCTGGTACAGAAAGCAGAGATGACTCTCAAGCCCAGTAGCTCTCTAAAATCAATTGTGTTAGAAAGGGGTCAGTCATTCATATGGTCTAGTTAAGTTTGGTCCCTATAATATCTTTGTTGGAATGTCTCCTTCCTCTCTGGATTCTATTAGCAGAAGGCAGGTGGCTCGTTACAGCTTGGAGCGGAATCCTGGAATATCAGTTTGCTGGCTAAATTGCAAGAGTGGGCTCACTAGAAATAATAGGTTCGGAGCAACAGATTTCACAGCATTCCCTCTAGTTTATTCAGTAGAGCATCAGATTATAGTGGCTCTTGCTTCAGTACATTATCCCTACCATATCTTATTGCTACATTCCCACGTGCAGAGCCTGAAAACAACCCTTTTGCAAAGGCAAAGATTCAGCAAAGGCAAAGATTTTTTTAAGGACCAATAATAGTTCTTCCCTTCAGTTGACAGATAAAGACCCAAATGGTATGGGTAACAAATTGAACATAAATAATTTCAGGCATTAATGGTAAAATAACAAGGAAAATGCTTGCATTCACACTCTGTCAGGGCAGGGAATTCTCATGTAGCTTGCAGCATACATAAGGCTAAGACCTCTCTCTGTTTGTGTCAGTGCCTTTACAGTGTGGCTGTACACAGTCAGCAGAAGCAGTGGAGTTACAGATTTTGGACTTCTTTAACGGGGCCAATCAATTAGATATAATGAAAATTCACTCTATCTCCATACACAGTTGACAGTTCCCATATTAATCTTGTGAGAAGGGCCAATTTAGCTCTAATAGTGTTATTTAACCTGGCCATTTGAAAAGTTAAAACTTTTTTAATGTAGCCATTTATCTAGCACTCACAGCTTTAGACAGCTGATGTGTTTTGTTTGTTTGTATGAATGTCTGAAATGTGAATTTTTGGTTTCTCATCTAACAGGCCAGATAGTACATTTTTTTTCCCCCTCAAGGATTTTTATAACACTTGAACCTCCAATATTTTTTCCATCCATCATGGTCTGAGAATACTCATCTTTCTTCTCCTTACGTTGCTTAATCTTCATAGATATTTTCTTGCACATATTTAATGGCATTTTAGGCATTCTCTGTCCCTGAAGTGGCAGTATGCTGTGCAGTGGAGATTGGTATATTGTTTCTGTAATGGAATTGTAGCAGATGACCTGGTTATTTGGATGTTTATTGTATAAGTATATTGGTTTAGTTTAATAGGGGATTATAAGGAAAAACAAGCAAGAATGTAAAAGAATGGCTCAAGATAAGCCACTTCTCTGCAAATACTTAAAGATTAAGAGACACTGTAGGACAGGTAAAGACCCAGGAGCACAAAACATCAAAAGAACTATAGTGAGGTTAAAAAGTGTCCAGAAGAAGAGATAGCAGTTGTTCAGGGGAACCAGGTTGAGACACAGGTACCTGATGGGGTGTCTGGAGAAATTAGGCCTGCTTGGGGATGGTGAACCTTAGGTATTATAGACGTGTGTAGACTGTTTTAAAAGGATTTTTTTCTCTAAAAGCTTAGCTCCTACTGTTAAAATAAATAATATTTTGGTTTGAAGAAAACTGTTTGATCACTGTATACCACTGGTCACGATCTCCCAAAGGGAAGAAACGCAGGTGCCAAATGTTTTGGACCTGCTTGGGTAAAAACGGTGAATACACAGGGTGCTGTAGCCCAGGGTCTGGTCTAAGAGCAGGAGAATTGTGGAATTCCACCTCAGGCAAGGTAAAGGCATGAGGCCTGACACCTGAGGGGCAGTGCCCTCAGACAGACCAGAAAGGGGACAGAGGTGCAGCGAGCGCCGTACTGGTATAGCTTCATCTAAGCCAAAAACAATAACCACTTCTGAACAAGTAAAAGTATGTGTCATTATTTTGCCTTTAGCAAATCTCTCTCTAATACAGTTATATATACAAAAACATAAGTAAAGATGCACACAGAGCACAGGCACATACATATTCTCATTTATCTTAAATGAGTGCTTTATGTGACCTCGTTCCAAGAAATATAAACCAAAGACTTTTACTGATACACATTAAAAGCTGTATACCTCCCTTTATATAAATTCAAATGTGCAGTAAGAAATGCCACCTTGTAAAATTTTCCTTTTCACATTTGGGCATAATGTAGTTTAGAGGCAGGATATAATGGTTTTATATTTGAGACAACCCCATATAAGCAAGCTTCATAATAAGGATTTAGGTTTGCATTTATTCATCAGTGAGATAATGAGTGCAGCCTCTTTTTCCCCTGTCAAGTGTACGCAGTGCCAAAAAGGATAAGGCATTACAGCAGATTACTTTACATTCATTTTAATAATGTAGTTTAAATAAAGATATAAAACTCTTTATGTAACACTGGCAGCATACAGCCCTCCTCAAAGGTTACCCAAGCAAAAGTGATAGTTTCAAAGACATACTACTTCAGTACCTTTAGAATTTTCATTTTGGTGCCGTTGCTTGATAATCTTGCATTTTCCAGTTCCTGTATTTATCTTTCTTGCACGATTTCCAAGATTGCTAGTCATTCTCCACCTTTTGAGGACTGTTTCTTGCAATTTTTTCTGGCATGGAAATCTCTCTCTTACGACCCTTAAGACCACCAAATGATGCCATGCGACACAATTCAAGGGCATTCCTAAGCCCACTTCTCTACCACCCTACCTCATCACCATAAATACCTCTTTGTCCCTAAAGTGTTGCTTATGAGAAGGATTGCTAAAGACGTATGGTAGGTGAGAGTTGTAGGTGTAGGAACAGTGATTTACCAGGGTAGAGGTTTTATTCCTGGTATTTTCTTAACCCAAAGAACAAGAGATTTGCAGGGCCGCCCAGAGGGGGGGACAAGTGGGGCAATTTGCCCAAGGCCCTGGGCCTCGCAGGGGCCCTCATGAGAATATAGTATTCTATAGTATTGCAACTTTTTTTTATGGAAGGGGCCCCCGAAATTGCTTTGCCCCAGGCCCCCTGAATCCGCTGGGCGGCCCTGGAGATTTGTGTCCCATTATCCACAGGTCTCTCACAAAAATAGAAATCAGAATGATATTACCTTTTCTCTGGCTGCACAATAATAGTTTGGGACCCTTGAATTTTAAGCTGCCTTCTTCCACATCCCAGTAAAAAGAAAACACAGGCAATATGACAAGCTAAGTGATGACTGTTACCTGTATGAGGTACTACTTTATGGACTGGGTGCAGCTTCCAGAGTATGTACTGAGGGCGTGTCTAGATGAACAGTTAGTGTGCGATAAACTGGGTGTAAATCTACAGCATACTAGCCTGCCATTCACTAACTGTTGATACGGACCCTGGCACCGCGCACTAAAAGTTCCCTAGTGCACTTTGTTCTACTCCTTTTTCAAAGCAGAGTAAATAAAAGCTCCCTAGGGTACTTTAGTGCATGGCACCAGGATTCACATGGACAGTTAGTATGTGGCATGTAAGTGTGTTGTCGATTTACACACCAACGGTCGCTCACGAACTGGTCATCCTGACAAGATCTAAGACTCCAATTTAGGAAAGCACTTATACATGTACTTAAAATAAAGCACCCTTCCTGAATAGGCATATGTTTGTGAATGGTGGCTGATATTTCTTGGCTGATGATGTCCTCTTATTAAGAAGACTGGCTTTTAAGAGTGCACCCAAGTGAATGGTTAGTTCTCATTCTCAAGGGATTTTGGTACTTGTTCAAATCACTGAAATTGAGAGTAAATTTGAAAAAATTCTAAATCATACCTAGTCATTGACATTAGTGGAAAACTCTCTGAATTCCAGATGAGCCAATATTATGTTTTCCAGACTCTACTTTTCCTCCCACTGTTCCCTTTGCTCTTTGTGATATATGGTCTTGAATTAAGTATAATATACCTGATGGTTGTTCATGCAGCAGTGCTGCTTTTGTATAGTTAAATTAATACAACTTTGGTGGAAGTTTTTTGTTTGGTTGGTTATTTTTAGTACAATTTACAAGTGCATTGTTCAGTAACTTCCCGATTACCCCCTCAAACACACTACAATCAAAATACAAGCAATTATAGCACTATTTACAAGCATAGAAATAAGTCAGGAGTAAACATGCTCGAATATTGTCAAATAACTTTTTATTATTAATTCAAATTCTGAATACTTAGTTCAGTGATATTGGTAAAATTCACTAACATTAACACAAATGTGGTTTTGTTCACACAAAGGTTTATCCTTTGTGCTAAAACACACTCCCATATACACCAGGGTACTAGTATGTGAATAATATTTTAATTTTCTATTTGTCATTTGTTACTCCTTAAGCTTTAATCTTCTGTCAGCAAATCAGGGAGCAGAAACAACACTTTTGATGTAGGTGCCTACTCACACAACATGAACAATAAACTGTTTTCAAACCACCTGCAGTGTGAAAATTGTTTGGTGAATACTTACAAATAAAGATTACATTCACAGAAATCAGGATTTGTCCATGAACAATTGACAACTCATCAGATATTTTATTCAAAGCAAATAAATCAAGCAGCGCTGGACTGAAATTGATGAAAAAGTGGATATATTTTTCAAAAATGCCTACGTGACTTAGGAACCTAAGTCACATTGATTTTCAGTGAGTCCTAGGCTCCTAGGGGCCCAGGTTTACAAAGGTATGTGAGTATGCAGATAGGCACTCAGTGGCATTTTCAGAAGCAGGTTAGTCATCTCATTTCCATTGAAAGTCTATAGCACTTATGTTCCTAAGTACCAAAGTCCATTCTGAAAATAGTCTTTTAGGCATTTTTAAAAATTTTATCCTGAGTCACTGAAAAGCAACTGCCCATTACAGACTGAAAAAAAATAATTTTAAATACCTTGGTATCCACCTGACATTTAGCTCAAATGAAAAATATTAAGCTATGTCCTACTTTTGAGCTATATCAGTAAAGATGTGGAAAACTGGTATATCACCTCCTTATTAAATTGGCCATCTTAAATTGCCACTAAAATTGTTACATGCCCAAATCTGATATGCTTGTTTTCATTGTTATCTATCCATTTACCCAATTCTTTTGAAAGTTACAGACAATTATTAACACATTTATGCAGAAATGCAAAAGACCTGAAATCTAAAGAGCTACTCTAAATGACCATGAAGATTTGAATGAGATGGACATTCTTAGCTTTCTTTCATCATTTCTGGGTACAAGAACTGGTTATTGTCTTCCTCGACATGGCACAACATGACAACATTGGGAAATTCTTTTGTTAGTGTATCTGTGCTCTCAACCATGTCTCTATTATTCCTAAATGAGAAATGTATTTCACTTTCAGACACTCAAAGCAAAACAAATAAACCTTGTGTTCTTTTTTTGGTGATATTTAGCTGGATTATTATGCCACAAAAGCTTCAAGGGTTCATCATGTCACTCAACCTCCCTGTGACGGTCCACACCCCCAAGGTTACGAGCGGCGTGGACTATCTGCTACCGTCCGTAAAATAGCCCTTCAGTCCAGGGCAGTGTGGCCTAGCGGCCAAAGTCTATGACATCCCCTTTACCTCAAGGAGACGTGGCCTGACGGCAGGAGTCTATAACATGGCCTTTGGCTACAGGGCAGTGGGGCCTACCAGCCGGAGTCCAGGAAGCAACCCTCGGGTGTAGGGTAGCGTGGCCTAGCGGCCGGAGTCTTTATCATTGGGGTGCAACAGCCCCAGCAGGGGGTCCCTGACCCGGGGCCCTAACAGTAGCGTAGTGGTTTGCCACCAACTCAGCGGGGGGATCCGACCGAAACACGCTGAGTTTCCCCGGGCGGGGGAGGAGGGGGAAGGTACCACCCTGTCACCCTCCCGGGGTCACTTCCTACCAGGCTCTCCATTGGGGTCTCCCAGGAGTCGTCGGGTCCTTGGTACTCGGCAGATTCGGTCGTCTCCTGGGTCTCCTCCAATCGCCGGGGTGCAGGCGGGCCGTGGACGGCGTCTCTTCCCCGTGCAGTCAGCGGCTGTGGCTGGTCTGCCACAGGAGCTCCCCCAGCTGGTCCTTCTCCTACAGGCTCCAGCCCAGAATGAGCTGGTCTCCCTCCCTTTATACTCCTGTAGCACTTGGAGCATGCCCAGTCTGCCCGGGGAGGCGGGACTTCCGCTGCCAGTCCCTCGGGCTTAACTCCTTCCGGGTTAAGGCGGGGTAGTCTGGCTCCGCCACACTCCCAAAAATACAGAAAAAGTGGTCTTACTTTGTCTGAAGAGTCTATTTACAACATAGTTTATCAAGAGTTAATAAATGATTAATAGACATACTAATAAATGATTAATCAGTTGTTGATTTTTATAAAGTACATCAGGTCAACAGGTTGCTTAATACCCTGTCTTATGTAACACTTTTTAATTATCTATTATACATGCTTATAAATATCTATAATACATACTGTTCATGTCTTATAGCTTCTGTTAATTATTAACCCTTGAAAAACCATTTGTAAATAAAATTTTTATACAAAGGGTGACCGAAAAAGTTTTATTTTGATAATCATTAAGAGGTTATTATCCAGCATCAATAAAGACACTGAAAATCTTAGAAGGAACAAACCATGATTTTTAGAATACTGTCACCATGATCTTAGCGTCTCAGCCTCATAATGTGACAAATTATAGAAATACATATTTATATTCTCCACTTCCTATATGTCCCAGGAACCACAGAGAAAATTAGGGCTTGATCCACAAAGGGATGTAGGTGCCTAAGTGTCACTTCAGTCCCCTAAATCCAAAATTTAGATCTTCAAAACCCCACTCAGCAGCTGCCTAACACTGTAGCTGTGTAAAGTCCCTAGGCACCGAAAATTCCACTGCTGAAGTCCCCTAGGCACCTCAATTTCTGCCACTGGACATATGTACAGCTGCCTCAGTCCTGGCACCCAGATACCTAGCTCATGCTTAAGTCCCAGTAGGATCCTCAAACTAGGCATTGCTCCATCTATCTCGCCTGCAGGTCTCGAGTCAGTAGACATTTTCAGAGGCCACCCATACATCAGTCCATGTACAAAATGGTGATTGTACACTATTTTTACCCAATAGCCCAGTGGTTAGAGCACTCATATAGGATATAGGAGACCCAGGTTCCAAACCCCACTCTGCTTGATATGGTGCAGGGATTTGATTGCAGGTCTCCTATCTCCCAGTGGCCTAACCACTGGGGTACAGGGTATACCAGGGTCAGTCTCCCTCAGTCTCTCCTGTTGAAGCAGTTCCACAATGTATAATATATTTGAATATGCATTGGGCCAGAGAAAAAGTTAAAATGACTCTATATCTCAGTGCTTGGAGCACTCACCCAGGATATGGAAAATCCAACTTCAATTTCCTGCACCAAGTATTTTATACAAGGTGGCACAACTTCAAAAGGAGAGATTCAGAGAGAAGTTTATGTAAAATAAAATTTTAAAAGCCAGTAGGAAGGAAAAAATGAACAAATTACACACAAAAACATACTTTATGCAGAGAAAGTACATTCTATTTTTACTTATATATATGTGTGTGTGTGTGTGTGTGTTTTTAGATATAAATATAGATAAATATATTAAAAACACACATATATAATTGAAATAGTAACATTTTAACAGGATTATTTCATTAACACTTTATAAAAATAATTAAAGAACAGTATAAAATATTGCAAATATGTCAATTTTTAATATGTGAAGAGCTTGTTTCCGTCATATGTGATCTGTCACTGATTTCACCTTATTTTAATAATTAATAACTTCTTTCATATTGAATCAGTGGCTACATGTTGAAAGTTTAATGTCATAAATTCTGGCTCTATTGACATCAATGGCAAAATTCCCATTGATTTCAGGTTTCAGAGGGATAGCAGTGTTAGTCTATATCAGCAAAAACAATGAGGAGTCCTTGTGGCACCTTAGAGACTAACAAATTTATTTGGGCATAAGCTTTCATGGGCTATAACCCACTTCATCAGATGTATGGAGTGGAAAATACAGTAAGCAGGTATAAATACATAGCATATGAAAAGATGGGAGTTGCCTGACCGAGTGGGGGGTCAGTGCTAATGAAGCCAATTCAATTAGGGTGGATGTGGCCCATTTCCAACAGTTGACAAGAAGGTGTGATTATCAACAGAGGGAAAATTACTTTTTGTAGTACTAAGGACGCCAATTCAATCATGGTAGATGTGACCCATTCTCAACAGTTGACAAGAAGGCGTGAGTATCAACAGAGGGATAATTATTTTTTGTAGTGACTCAGCCACTCCCAGTCTTTATTCAGGCCTAATTTGATGGTGTCAAGTTTGCAAATTAATTCCAGTTCTGCAGTTTCTCGTTGAAGTCTGTTTTTGAAAAAATTTAAGAATTGCCACTTTTAAGTCTGTTATTGAGTGTCCAGGAAGTCACCTACTACAGGACAGACCCAACAAAGAAAGTAATAGAATGCCACTAGCCATCACCTACAGCCCCCAACTAAAACCTCTTCAGCGCATCATCAAGGATCTACAACCTATCCTGAAGGACGATCCCTCACTCTCACAGACCCTGGGAGACAGGCCAGTCCTCGCTTACAGACAGCCCCCCAACCTGAAGCAAATACTCACCAGCAACTACACACCACACAACAGAAACACTAACCCAGGAACCAATCCCTGCAACAAACCACATTGCCTACTCTGTCCGCATAGCTATTCAAGGACACCATCATAGGACCTAACCACATCAGTCACACCATCAGGGGCTCATTCACCTGCACATCTACCAATGTGGTATATGCCATCATGTGCCAGCAATGCCCCTCTGCCATGTACATTGGCCAAACCGGACAGTCTCTACACAAACGTATAAATGGACAGAAATCAGACATCAAGAATGGTAACATTCAAAAACCAGTAGGAGAGCACTTCAGACTCCCTGGACACTCAATAACAGACTTAAAAGTGGCCATTCTTCAACAAAAAACTTCAAAAACAGACTTCACTGAGAAACTGAAGAACTGGAATTAATTTGCAAACTTGACATCATCAAATTAGGCCTGAATAAAGACTGGGAGTGGCTGGGTCACTACAAAAATAATTTCCCCTCTGTTGATACTCACGCCTTCTTGTCAACTTTTGGAAATGGGCCACATCCACCCTAATTGAATTGGCCTCATTAGCACTGACCCCCCACTTGGTAAGGCAACTCCCATCTTTTCATGTGCTGTATTTTTATACCTGCTTACTGCATTTTCCACTCCATGAATCTGATGAAGTGGGTTATAGCCCACAAAAGCTTATGCCCAAATAAATTTGTTAGTCTCTAAGGTGCCACAAGGACTCCTCATTGTTTTTCCATTGATTTCAGTGGGGTCAGGATTTCACCCATCATCTCCATTCAATTGCATAAGCCTTAACCATGCTAACTATGAGGGTCCTGATTCAGCAAAACAGTTAAGCACATGAGTAATCCCCTGCCTATTCAGCAAAGCATTTAATCATGTTCTTAAAGTTAACATGTGGGTAAGTGATTTGCTGAACTGAGATGGGGCGAGGGCCTGTATCTCTATTATTCTCCATTTTCACTATATTGCCAGTAGTCCCATAGCCTCGAGCTCCAACCAACATGTCCAGGGTTGTGAGAATTAACTCTGACTGGGCAGCTGCCAGAAATCAGTGTAATACCAGTGCTGGAATGAATTGTAGGTGCAGTTGCCAAAGCTTTCCTAGCCTCTCCTCCCTTACTTCTGCTAGCCCATTGACCAAGCCCTTGCAGTGAGCTCAGTGAAACTCCTTTAATTGTGTTTACAGTCAGTCAGCAGAGCCATTCAGCAGACTAGGCAGAGCTGTTATGAAACAGGATAAATTAACAAAGTTCTAAAGCAGCCAACCAACCCCAAGATGTGGCATGTCAAAGGAAAACACTGGCAAAACCTGGGATTCAGGAAAGCATCTCCATAAGGAGCAGCACTGCAATGTAGACCACCATCTTGGAGATGGCCCCTTCCCTTCAGTGCTTGTGAAGTAACAGTAAACCATTATTGTATATTTCCTGCTTATAGATTGTACTTCATCCAATATTGCATATTGTTTGCCATCTGTTTCAGCCTTCCTTAACCTCTTCTCCCATAGTCCTTATGTCACTCTAATTATCTGTACTCTTTTTGCCTCTGCAGAGCCAAATAGCCATGACTGGGCAATATGCCATCCTCCGACCCAACAAGCCAGTACCTCTGAACTGTCTGATCTGGATTTGGCCATGGTAACCACCAGGCTGATTATTGTAACATACTACATCTAGGAATCAAATCGCTGACCTTAAAAAGGCTACAACTGGTTCAGAATGCAGCAGCCTTTCTGCCGAGCAACTGAGGCCTCCGAGAGCACATCAACTCAGCTGTCCCACTGGACCAGTTTCAAAGTTTGGTCCTCATCTTCAAAGTCCTATGTGGGATTGGCCCAGTTTACCCAAGGAACCTCTGCACCCTATGTGATCATGATGACTTCCCACAGCAGAACTGTGCCATTGGAATAATAGAACTGTCAGCTTCAAAAGTCACCCACCTGCTCACAGGACACACAGCTTTCTCAGGGACTGGCCCATGACTCCCGAGCTCATTTCCAGATGAGATCAGAATGACATCAAACCTCAGCATCTTCATAGTACAAATAAAAATGCACATCTTTGACCTAGCTCTTTTACAATAATGCCCCTGAAAAGCAACTCTCACTGACTGGTGGCTGGAGTCAATTAGAGAACCTTGTGTTCATTTAAGGGGAAAATGTGCCAAATGTTCAGATACAATGGGGACGGGCACAGTATAAAAAATTAGATATGAAGCTGGCAAATTATCTATTTATCTGTCTAACTATCTATCTAAAAAATTAAAATTTGAGCCCAACATCATAGGCAGTAGCCTTTTAAAGAGTAACTCATGGTTCAAAGGAAATCTTAAAAGCATACTAATACATTTAGAAACAACTCTGCTAAGACAATAGATACTGCATCTGGTATCTTTTTCCTTGCAGATACTAAGACTATTTGCCAAAAAGCATGAGCTTTGTTTTTCACAGCTTCTCCTGACCTTCTTTATGCCCTTCTTATTTTTGTATACTGTATACTTTGTAAAACACGATTCAGTGAACTAGTCTGTGTAAGTCGCTAAGCTTTCTCTGGCTATGGTAAGGTTTTTATACTGCCACCCATCACCATAGTCGCTGAGCCTTGTGTGTAAAATGGACTTCTTGATGTATGGGGCTCTTCTCCCTTTTTGGTACACAAAAAACTCTTTTTTGGGGTAGAGTTATGTTTTGTTTCTTTGGTTGCTTTGTAATTATGGGGAGGTATTAGAGACACTGAATTTTAGGGGGACAGGATTAGTGTTGTGAGCATTGTTCTTGTTATGGTTTTCCATAGAGGAAGGTTTTACAGCATTTCCTAAAGATAGTCAGACCTTGGATTGGCTGGATCTCCTCTGGAAGTTAGCAGGAACTAGTATCCTATCATGCCAAGCTTCAGTTTAGCATCTTCTCTTGACTTTAAGGCTCCATCTAATTTCCTTTTGTAGTGGTAGCAGGGCAAAGCTGGTCAATTTGCTTTATCCTAGATACAGAATCATGTGAGTCTTTGCTGATTCTATAAAAATTAATGTATATTGCACATGCCATTTTCCCCTTTTGTTTCCTATTCTAGTATATGCATGTAATGTGGTTTAGATTGCTAAGAAGTATCTGCATAATATATATTCTGTATTTTTGTGGCTGACAGTGACTTAGGTTTTGAGAGAGAGATGCCAGTCGAAAGGTAACTATGTTAGTGGGAAGGGATTGACTATAAACGTGTTTACAGTATGGCTCTTCCCTCAGATTATTTTAGTAGGGGAACATTTGACTTCTACACACGCCTCAGGAATTCTCAAACACACCAGTTTTCTGCAGCACTAATTGCACGGAAGACTGGAGTTATATGTATAGTAATTTCTTGTAGGAAAGCATTGATTTTTCTAAACACTTAATTGAAAAAATAATATTGTGTATACCTTTCAGTTTTCTCTAGCCAAATCCTTCTGTCCTGTGTTGGGTGTTTAAGACTCAAGGTGTGAGAGCATTGTACACCCTCCTGTTACATACAGAGGCAGCAGAGTTGAGATCTGAGAGGCAATGAAGAGACCGGGTAGTATGGGAGCTGCACAGCCAATGTTCCCACACTGTCAGCTGGAGGGGAAAAGGGATTAGAAGAAAGGTGGCAGGGGAAAGGACCAGAGACAGAAAAGAAAGTGCACTAGATGGAGAGAAAAGGAAGAGCAAGTGTGGGGAAGGAGAGAGTCATGATGGACATTTACAGGGAAAGGAGAGAGGAAGAAAGCTGTTGGCTCCTACAGCCCAGGATGCCAGCCTCCAGCACCCACTTGTTACATTTTTAAACAAGCACCTTTGTGTTTTCTCCCATGCTGCCCCACATCCTTGGGAGGAGCTCCCTAAAAACATCTGCTAAATTCCTTATTAGCTTCCTCCAAATCTGTCCTCAAAACTCTATCTTTGCTGTGATGCCTACAAATAGCTTGACAACGGTGTGGTCACTGATGTGCCGAGATCACTGCCTGTCGTGCTGACCAATATTGTCTCGTTGTTTCCTTATATTCCCACATCTGTCTGTATCCATCTGTTTTCTCTTGTCTTATATAGTCAGATCATAAACTCTTTGGCACAGGACCATTTTTTGTTCTGTGTTTGTATAGCAACGATCACAATGGGGTCCTTGTCCATGACTATGGCTTACATGTATAATATTAATAATTAATAATAATTAATAATTAATAATAGGAAGGCAAAGAGGAAAATATAGAAAGTCGGACAGAAAATGAAGGGACATAGAAGTGAGGGGTCATCAGCAGATTTGAAAAGCAATAAAGTGAAGTAATGGTCTACATCGAGAGGGTGAACGATATGGAGTTTTCTATGCTATTAAATTCAGCTTCCTCAAATATAAGAAATATAAACAGGACACTAGAGATACCCTTATTTGGGTGTATTGCCATGACATGGAAAAACAAAAGTAAAGAAAGCTGCAGGAATGTGATCAGTTGAAAATACATGTTGATGAATAACAGAACCTGTTTTCTGGGTGAATTCAATGAGCAATGGCATTATGGCATGATGAGATAATTTCTCTGGAAGTGAAGGTGGCATAGAGCCACTAAGTCAACTCTACATATGCCACCTAGGGATCCCCTTACACAATGAAATCTCCGGGTGTCTGGTTAATTCTGCTCTTCAACTGCTTTGAACCACTGAAGCAGTTCAAGAAGCCAGCGTGGGGCTCAGAAACTCTCTGTTTCAGTCTATCGCTGTATCTCAGTCCACCATGTGTCTATTTTAAGCACTTAAAATATATTTATCACTACAGTAGCTAGACTTCTTTCATGATCTGAATCCTGGTCGCGCTATTTGATGTTGCTTATGGCATGAATGATGCTCTGCCATCCCCGTCTATCTTGACCGTGTACTCTATGCTGTTGAATCCTGGAATTTTCCCCTCTCTAAGTAGTGTTTGATGGAAGGATTCTTTTGGTCAGTCCCTTTTGTGCATTCCTCCAGTTGCCCAATGGCATGCCTGCCATGGCAGACTCTGGCTTCATTCTTAACGCATGTCGCAAACACTTCCCTCTTCTCTTCTGAATAACTTTAAAGACAAAGGTTGTTGAACTCTCTGACAAAGCTCAATTTTGTTAAAAAATAATTCCATTTAATATCTGGTATTTTTCTAAGGCATTTGCTTTAAATGGCATTTAAACATCTGTCTGTACCTTTGGTGGATTTCCTACATTCACATCCATAGGTGTGACAAAGTTCCTCCTCTATCTTGGTGGGTCCTGCGCTTATTGGCGGATTTTCTTGCCGCAGAGATTCACCATGTGGGTTGGGGAACAGCCCAGAGACCTTCCCCTCTGGAAGAACCCACAGTCCAGGTCAATTGGGAGGTTTGGGGGGAACCCGGGCCCGCCCTCTACTCCGGGTTCCAGCCCAGGGCCCTGTGGACTGCAGCTGTCTATAGTGCCTCCTGTAAGAGCTGCATGACAGCTACAACTCCCTGGGCTACTTCCCCATGGCCTCCTCCAAACACCTTCCTTATTCTCACCACAGGACCTTCCTCCTGGTGTCTGATAACGCTTGTGCTCCTCAGTCCTCCAGCAGCACACCCACACCCTCTCTGCTCCTTGCACCTCTTGCTCCCAGCTCCTCACACTCGCACCATAAACTGAAGTGAGCTCCTTTTAAAACCCAGGTGCCTTGATTAGCCTGCCTTAATTGATTCTAGCAGCTTCTTCTTAATTGGCTCCAGGTGTCCTAATTATCCTGCCTGCCTTAACTGGTTCTAGCAGGTTCCTGATTACTCTAATGCAGCCCCTTCTCTGGTCACTCAGGGAACAGAAAACTACTCATCCAGTGACCAGTATATTTGCCCGCTACCAGACTCCTGTACCCCACTGGTCTGGGTCTGTCACAAGGTTAAGATGAAAACAACATTTGAGTTGAAAATTCATAGTTTGGTCCTTAAACTGTAGATTTTATATGTCCAGATCTTGTATAACTCATAAATGCAGCTGCCACCTTGCAAGTTCATGACATTATTTCCTTGTAGACATCCCCATTGACTTGCATGTCACTGCCAAGGTAAGTAAATCGACTCACTTCTTTTACTCCTTTGCCACGCATGTTATTAGAAGTACATAAACAAACTTGGGGGGTCCCAATTTTGGTCAATCTAGGCTACAAAAAGTCTTAATCCATTCCTGTTTGAGTTCTATGTATGAAAACTACATTGGTTTCCATTAAATTTAATTAATCAGTTGTTAATCTGATTGAAAGCTGAGGGATCCAGTTATGTGTATCAAAAATAATCCTTATCAATCAATTTTGGTTTCTTGAATGAGGTAATACTGGATAATATACTCATTGGATATTGAAAATTGCTATATAATTACCAACACCACAGTGCTGAATGATTTAAAAGGAAGAACCCAAACAAGGTATGATAATAAAAAAAGTGGTTGCAACTAAAAGTTGTGGTACAATATCTGTCACCTCTACATTTTGAATGAAAGGATGGTCTTGTGGTTAAATCACTGAACTGAGACTAAGAAGATCTAAGCTCAGTTCCCAGCTCTGTCACAGATTTTCTGTGTAACCCTGGGCAAGGTATTTAATCTTTCTAAGCATCACATCCCTATCTGTAAAATGGAGATAAAAATACTTCCTGTTACCTACCTGTCGTCTTGCCAAGTTAGACTGTGAGCTCTTCTGGGCAGGTACTGTCTGTCACTGGGTGTTTGTACAGTGCCTTGTACAAAGGGACTTTAGGTATTATGATAATACAGATAAATAATAATCTACTACAGAAACCCCCTCTAATAATCCAACAGATTTTCAAAAATGGCAAGCAATTTTGGATGTCAGTTTTAGAGACACTTTAAAAGGGGCCTGATTTTCAGCCAAAAATTAAGTGTGGCCAGTGTACTGAAGTGCCTGCCTTACAGAAATGAAGCTATGGATGCATGGTATATTGGTGGTAGCCAAATTACAATGAGCTTCCAAAAGTTCAGATGCTTTTCTGAAGCTTTTTGAAACTCTCTGATTAAAAAAAAAAAATAATCTGTGTGTGTGTGTGTGTGTGTGTGTGTGTGTGTGTGTGGAGGGCTGAGAACAGTCTTTTTTCTGTGGGTGTTGATGCTTCCCATTTCCAAACAGATCAGAAATGCCACAAGAAAAGCCCCTCTTGTAATGTTTTGCTACTCATCCATCTGGAAAATCAGAGAAACCAGGAAGTTCAGAGAACAGTAAATGAAGGGCAAAAACTCAAACATTTAACCAAACCAATTTGAACCTTGTTTTGACTTCTGTTCTGTTTGGCTTCCTATTGGGTAAACTTTCGGGGGAATTCATTCAAACGAATCCATCCTTAATACACATGCAAAAATTTGTTCATCTATTTAGTTTATTCATGGACCAGTGTCGGTTTTAATAAAGCACCATGTGAAAGCAATGGCCAGTTTACCTGCCCTTTCAGAACTCAAAGAAATCTTTTTTTTAACAGTAAGCAGGGAAACAACTCAACACAAGTGTAAAGAATACGTTACACTCAGGGATCAGCAACCTTTGGCACATGGCTCTCCAGGATAAGCCCCGTGGCGGGCCAGGCCGGTTTGTTTACCTGCCGCCTCCGCAGGTTCGGCTGATCACGGCTCCCACTGGCCGCAGTTCGCCGCTCCAGGCCAATGGGAGCTGCGGGAAGCAGCAGCCAGCACATCCCTCGGCCTGCACCGCTTCCTGCAGCTCCCATTGGCCCGGAGCGGCGAACCGCGGCCAGTGGGAGCCGTGATCGGCCATACCTGAGGACGCGGCAGGTAAACAAACCAGCCCGGCCCGCCAGGGGACTTACCCTGGTGAGCCGCGTGCCGAAGGTTGCTGACCCTGCTTAAAGTACTAACCACCAGAACTTAACAATCAGTTTAGTCCCACTTAGAAAACTGCAATAAAAACAATGCATCTTACAACCTTATGAAGTGATGCCATGAACTGAGGCAGAAGAGTTTGTTCCACTGCAGTTGAGACACTCCAAGAATTTCACTCATAAATCACACTTTTAGGACATTTATACTATAAAAAGGAATAAAACTGGGCTGAAAGGTGCAGTAAACATCCTGTACTTCACAAAATGTCCCGTGTGACTCTGTGAACTAAGTCTGAGGGGTTTCTGCCGCAACTTACTTTGAGTCACTGCTCCCAAATTTGTTCCTAAAGTTGCATCCCCGGAGTGAGCCCTCCCTGCCCTTTCCCTGCTCCCTTATGGTCTGTTCCCATCTTTCATCTCAGCTAGCCTCCACATAGCTTATTCCAGCTCTGAGTTAGAATAAGTTAGGCGTTTAGTTGAGGGAATATTTCCTTGGCTGGGGGGAAAGGGTAGTCCAGGACTGGAATGCAGCTGTGGGTGGAACATGCTTCTTACTTTCTCGCCAGCCATGCTCCTTCTCTCTAATTGCCCACAGCTATGACACTAGCAATTAATAATTATTATCAGTTTTGTATGGCAGTAGCACCAAAATGCCCCATCACGGCTGAGGCACCATTGGACTACGTGCTATAAGAACACACAGGAAGACATGGCCACTACCCTGATAAAACAAGCTAAAATGAGTGAATGTGATGAACAATAGAACAGAGGATAAAAAGAACAATAGTTAAATCACATGTTTACAGAGACTAGCTCTGAGCACAAGGTGATGGCTCAAAAACATTTGAAAAAAAAAATTCTGTTTGAAATAAATAATATCAGCTCCCCCTGAGTGCCAATCCACCTAGCCATCACTCACTGGGCAATTTCTTGAAGCTATCACTGCAACAATGAGCCCAGAGTAGAGCTGGTTGGAAAATTTAGTTGAAAAAAATAAAACAGAGGGAAATAGTGTCTGCAATATTTTTTATGAAATATTTTTTCCACTGTCTAACAGCTTAAAAGAACTTAGGAAGAGTTCACTGAAAACAAAAAACTAACAAAAACTGAAAAAAAATTCTGATGAAAATTTTCCTCAAAAACCCCACCATCACCATCATCAACAAGGACATTGATTTTGCAACTGGCTTTCATCTTGAGAAGGACTTCAAAGGACAACAGGGCCTTGTGGCTTAATTCACCATGGGGTAGAGAACATGCACAAACAACATTTTGTGGCAAGTATCAGGGGGTAGCCATGTTAGTCTGTATCTACAAAAACAACAAGGAGTCTGGTGGCACCTTAAAGACTAACAGATTTATTTGGGCATAAGCTTTCGTGGGTAAAAACCTCACTTCTTCAGATGCATAGAGTGAAAGTTACAGATGCAGGCATTATATACTGACACATGGAGAGAAGGGAGTTACTTCGCAAGTGGAGAACCAGTGTTGACAGGGCCAATTCAATCAGGGTGGATGTAGTCCACTCCCAATAATAGATGAGGAGGTGTCAATTCCAGGAGAGGAAAAGCTGCTTCTGTAATGAGCCAGCCACTCCCAGTCCCTCTTCAAGCCCAGATTAATGGTGTTAAATCTGCAAATGAATTTTAGTTCTGCTGTTTCTCTTTGAAGTCTGTTTCTGAAGTTTTTTTGTTCAATGATAGTGACTTTTAAATCTGTAATAGAATGACCAGGGAGATTGAAGTGTTCACTTACTGGCTTTTGTATGTTACCATTCCTGATGTCCGATTTGTGTCCATTTATTCTTTTGCGGAGGGACTGTCCGGTTTGGCCAATGTACATGGCAGAGGGGCATTGCTGGCACATGATGGCATATATAACATTAGTAGATGTGCAGGTGAATGAGCCCTTGATGGTGTGGCTGATGTGGTTGGGTCCTCTGATGATGTCGCCAGAGTAGATATGGGGACAGAGTAGGCAACGAGGTTTGCTACAGGGATTGGTTCCTGGGTTGGTGTTTCTGTGGTGTGGTGTGTAGTTGCTGGTGAGTATTTGCTTCAGGTTGGGGGGTTGTCTGTAAGTGAGGACTGGTCTGCCTCCCAAGGTCTGTGAGTGTGAGGGATCATTTTCCAGGATAGGTTGTAGATCGTGGATAATGCGCTGGAGAGGTTTTAGCTGTTATTGTCCTTGTTGGGCCTGTCCTGTAGTAGGTGATTTCTGGGTACCCATCTTGCTCTGTCAATCTGTTTCCTCACTTCCACAGGTGGGTATTGTAGTTTTAAGAATGCTTGATAAAGATCTTGTAGGTGTTTGTCTCTGTCTGAGGGGTTGGAGCAAATTCGGATGTATCTTAGGGCTTGGCTGTAGACAATGGATCGTGTGATGTGTCTTGGATGGAAGCTGGAGGCATGTAGGTACGTATAGCGGTCAGTAGGTTTCCGGTATAGGGTGGTGTGTATGTGACCATCACTTATTTGCACTGTAGTGTCCAGGAAGTGGATCTCTTGTGTGGACTAGTCCAGGCTGAGGTTGATGGTGGGGTGGAAATCGTTGAAGTCCAGGTGGAATTCTTCAAGGGCCTCCTTTCCTTGGGTCCATATGATGAAGATGTCATCAATGTAGCGCAAGTAGAGGAGGGGCACTAGGGGACGAGAGCTGAGGAAGCGTTGTTCTAAGTCAGCCATAAAAATGTTGGCATACTGTGGGGCCACGCGGGTACCCATAGCAGTGCCACTGACTTGAAGGTATAAGTTGTCCCCAAATCTGAAGTGGTTGTGGGTGAGGACAAAGTCACAAAGCTCAGCCACCAGGCATGCTGTGGCCTCATCAGGGATACTGTTCACAGTTTGTGGGAAGATTGTACACAAGGGTACTGAGGGCTGGCATCATTGGCAGAGCAATCTGGGGGGGACATGTGATAAGTAAAAGATGAGCAGCGAAATACAGAGGGAAGCAGAGTTGTAAACATTAACGTGAGAGGCTTGTGTTCAAGTGGAAAAGTCAGTGAAGGGATTCAAAAAAGGAGGTGACATGGTCAGAGAGCAAGAAAGATGCTCTTACCAGCTGCTTTTTTGTATTGACCTGGGAGGGGAGAAGGGGCATGATATGGGTATCAGAGTACAGTACAGTATAGTGCAGTAATTAAGATGCTGAGAGCCTGAACAAGAGTTTTAGCAGTGTGGGCAGAGAAAAAAGGACAGATATTTTTTAATCTGTAGGAAGAAGCGGCAGGATTTGGACACAGCCTCGGATGTGCACAGCAAGGGAAAGTCAAGGCAGCTGGTGCCCCTTTGTTCTCATTCTCCCAGGGCTGAGGTGGTATAGCACATGGGTGAGTTCGCTGCCAATCACCACAAATGATGAGAGGCCATATTTTGGCCCCTGGGTTGTAAGGTCTGCCATGGTCTGAAGTCATCAGAGGATTATATGCTGCCAAATGAGGAAATCTGGCCCTCTGCACAATGCCAAAATATACACATAAATAGCATAAAGGGAGTGAAACCCTCCCCACCTCCTAAAGGCAGAGTATGGAATTCTTGTGCAGTTCAATTGGAGCTGGTGCCACAGCTTAGTGGACGTAGGAGCAGCCACAGTCTGCTGCATTGCCCCCTACATAGTGTTTGTGACCAGTCTGCCCATTCAAGGTGTGTTCTTGCCATTCTCCCAGCCAGTCCAGAAACTCACCCACATTCCCATGGATAAAATTACCCTGGCATGGGCTTCCACCCTGCACAGTGGGTGGTCCTGCAGAGTACGTCTGCTGCCTCACAACTTCCTAGTCCCTTCTCTCAGAAGAACCATGTCAGTTCTCCTGCATTTCACTCTTACCAGGCCCAGAAGGAGCCACACATACATAGGTGGAAAAGAGAAGGTTAACACTGAATTCACAGCCTTTACACTGAACACTACTGCCATGTGGGTTTAAAGGGACAAGGTCAGTGAGGTAGTATCTTTTATTGGACCAACTTCTGTTGGCGACAGAGACAAGCTTTCAAGCTCACCCAGAGCTCTTCTTCAGGGTCTGATGTTACTTCATCCTTCATGTGTGGTTTAATCTGGTAGTCCTATATGTACTTTTTACGGGAACTCATATTACAACACTAACCAATTCAAATCACCATTGTCTGAATTCCAGAATAGGTGGAATTATAACTACAAGTGAATAATATTTATTCACAACATTGCTTATTATACATGTTAAATATAAACCAGTGACAATTTACAGCCTGTAACTTACTTGAAAATATTGGTTCCAGAAGTTTTTCTGGTCATTCCCCTTTACTTAAGATGCCAACTAATGTCCAGCCCTAATAACTCTCAGTTCAAGGCATTTGGAAAAAGAGCTCTCAACAGCCATGGTAAACACATGGGATAATACTTGTGTTTTGTGGAACAAGTTTGTCTGAGCGCTTACAGGAGAACAGGGGAGGGTAATCGGAAATGCTGATTGCTGGGTTGGCTGTTTAAACCACAAAGAGTTTTAAAGCAATCCAGCTCTGCTGCATGCTAATTATTTTGCTTTGATAGCTTGGAAAGAGGAATCAATTAAACCACAAGATTTCAAAAAATGTTTAACTCCCTTTCTTGTATTGTTTCTCTTTAGTTGTCTGCCATTGTGTGGAGAAGCGGCATGGTCCAGCAGATAATATGTTGGACTGGAAGGCAGGAGACTGGATTCTTTTCCCAGCTCTGCCACTGACATGGGTCTGTGACCTTGGGCAAGTCATTTCACCTCTTTGTGCCTCTGCTTCCCCTCCATCATTCGTCTCTCATGTTTATTTAGACTGTACACTCTCCAAGGCAGTGACTGTCTCTTGATGTACAGCATCCACCACAATGAGGCCGTAGCGAACAGAGGACCACAAACAGGGGAATTTGAAAGAGGGAGAAGGAGATCCCCCTGCTGAACAAACATGGTGCGACTACTAACCTTGGGGTGAGTGAGTTTGTTTGGCTGTATGTATTTTTCTTTTTCTTTCAGGTTATTTCAGTTACAGAGTCAGTTGGGATTGTGTGTCTGGGGACTGTTTGAGCCTTTGTTCTCTGGATCATCCATAATCATCTTTGCTCAGCCTCAATCAGCCTTGTAATCACCCTCACGCTGTGTGATTAACGAGGGGGTAGGGCTGACCCAGGAGAGAAGTCCTTTAAAAGCCAGAGGCTAAGTGACACTGGCTGCTGGTTACTTCTGGCAGCAGGCAGTGCTCCACCCCTACTCCCAACCCACCCACCATGGTGATGGAAAATCGTTATGCTGCCCTGGCAATGAGAGATGAGGAATCACCCTGAAAGGTGGAGGAGAAGGAGCCATGTACCCCCAAGGCTAGGAGGATCACAGCCACCACTCCCAGGAGGAAATGTAGGGTTGTGGTGGATGGTGACTGTCTTCTGAGGGGCCAGCGGTACCCATCTGTAACCCTGACATGGCATCTCGGGAGGTATGCTGCCTGTCAGGGGCCCGTATCTGAGACATTATGGAGATATTGTCAAGGATCATCCGGACCTCTGACTACTACCCCATGCTACTCATCCATGTGAGCACTAATGATACTGCAAGGTAGGACATCCCTCAGCAGATCAGAAGCGACTACAGGGCTCTGGGAGTAAGGATGAAGGAGTTGGGAGTGCAGATTTGATCCTTTCAGTCAAGGGTAGGGGCCCAGGCAGAGACAGATGCATCCTGGAGGTGAATGCCTGGCTGCGAGGATGGTTTCGCTAGGAGAGCTTCGACTTCCTTGACCACGGGATGCTGTTCCAGGAAGAATGGTTGCTAAGCAGAGATGGGGTCCACCTATCGAGGAACGGGAAAAGCATATTTGGATACAGACTGGCTAAGCTAGTGGAGGAGGGCTTTAAAGTAGGTTCAAATGGGGCAGGTGACCAAAGCCCACAGCTAAGTCAAAAACATGGAGACCTGGTAGAAGGGTCATAATTTTGGGGGAGCATGGGTTATTATAGCAGGGATAAGGAAGAGACAAGACAGAATTGGGGGATGGGGAATCAAATCAATATCTTAGATGTCTGTAAACTAATGCAAGAAGTATGAGAAATAAGCAGAAAGAACTCAAACTGCTAATAAATAAACATAGCTATGACATCACAGAGATTTGGTGGGATAATACGCATGACTGGAATATTGGTATAGAAGGGTATAGCTTGCTCAGGAAGGACAGGCAGGGGAAAAAAGGAGAAGGTGTTGCCTTATATATTAAAAATGTATACACTTGGGCTGAGGTTGAGATAGAAATAGGAAACAGACTTGTTGAAAGTCTTTGGATAAGGATAAAGCGGGTAAAAAAACAGGGTGATGTCATGGTAGGGATCTATTACAGACCACCTAACCAGGAAGAAGAGGTGGATGGGGCTTTTTTTTACAGCTAACAAAATCATCCAAAGCACAGTATTTGATGGTGATGACGGACTTTAGCTACTCAGGCTAGGTCTACACTACAGCGGGGGGTCGACCTAAGATATGCAACTTCAGCTACATGAATACCGTAGCTGAAGTTGCGTATTTTAGGTCAACTTACCTGGCTGTGAAGACGGGGGAAAGTCGACCGCTGCCGCGCTGCTGTCGACTCCGCTGCCGCCTCTTGCCGCGGTGGATTTCCGGAGTCGACGGCAGAGCGATCAGGGATCAATTTTATCGCGTCTTCACTAGACACGATAAGTCGATCCCAGAACATCGATTGCCTGCCGCCGGACCCTCCGGTAAGTGTAGATGTACCCTTAGACATCTGTTGGGAAAATAACACAGCAGGGCACAGATTATCCAACAAGTTCTTGGAATGTATTGGAGACCATTTTTCATTTCAGAAGGTGGAGAAAGCTACTAGGGGAGAGGACTTTCTGGATCTGATTTTGACAAATAGGGAGGAAATGGTTGAGAATTTGGAAGTGGAAGGCAGCTTGGGTGAAAGTGATCATGAAATGGTAGAGTTCATGATTCTAAGGAATGGTTGGAGGGAGAACAGGAAAATAAAGACAATGGTTTTCAAGAAGGCAGGCGTTAGAAAACTCAGGGAGTTGGTAGGTAAGATCCCATGGGAAGCAAGTCTCAGAGGAAAAACAATTGAAGACGGTTGGCAGTTTTTCAGAGACATTATTAAGGCACAAGAGCAAGCTACCCACTGCGTAGGAAAGATAGGAAGTATGGCAAGAGACCACCCTGGCTTAACCACATCTTCAATGATCTAAAAATCAAAAAAGAGTCCTACAAAAAGTGGAAACAAGGTCAAATTACAAAGGATAAATATAAACAAATATCACAAGTATGTAGGGACAAAATTAGAAAGGCCAAAGCACAAAACGAGATCAAACTAACTAGAGACATAAAGGGTAACAAGAAAACATTCTACAAATACATTAGAATCAAGAGGAAGACCAAGGACAGGGTAAGCCCATTACTCAATGAAGGGGGAAAAACAGTAACAGAAAATGTGGAAATGGCAGAGGTGCTTAATGACTTCTTTGTTTCTGTTTTCACCAAGAAGGTTGGTGATGATTGGACGTCTAACATAGTGAATGCCAGTGAAAATGAGGTAGGATCAGAGGCTAAAATAGGAAAAGAACAAGTTCGAAATTACTTAGACAAGTTAGATGTCTTCAAGTCGCCAGGACCTGATGAAACACATCTTAGAATACTCAAGGAGCTGACTGAGGCGATATCTGAGGCATTAGCTATTATCTTTGAAAAGTCATGGAAGAAGGGAGAGATTCCAGAAGACTGGAAAAAGGCAAATATAGTGACAATCTATAAAAAGGGAAAACCTGGGGAATTAGAGACTAGTCAGCTTAACTTCTGTACCCAGAAAGATAATGGAGCAAATAATTAAGCAATCAATTTGCAAACATCTAGAAGATAATAAGGTGATAAGTAACAGCATGGATTTGTCAAGAACAAATCATGTTAAAGCAACCTGAAAGCTTTCTTTGACAGGGTAACAAGCCTTGTGGATGGGGGGAAATGGTAGATATGGTATATCTTCAAACACAACGAGGAGTCCGGATTTATTTGGGCATAAGCTTTAATGGGTAAAAACCTCCACTTCTTCAGATGCTTGGAGTGAAATTTACAGATACAGGCATAAATATACTTGTGCATGAAGAGAAGGGAGTTACCTTACAAGTGGAGAACCAGTGTTGACAAGACCAATTCAGTCAGGGTGGATGTGGTCCACTCCCAATAATTGATGAGGAAGTGTCAATACCAAGAGAGGGGAAATTGCTTTTGTAGTGAGCCAGCCACTCCCAGTCCCTATTCAAGGGATACTAAATTCAGCCTTGGCACAAGAGGGTACAAAACCCATTAAAGCTAATGTGATTTGTGTGCTCTTGTCCCAAGACTGAATTTGGCACAGGATAAATATTTTGGATCTCTGGACCTTTTTCGTGGTCTGGCTATCATTCCAGTTGGAGGTCAGGGGTCAGCTAAGCTCCTCTTGGAGTATGGTGGTATTTCATTGGTTCATCCACAGACTGATGGAACATCAATTTCATATGGCTCTAAAGCAATGGTGGGCAACCTGCGGCTGCATGCGGCCCGTCAGGGCAATCTGATTGCAGGCTGCGAGACATTTTGCTGATGTTGACCGTCTGCAGGAATGGCCCCCCGCAGTTCCCAGTGACCGTGGTTCACCGTTCCCAGCCAATGGGAGCTGTGGAAAGCAACAGCCAGCATGTCCCTGCTGCCCGCGCCACTTCCCGCAGTTCCCAGTGGCCGGGAATGGCGAACTGCGGCCACTGGGAGCTGCGGGGCGCCGTTCCTGCGGACGGTCAACATCAGTAAAATGTCTCACAGCCCGCAATCAGATTACCCTGATGGGCCACAGGTTGCTCACCACTGCTCTAAAGGATAATACTTTACAGCTGGTGGGCCATTCTATGAGTGGCCTGATATCAACTGTTGTTCACTTAGACTTTCTCCTAGACTTCCTCTTCCCATTATGTGTTACCCTCACAGATCATCTTAGCATACAGATGGTTTGATAGAGATGAGACAGAATGTCAATGGTGCAAAATGACCAGTTCCTTAAGCCCTATCTATAATATGTAGGGGGAAACAAGCTGCATTATTATGGGAGACTTCAATCTGAGTGACACATACTGGCAGTCTCATGCTGCCAGTAGTAAAATGTCCTCAGAACTTCTAAGTATTATAGATGACAACTCCCTAACTGAAAAAGTGTTGCATCCAACACAGAGGAATTGTATTTTAGACTTCATCTTGGCAGATAAAGATGAATTGATCGCAGAACTAAAAATTAGTGGAAGCTTAGGTACTAGTGACCATGACTAGACGATTCTGTTCGCATAGTCAAACAAATATAAAGTCCAAACTAGTAATAAATATCCTTGGTTCTTTAAAAGGGCCATTTTCACAAACCTGATAATTTATGAGCCAAATCAGGTGGGATAAAGAACATAAACAGAAAAATGTGAATGATAATTGTTTAAGAACATTCTACTAGATGCCCCAAAATCCACAATTGAGAGTGAATGCCACCCTGATTAAAAAAACAACCTGCCACCTGGCTTAGTGAGGAAGCGAAAGCATATATATATATACAGCTAATGGGAAAAAGGGGAAGTAATTAATATAAATCAGAAGTTAGGTATTATAGAAAATTGATCAGGAAAGCAAAAAAACAAAAGGAGAAATCTATTGGCCAGTAGAGTTAAGGACAATAAGTAGTTTTTTAAGTATATTAGGACTGAAAAGAATCCTAACAACGGTGTTGGTCCACTACTAGATGGAAATGGTAAAATTATCAATAATAATGCAGAAAAGCCAGAAGTGTTCAATGTATATTTCTCTTGTGTATTTGGGAAATGATCCAGATGACGTAGTCATATCGTATGAGATGACGAAGTAGTTTCTGTTCCAACAGCAACTAAGGAAGATGGTAAACATCAGCTACTAAATTTGACATTTTAAAATCAGCAGTCCATATAACTGGCATCTAAAAAGCTGGCCAAGGATCTGTCTGGACCATTAATGTTGATTTTCAATAAATCTTGGTGCACTGGGGAAGTTCCAGAAGACTGGAAATAAGTGAATGTTGTACCAATATTTAAAAAGGGGACATGGGTTGACCCAGGCAATAATAGACTTGTCAGTCTGACATCGATCCTGGACAAAATAATGGTACCGCTGAGAGGGATTTGATTAATAAAGAATTAAAGGAGGGAAATATAATTAATGCCAATCAACATGGAAAATAGAGCCTGTCAAAATAACTTGATATCTTTTTTTTAATGAGATTACAAGTTTTGGTTGATAAAAGTAATAGTGTATATGTAATATATTTAGACTTCTGCCTTCGTACCATATGCCATTTTCATTAATAAACTAGAGAAATACCAAATCAACGTGGCACACAATTAAATGGATTAAACTGATAGGTCTCAAAAATGTACAATAAATCGGGAATCATCACTGAACTCCACTGTGTTTCTTGTGGAGTCCCAAAGAAACAGATTCTTGCCCTACACTATTTAACATTTTTATCAATGACATGGAAGAAAACATAAAATTATCACTGATTAAGATTTCAGATGGTGCAAAGATTGGAGGATAGGTAAATAATGAAGAGGATAGGTGACTAATACTGAGCTCTCTGGAACACTTGACAATTTGTGTTTCAATATGGCAGAATGTAAATGTATACATCTAGGAACAAAGAAGTAGGCATTCCTTCAGTGACCCTGAAAGGAGTCCTGGAGGATAATCAGCTGAATATGGGCTCCCACTACAATACAGTCAAAAAGGGCTAATGCAGTCCTTGGATGTATATACAGGGGAATATCATGTAGAAGTAGGGAGGTTATATTACCTCTATATTTGTCACTGATGCAACTGCTACTGGAATACTGTGTCAGAGTCTGGTATTCACAATTCAAGGAGGATGTTGAAAGAAAGTTGAGAGGGTTCAGAGAACAGAGTGAGTAAGGACTGGAAAACATATCTTACAGTGATAGACTGAAGGAGCTCAATGTATTTACTGATCAAATAGCCGGTGACTTTATCACAGTTTTTACATACCTATGTTGGGGAATAGATATCTGATCATAGAAGGCTCTTCAATCTAGCAGACAAAGGTATAATGGCTGGAAGTAGAAGCTAGACAAATTAAGACTAGAAATAGGGGACAAATTTTAACAGTGAGGGAAATTAACCTCTTGAAACAGCTTACCAAGGATAGTGGAGGATTCTCTATCACTGGCATATTTTAAATCCAGATCAGATGTTTTTATCAAAGATATGGTCTAGTTCAAACAGGAATTAATTCAGAGAAGTTCTGTGGCCTGTGTTATACAGGATGTCACACTAGATGATCACAGTGGTCCCTTCTGCCCTTAAAATCTGTAAATCTGTGAAAATCATATGCAGTAGTTGTCATGGAGGAGAGAATAAAGAACGCCTCTCTATAACAGTATCTGCAAGATGTTCTCCTTAGTACTTTGTTGAATAGATCAGATCTTCAAGGAAATATATATTCCCTTGGTACTTGCAAGTTAATGACTGTTAAAGGCATACAGTTACTAAGGGGGTAAAGAAATAGTGGTGATTAGTTTATACAGTATATAAAAATATCAGTTGTTCTTGCATTTGCAGCAGCACTAGCAAACTGATTCTTACTCTCTTCAGCCTATGAGCATCAGCTCATTTATTTCTATTCTTGAAGTCATTCTTACCCTCCTCCCCCAACTCCTGTTTATAGAAAGCACTTATTCACAATCTTTTGCTCGCTCTGTTAATGATGGCCAGTGATTAGATGGCCAATACCTATTGTATGAGCTCTGAGGAATGCTGTACCTGGTCTACAAACTGTACTCTCGCTTTAATTCTTCTCCATGTTCCATATTTGAATGAGTGGTTCATTTTCTACAGTAGCTTCTGACGTTTCGACAGCTGTGCCTTTAAGAAACATTATTTCCCAGGCACGGAATCTTGGTGGTGTTTGGTCACTGAAGTAAAGAGAACTGACAAACAAACACCTGGCTCAAGTCTACTTTGTTTGAGATTTAGCAGGTGGAATTTAAGATTATAAAAATCCATTTTTAAAGAAAGTGACAAATATGACAGTTTGTTGCTTATGTGCCATGCTAGATTAGAACATTTTAAAAGGAGAAAAATATACTAAATTGAAATATCTCTTGTTCTGTCACTCCAGCCTAGGTGATTCATCCTACCTATTAAAAACATGGAATGAAGCCTGCCCCAATGGCTTAGCAGCTAGTGGAGCAATGGGTTGACCCAGGGCCAACTCTAACTTTTTTGCCGCCCCAGGAAAAAAAGAAGAGC
>NW_020664374.1:23370854-23408535 GCF_002925995.2 Terrapene triunguis | reverse complement strand
TTTAACCTGATGTGCAGGATTATACAGCCTGCTGTCCACCCCTGTGCGGACAGTCCATTTGCCATGGCCCCACCTCTTCCCAGCCTCATTTGCAGTACAGCAAGACAGCAGTCTTGGCACTCCCTCAGCTGTGTCAGGCCTTGTGCTGGCTGTGCATGGGGCGGAGAGTGAGTAATCCTCACACCATCTGGACCGGAGTGTGGGAGGGAGAGGCACCTTCTAATAATGTGATTAATATACCCCAGCCTTGTTTATCTCATGTCAATGTTTTTAAATATAAACACCCTTGGGGAGAGGTCTCTAATCTGAATTTAAAACTGACTGCAGGACTAAATTCTGGTTCATGAGTTTTTAGATCCGGCAAAATGTTTTAAATTAGGAACAAATTTTCGCAAAAGTGAATAAAACTCAGTGTGACTGGTTTGTAGTTAGTGGGGACAGAAAGAAATGTGGCCCATTTTTATATTTTTCCTACATATCACTTGGAAAATTAGCTTCTTTTTTGTACAAAAAGAGAGCGAGAGGAGAGTTTTTGCAGGTCTTTAATCTGTTATTAGACTAATTGCTTTTGGTATCTTAAAAAAATATCAAATGGCTGAGTTATTGCTGGAAAAGTGGCTTTCTCTGACATTTCTAAGCCTCTTATTATGGTGATTTCTTAGCACTAAACAAGAATTAAAGGTAGCACTGAAAAATTGTACTATAATCTGCATTAGCAGCAACTAATTACTTTCTGTTCCCTTTTTTTTTTGTTTCTTTAAGCATGAACTCTTTCTTGTGGAACCTGTAGCATGCTAATGTGTGCAGTTGTATTGATTTCAATAGACCTATACTTTCCATTTGTACTAGTTCTAGTAATATCTCATTAATACCTGATGCAGATGTGTCAATGATCCACAAATTCACTAAGTTATACTACATCATGACAAAATACCGCCTAACAGTTACAAAAGAGCACAGGGAAGATTTTATCAGTACTCTGCCAGTCACCAATGGTACTCCATTTCTACCCACACGGTATTTTCAGCTGCATCAGTGTAGCTGCAAAACACCTTTGTGGGGATTGAATTGGAGCTCTCCACACATCAAACAGTTGGACACATTGGGTTTTATGCCTTATTATAGTGAATTTAAAAGGCAAAGGCACTTGCAGTAATTTTATTTTTTAAATGTTAAGAGCCATCCAGTCAGCTGCTGTGCATGAATATGTGTTTATTGCTTGTATCAGTAGGTCAGCCTTTGGAGAAAAGGACATTACTCTCCAGAAAAAATGCATCCCCCAAGACAGGAGAAAGGTGGAGCAGTAAAGTGGTATTATTCCACAGGGACCTACATCCAGCCCACTGTGGTCAAATTGAGAGTCCCTATAACATATAACCTATGAGCCTTTTAAGGAAGGGAGCAATGGCGGGAAATGCCAGAGGATCCCTCCAGAAAAGTTACTAAAGTTGAAATTCTTCCACATGCAGACAGCTCACATAAGGCTCTTCACTTCATTTAAATCCACATTAAAGGCAACAGTTATGGGGTTCTCGGCAGACTCAGGTCAAGACTTTAAAATATGGATGTCTAAAGCTAGGTTCCAAAATTTATATGTAGTCACCAAACTAAGAGGCCTGATTTTTCAGAAGCGCTGATCACTCAGCAGCTCCCATTGATTTTAGTGACTCAGCACTTGTGAAAAATCAGGCCACTTATTTTGGGGCCCATGTTTCCAGTACCCATTTCCGAAACTCTTGGAACAGGAGAATTTCACCCTAAGGCCTTGAACCCGCAATTGATTTCAGTGGGGGTCTATGCAGGTGCAGGTTACAGCGACGAACAGTCATTTGCAGATTAGGGGCCTAAATTAGTTTCACACACTGAGAAAAGTGAGGAAATCCCAAGTAAAAGCTATTAATCCTTATACAGCTTATCAGAATGTGTCTTTATTACGGTGGTCTTAAAGGACACAGGTGGAATATAAAATACAGTGTGTTGTATACCATCATACACCACTGAATATACCTTAGCATGGATTTCCTGACTTGTGTTAATTTATGTCACAACTATAATACTGTTACACCATTTTCCCCTAATTAATATAAACATACCTGTGTATTCTTAATATCACAAATCTGTTTAGTGGCATAGATATGATGCTGAGATATTAAGGGTACGTCTATACTTACCTCTGGGTCCGGCGGTAAGCAATTGATCTTCTGGGATCGATCCCGGAAGTGCTCGCCGTCGACGCCGGTACTCCTGCTCCACGAGAGGAGTACGCGGAGTCGACGGGGGAGCCTGCCTGCCGCGTGTGGACCCGCGGTAAGTTCGAACTAAGATAGTTCGACTTCAGCTACGTGAATAACGTAGCTGAAGTTGCGTATCTTAGTTCGAAGTGGGGGGTTAGTGTGGACCAGCCCTAAGTCATGGGGTTGAGAGATTTCTATCTCAGATCAGTTTGGACCAATTTCTTGCAGTCAGTTATGAACTTTGCAATGTAATGGTCAGGCATTAACCTCTGCTGTGGACAGGACACTAGACCTGGTTGGCCAGTAGGCTGATCTGGCATAATTAACCCTGTGTTTTCCTATGCAAACATGTGATGTACTATAATTAAATTGTTATCGAGAGAGGCATGTCTTCATTGAATGCAGGCATTGGTAGAAAAGCTGCCGT
This sequence comes from Terrapene triunguis, assembly GCF_002925995.2. NCBI lineage: Eukaryota > Metazoa > Chordata > Testudines > Emydidae > Terrapene > Terrapene triunguis. Next base: position 23,405,874 of record NW_020664374.1, on the reverse strand, counting down.
GGATCCATTCATACTATATTCGTGAATTTCCAGTTTCAAAGTAGTGACTACCCAATGCATGGGAAGCCTTTGCCATCTGTCAGTCTCCACTTTTTATTGTATAATCAAACACAAATTACTCAAGATTACTTTTCCCTATCTCTAGCAAATACAATACCTTAATTTAGACATACAGTAAAGTCAGATTATTAATGGCATCAAAAGGCACCACAGAATATTCACAGATATACATCACCATGCTAACTTAACCAATGTTACAGTCCATGTGTTCCATATGAGACAGACTTTGCCAGGAGAATGCCAAGTGCATTAGCTTAAACAACAAACTCATGGTGATTCCAGAAGAACTTGCACTGTAATTCATTACTGAATGGCTTTTCATATATCTAGATAAAGAGGTAGGGAGGACAGTCAGGGACATTAAGAACGTTAAGTGTACAAGCTCTACAATTTAATGCTGAAATGAACTCACTTATTCAGTAAGGAGGAAGAGCTTGTATATTTTTTCAGTGCAGAGAAAATAGCTTTTGGGAAACTTATGGGGAATAACTCAGAATGAATGTTGTCAACACCTCCTTTAAAATGCCTCCATTAGATGGCAATATATGGGTAGCCTAGTCATCACTCAATCACATTAAGTTCTATAAACTCCTGAAAGCTGTTGAGCGGAGAGCTTAGATGAATTTGGATGAGCTAGTTACTTATAAGGCATATTTTCAGGGAGTTATTTATTCCGTACCAGTGTTTGAGATTCACCTAGACAGATGAATGAAAAAGAAATCAAATGAAAGCGTGGAAATGTGAAAGAGAAAATAAGTTGAGCTTTACTACAGAGTGCTTACCACAAGCACTTTTCTACAGCCAATGGTCCTTAATGGTGTTTGCTTTATAATCTTTCTACCAAAATGAGAGCCTGTCATACTCATTTAAAGGAAGATATTCCTACAATGAGCACGCTTTCAGCAATTTGTATGAGCAAAAGATTAACCATGGGGATTCTCTTAATCAAAAGACCCCATTATTAAAAATACATCTTTTTGGCTTTGAAAGCTTGCAGAATTGCACTCCTAAACATGTGAAATGGAAATTGATCATTTTTACCCATGATTTTCTTGGGGTCGGGGGGAATACCTGACATTTCTAATTATGAAATAATTAGCTGGTAATCAATCAGGGAATAAGCATGATCTGGGTTGATCGGTCCCTTCTTTTCTCCTCTTTTTTTCTTCTATCCTCCTTAATTGTTTATGAAAAATCCACTTTGGATGGTAGGTAGAACTAGGAGAATTAGTCACAGTGGAAATTATAATTACTGTCAGGGGCAGCTCTAGGCATCAGCAAAGCAAGCAGGTGCTTGGGGCGGCCCATTTGCGGGGGCGGCATGGATCCAGCATGGGAGCTGAGAACCAACAGGGGGCCCTGGGAGCTGTAGTTCCTTGGTTAGCTCCCTGCCTATTGAGCCAGCCCTGGAGCAGGGAAAGAACTACATTTCCCAGCATTCCCTTGGCCACTACCAACAGGAAAGAGTGGGAGGGAGTGAGGTATCTGAGACCTCATGCTGCAGCCTGCTATGAATGGAGAGCTGCGCTGTGAGTAGGGACACCATATTTTAACATTCAAAAAATAGGACACTCCACAGGGAGGAAGGGTAGCCCCACTCTGCCACCATCCACTCCCTCCCAATTCCCACCCCCTGACTGCCCCGCACAGAAACCCCAACCCATCCAACCCCCCCTGCTCCCTATCCCCTGATCACCCCCTCCTGGGACCCCTGCCCCTAACTGCCCCCAGGACCCCACCCCCTATCTAAGCCTCCCTTCTCCTTGTCCCCGACTGCCCCCTCCTGAGACCCCCCCACCCTAACTTCCCCTCTAGAACCTCACCCCCTACCTGTCCCCTGACTGCTCTGGCCCCTATCCACAACCCTGCCCCCTGACAGACCCCTGGGACTCCCACTCCTATCCAACCGCTGCCTGTCCCCTGACTGCCCCCCGAGAACCCCTGACCCATCTAACCCCCCCTTCTCCCTGCCCCTAATTGCCCCTGAACCTCTGCCCCATCCAACCCCCCCTGCTTCCTGTCCCTTGACTGCCCTGCCCCCTAGCCACATCCCTGCCCTCTGACAGGCCCCCCCCGCGACCCATCCAACCCCCCTGCTCCCTGTTCCTTGACTGCCGCAACCCTGCTCCACAAACCCGCCCCCTGACAGGCCCCCCCAGAACTCCCGACCCATCCAACCCCACCGCTCCCAGCAGAGGCGTAGCAAGCGCCCTCCGTACCCTCCGACCGGAGGGGGCCCCGCAAGGAAGGGGGCCCCTAAAAGTGGCAAAATAAATACCGCATTCCAGTTTCTGCATTGTAAGGGGCCCCGCCCGGTCATATGTTCAGAGGGGGCCATCGTTCGGAGGGGGCCACGTTCTTTGTTGCTACGGCCCTGCCCCCCAGCTCCCTGTCCCTTGACTGCCCGCCGGGACCCCCTACCCCTTCTCCACCCCCACCCCCGGCCTCCTTACCGTGCCACTCAGACCAGCGTGTCTGGCTCAGACATGCTGCCATGCTCCCCCGCAGAGCGCATAAACCCCCCCCCCCCCGAGCGCTGCTGGCGTGGCGCGCGAAGGCTGCAGGGGGGGGGGAGCAGGGGAGGGGCTCTGGCTGATGGAGGCCCCATGCGAGCGGCTCAATCTGGCCGAGCCACCCTGTCAGCCGCGCCACGCTCTGCATTGGGAGGGAAATCCCAGGCCTTTTGAGAGTTTTACAAATTCCTCCCGGATGGTTATTTAAAACCCAAAAAGCCGGACATGTCCGTGAAAAAACGGACGTATGATAACCCTAGTAGTATGCCCAAGGAGTAGGCTTTGGCCCAGATATCCCCTTCAGAAGACTTCCCCAGACTGGATTACGGATACTGGTGTGACCTCACCTTGCAGCCCCCAAAGAAGGAATTGGGTGGACTAAATGGACAGTGCACCTCTCTATCTGAAGCCTAGCAAGGGAGGTATGTGGATCCCACCAGAAGTTAAAATGATAAGTAAGGGAGGGGACGCTCTACTACAGGACCTGGGCAGCTTTAGATACAGTACCAGGCACGAAGGAGGATTTCCACTTCTGAGCCATGGAAGCAGAAATTGACTTTTCCTTTCCAGATTTAGCTAATATTCAGAAAGGGAATCTAGCACCTGCCTTCCAGATTTGAACACCTCAAAATTCAGGAGTGCTCAAGCTCAATTTGGGCAGCTGTTACTTCATTTCTCCCAAATCAAATATACTGATCCACTTTAACTTGCTGTAGAAAAAGTAGGATAAAATTGAGCAAGAAATGCTTCCCAGTGGTCATTAGGACTGGAATTGCTATTTTCAACAGCCATTGCCCTTTTTTTTAGTTTTATTTGTTTAAAAGGAAGACTGTGATATTGCATTGGCAAATTCCCCATAGAAAGAAAGAGTGGAACAAAAGAATAATAAAGGCACCTCAACTTTTCCTCATTTATGTAGGACAGTCTTATAATATGCATCCAGATATCCTCCAATCACACAAGCTGAAAATTGTTCCGCTTTACTGCAGTTCTGTAACCATATGGGAACCAATCCTGACTGTGTTCTGTGCACATCCAAAATTCCTGCTGAATGACCCACCATGGGAGCGAGTTACCAGTGACCCAGGGCTGGGGCAGCAGGGGGTGTGGGGGGGGCCCTGGGTGGGAGGGAAGGGGGGAGCCCAGAGCTGGGGCGGCAGGGGGTGCGGGTGGGGGAGGAGAGCCCAGGGCTGGGGCAGCAGGGGGGTGTGGCAAGAAGCCCAGGGCTGGGGTGCGGGGCAGCCAAATTTCTTTTTGCTTGGGGCGGAAAAAAACCTAGAGCCGGCCCTGATTACTGTGGACCTTTTTCACTGGTATGACAGTCATCTGCTCCACCGGGAGCCAGTAAAGATCCATTTCAGGGGTAGTAGTGCCCCCTGGTGTCAACACCTCCCACATACTATGACCTATAATGTGGCCCTTACAGGGGATTGAAGTGCCTCCTTACTCCCCTGCATGGCTGTATGTCTTGCCCATGCTTATCTTCTTTTATGGATATTAAAATACCCAAGGAATGATAGGCAGAACTATGTGCAGAGCTAGAGATTGTACCAAACATTAACCAGATCTCTTGTTGGGAGTAACGTGTAGATCCTACCCTTGAACAGAAAAAGGGAAGTGAAGAATGACAAAAAACTGTTGTACCAGACTTTTTTTCCTATGGATACAGAATGCACAGCCTGCCTGAATTCAGGCATTGCCTAACTTTTGACTTTGCAACCTTAATAGTATTTTAATGGAATTCTAAGAAAGTTCCTTGTTCAGCATTAGAAGAAAGTGACTTTTCCTGTGATTCTTGTCCCATGACAGTCAGTATTGATGATAATGTGTCTATAGGTCAAGTTGTGCCAGAAATCAGGCATCTTAGTGATTTTCTGGAACCCATTCAAATTTTGTTGGAAAGCAAATGAGAAACGGCACTTTTGTCTTTCTAATGGGAGACATGGCTCTGAAGTCTTCTACAAATACCAGAGAGAGCAAAGTATTTGACAGGACACAGCATGTGAACCTGCCATTTAAATGAACACAGGGATGTTAATGCCATGAAACATTTCCATAGAACAGAAAGGACTTGGGAAAAAGTTCAGCTGAGGAAAACTAGCTTCCAGTTACTGGAGGATCAACAACTTTAACTTCTGTAGTGTCTTCTTGTGCCAAGGCTTTTCAATACATTTGCCTAGTCTTTCTGTTGGGTGATATGAAGCTAATTTACATAAACTGGACTTCCAGATCTTTGTGCCCCTTCTTAGTCAGTTTCTCTGCACAGTGTTGAAGATGCCATAGACCAGACCTACTGTCATCCTTGCTTACATTTTCACCATGCCATGTTTGGTTTGGTTTTCATTACCCATCTAAGTTTTTAGTGATAGACAATGACAAAAGTTCTTCAAAACAAACACTTTAGGCTAATGTTTTCAAAATTAATTAGTCTTTGTAAATGCATTCTGTCAAAACTTCTGCGTCAGAACTTCGCAGAAACTGTGACAGAAGTACCTGTGAATCTTAAAATACTGAGCAGATGAAAGTCTATTCATTGTGGGGTAATATTTCATGATTATTATACTTTCCATAAGTAGATAGGCTTCTTCTTTTTCTGAAACATGCTGCAATTCCAAGCATTCCGCTTCCTGGCTACTGCTGTCTTGAAAATCATGGAGAGTTTCAGAAAGATGAATTTCCTAAGCACAGAATCTACAGATATAGAGCACTGACTCAATCCATTAAAGCAAAGACTGGCTGACAGTCTAATTCCATTACTTTCAAGGGAGCTGAATTTGTGACAGCCACTCAATAATAATAATAAAAACAGAAGCAGAAAGCAAAAACAGAACCCAAAACTAAAGAGCACTATTTTTTAGGTTGGCAGAGAAAATGCTCAATTCAAGTGAGCCTGGACTCTATAATGCACAAGTTTGAGATAACCTCAAACCTGAGCAATGTGACGATTGTGAACACCAAAGTAAATGCAAATATACCACATGACATACAGTGTGCTTCTGTTCTCACGTCACCAGTTTCATATAACTTCAGCTGAGTTACTCCTTATATACTCTGGTGTAAATGAGAGGAAAATCAGCCTTATATTTGCCAAAATATGCCTAGCCCAAGAGGAAGTCGTTCATCCAGTATCATGCATCATTCACCTCACTGTGCCAACAGATTGTTTTGGAAGTGAAGCTGGTGGGCAGAAAAGAGAATCTGAGGGGTGGGGGCGGAAATTGGAGAATCTAAGGCGTAAGATGCCATAAATGTGTGGCAGGTGCTAATCTAGGAAACATAGATAGTGACACAGTTTCCTAAGGTTAAAATATGTTGCTCACCTGTTCACCTTTGGACTTTTACTGAAATAGGTAAGCAAAGACATTGCCCACTAGAGCAGTGGGCTATAGCAATTGCAAAGTGTCAAAGAATCATATCTGTCTCTGTCTGCCCTATGGAGGGTGACTTTTATTCCAGAGAAAGAGGGGCAGGGTGATCCAGTGGATAGGGCACTGGGTTGGGACTCAGGAGGCCTCTGTTCTGTTCTGTTCCTGGCTCTGCTGTGACCTCAGGTAAGTTACCTCACCTCCCTGTGTGATTTCCCTGACACATGTTTTAGATTGTAAATAGACAAGGGGACGCTACAGGGAGAAAAGCTATTGGGGACATAAAAATAGTTTCTGCCCCCCATCCCCAATATTGTTATTAGTTTTATTAATATTACACTAGTGCCTAGATGCCCCAATGTGGATTGGGTAGGTGTTGTATTAAAACATACGAAGACCCCTTGCTTTGTGAGAGCCATCATGTTTGTTTGGATACTAAAGGAAAACCTGAGTCCCAAAATTCTAACTTTGGAGGCACCTGGATCACTGCTTGAATCAGCCCATCTTTGCTTAAGAGACTATTAGAATTTTAAAAGTCAAATGTTTACATACTGTATATCAGGCAAAGATCCTGTAATTAGCTGAGTCTATGTTGACCTAAAACTTACAATTTTTCTGCAAAATTTGGGAATATTTTTTCCTTCCTCTTTGTGACGCAGGCTGCAGACCCAGAATTCCAGGGTCTGGAATTTCTGGGAGCAAAGGATAACAGTGATTCAAGGTCTATAATTCTACCAAAGTTGTCAATTTTTCAATGTCGAGCATGCTAACTTCTTTAAGGTCCATCTATTGTTGTTCTGCTCTGCTGTCTCCATGGACACTGACTTGCGAGTATAAAACACATGCAGCGACTCAACTTCAGGGGCATCCAACTACCGGCTCATTACCTTGCATCTCCTGCTGTTTCCACCATCCGAGAGAGAATGATTTGACCCTGGTAAGTATATTTGTCAGGGATGGAGCTGTCCAAATAATATTGTGGTCTGAGGAAAATATGACTGTGCAATGATGCTGATGTGGTATGCTGATAATAGGCATCACTGACATTGACAAATCTTAGCAGGGAAATGAATACTTCATAATGTGAAATAGTCCAGGGACCTTTTTAAATCACAGTTTACTATGTGGCAATTATATGGCTTAGCTCATTGTCATCCAACACACACACACAGAATGGCAATGTCACGACTGTACTAGCAGCAAGGCTAAGAGAACCCATGGGATTTAAAAAAAAAATTGCAGGCGTCAAGGGGATAGTGTAAGAAGTCACAGCTGAGATTTTAACTGTATATCATGCGACTCCTGCTTGGGTCACTCTTGTTCACCTGAGGCAGGAGAACTTAATCTGTCAATTTAAAAAAACAATAATCAGGGGAGCCGGTATTTAGTACTACCCTGAATGCTGCCGTGCTTTCAACAGGACATGAAACAGCCCCTGCTCACCTTACCCATGCAATAGTGACTCTGATGGGAGTTATTTTATTGGAAGTAAATGGCATATGAGAGAGGTGAGGATTTGGCTCTAAGAGAGTGTCTGTATTTAATGATATTGAGATAACAGAAATAGTTTACAATAGCTGGAGAATCTAAAACTTTTCTATATTAAAACTTCTCTTTAAGAAAACTGTATGAAAATAAACAAAGGAAAGCAAGAAAAGAGAAAAATGCGAGGGCATAATTTCACACAACTGGTGGGCTGCTATTTTACACCCCTATTTCAATCTTTATTTTCTTTTCCCCTCTAATTTGATCATATGCCATTATTCTATTCCCCACACATGTCACCCATAAGTATTTCTTTAATACAGAAAGAATGTTTTTGGTTACCAACTACACATGTATATTTTGTTATGTAAAGGCTCCAAAAGAATAAAATTATATAATATATATTATTATTAAAATTACAGTAGAGCCTGGAGGTCTCCACTGAGCTTGGGGCCCTATTGTGCTAGGCAGTTTCCATATACCTGGTAAGAGACAACCCCTCTCTGGAGGAATTTACAGTGCAAGGGTCTAATACAACTTCACTGAGGACCATGGAAAGACTTCTATTGACTTCCGTGGGAGTCAGATCAGGTTCTAAATAGACAGGACAGACAAAAGGTAGAAGAGAAAACAGAGGCACCAAAAAGTGAAGTGATTTGCCCAAGGTCACACAGCAAATCACTGGCAGGATTGGGAATAGATCCCAGGTTTCCTGACTTCTTCAACATTACATAGTATATTTATTTACTATATTTTTATACTATAAATTAAATAATATCCACGGGCTGGAAAATGAGCACTTTACTCTTAACTATGGGCTGCTCTTGCATTCTTTGTATACCGCAAGCTCCCAGGGATTTTAGTGGGAGCTTTGGGTACACAAAGAACGCAAGATCAGGATCTCTATCTGTTCTCTTTAAAGATATGTTGTTTGCTTTCTTCTAAAGAATTTTCATTTTATTTTTGTATTTAAAAAAGACAAATGGTAATAAAAACATTCATGACATTTCAGCATGACACAGAAACCAAACACGACTACATAGGTTACAATAAATACTTAAGAAGAGGGGGTGATGAAAAGGAATAATAAAAGAGAAAGTAGACATTATGGGTAAAACTTTCAAACCACTTAATGAGGAGCCTAAGTCCCATTTTTCAAAAATGCACAAGTGACTCGGGAACCTATGTTGTAATGGGCCACTTAAGCATTTTAGAAATTGTTGCCTGGTAGCGATATCTCTTTATCTTTATATCCCTCAGTCAAATCTATAAAGCTATAGGGATACCTTGATATATGCAAAATTGCAAGAAAAGTGAAACTGACTGGTGAGTCCAAACCCACAGTCACAATACTATGAACTCCTTATTCTCACTGGTTTGTAATAAAATGTATGCAAGTTTTCAATAGATATGGGAGCATTGATACCCTAATATTTTAAATGGACTGGGGCAATCTAAAAATTAAATTTAGCAAAGATAGATGAGTCTACATTACTGGAGAAGGAGAAGCAATATTTGATAGCATGACTTATTAACATTATCCTCTAGCCTGGCATTTGTCATATATTAGTTGAGATGGATCCAAATCAAAAGCCAGACCTGAACACCCATGAACTTTTAGGAAGTTCATATCCATGCCCAGTTCTGAAATTTGTGTCCAGTCCCTCTCTCTATAATGGGAGAAATCAAAACCTCCTCAACATGGGGAGGAGTGGGGATATCTGGATCCAGATACAGGTCTGGATCCTAGCTTTGGACCCAATTCATCAAATCAATTAAGCACTTGTTTAAGTGCTTTGCAGAGTAAGGATAGATTGGGGCCTGTATGCTCAGGCCCATCTCTAAATATTTCAAAATAATTGACCAGACAAAAAATGGTGTCAGGATTAGACACTGAACAATTAAGGGGGAACTTATGGGCCTCAGTACCATTCCCCAGTTTTCAGTAATGTCTTTATCAAGTTTTAATACATTAGAAATTAAAAAACAAACCCAAACATGGCTTGCAGCGCTATCGTACTTTGAAATATGAAACAATAACTAGGCTGTTGCGTGCACATTCTACCGCAATTGCCAAAGAAGTGTCCCATTAGTCTTGACAATTTGTGAATAATGAGCGGACGTGAAGTGACCTGAAAATAACATCATCACATAACCAACAAATGAAAATAAAGGACGAAAAATGATGTGACTGCAAGGTCAGGCTATCAAACACACGAGAATAAAAGCCTAATGTGTGTGGCTGTAATAGGATTGCTCGTGTTTAAATATTCATGCATATGAGGGGTAATTCAGTCCAATAAAATTACACCTCGTTTACACTCACTGTCGTCCATGTCATTCTTTATTCGATTGTCTGTGGAAAGCTTAGTATGAATAAAATCAATAAACAGATTTACTATAAATACAAAACCCTATTTGGACATGGCCTTGTTCAGGGGCTTCAGAGATTGTAAATCTGAATCATTTAGATATAGGCCAGTATTTCCTGGCCTGGGATGGGGCGGGGGGCATTCATGCAGTTACAAGGCCAGTCAAATGTACACAGGGCAAAGAAGAGGACCGATGAGTTGAGGGAAACATGCATGACATTGGATCTTCAGCTTTGCAAACACACTCACATCAGTAAATAAATAGTGGTCAGCTCTTTGAAAGATACCATGCCACTTTCCTGTTCTACTCCCACAATAGCCCCTAATGCCACTGCTAGTCACAGCAGTAGCTCACATGTGCAGGACTTCAGATTGCAAAGTCTTACTAAGTTTTATTAAGTGGCATCTCTCTTGCAATGCCAGGGCCCAAAGAAATCCTGCTGTGTGTTGTCTTATACCAAAAGCAGCAGGGGACAGTAAGTATCCAGACCAGGAGGGATGTGTTAAATATACCCATGAGTTTGAGGCCATTTAAAATCCCCCCAATGTAGTCTGAAGCAGTGGAATGATATTCATGACTCTCACATCTCCAGTAATTACTTCCAGGCTGAAAAAGCTCATCGTGCCTAAAATGCCATCCTTGATCAATCGCAAATCTAAGGCCTATTCTGCAAGGATCACAGTAATTTTCAGCACAATTTTAAACCCATGGGCTTTCTGAAAACTCGCATTACACTTGTTTTACTTGTAATAATAAAGTCATGCACTACTTGGTTATGTAGAACAACTCCTGCTCTTTTTGTCTTAATCAGCATGTCGCAGCCTAGAAATATGAGATCCTTTAAGGTCTGAAGCACAATGGGAGGAGTTTGTCTGTTTTTTGGTTGTTTGTTCTTTTTTAAATCTTGTGATGAACGTTGAACCCCTTGGCAGTGAAAGTGCTGGTACTGACAGCCATTCTGAACAGAACTAACTCATAGGAGAAATTATAGCTGTGGTTTAAAGAGCTGCTGATATGCATAGTAGGTGCATAGCATTCACCCCCACACACATACACTCATACACAATATTTGCATTTATCATAGCATGTTTTTTTATCTAGCACTTGTTAACACACCGTGAAGAGCATATAACTATTGCCCTTTACTGTATTTATTATTCCCTTTTGGTCAGGTTGCAACTGTGCAATATTTTGTCATGTTTGTCAACTACCTAACAGAATTAAAAAGCAGCCAGAGTGTTAGCCTCTTCTACTCACCAACATGAATAACCTAAATAACAAATTACTGCATTAAAAAATCATTCTACTCTTGAAGCAAGCATTCTATTTATATTTAGACAGAGAGACAGAAACAACAGGAAAATGTAGGTTTTCTCTTTGCATATTACAATACCACATTTCGAATCAATGAGATACTCGTGGCAGGAAGCAGACACATAAGCAAGTCAGTTCCCAAGTGTCCATAATCAGCAGCTTTAAAAGTGTTTTCTTAATAATTCAAGCCAGTAACATTGTGGAAGATTGTCTCAATATCTCTTAGCTGTGGGAAAGAAAGGAAAATACTAGCATCACGACAATCAATATAAGGGGAAATGAACACCCCTAAGAAAAGGTGGGGAAGAGGATATATATGTGGAACCAAGAAATTATGACTAGAAAAAAATCAGGAGGAGGAATATAACCAAGCTGCATACAATAAAAAAGCTACATAATATGAAGCAAAAACAAACAAAAAAGAGATAAGAGAGAAACTCAGAAGAGAGGGACTAGTACTGCAATGGAGAGAACACAACCAGATACACACTTACCTGGAACAGCTCGATTTTAAAAGGAGAACAGTAAGGTAACAAAGAAAAATGTCTCTATATCTTTGGACATGGACATAACCTCTTTGAAAGAAGATCAGCGTTTTGTACCCAAAGCCACCTAATTCCTGAGCCAAAGGTGACTTGGGCTATTAATAGTTATTCTTTATTTTACTATTATTTATTACTTACCTACCAGTAATGCCATGAATCTGCCATGGTGCTTTAGAAAACAGAGAAAGAACTAGTCCCTTTGCCCAAAGAATTTACACCCTACAGGCCTGCCCCTAGTCCTATTGAATTCCAAAGCAAGCCATTTTATTGGCAAGCTTAAATATGGATGTAGATACTGAACTTTAGCCTCCCAAGCATGTTTGCCTTTTAAAATGGTTATTTCAAAAGTCTTCGTAATTGTGGCCAGCATGTAGATAAATTATGTTAAGAGTGAGCAAGGTGGCTTTAGTGCCATAGATATCCCTGTGTGTAAGGGCAGGATGATATATAGACCATTGAACAAGTTGGTTTTCTTGTTTTTACTCAGAAAAAAACCCAGCATTTAGCAGTAGAGGGAGTGTTTCACAGCTCCAGAAGCCTACTGGAGTGGAAGGTGGATCCTTTTCCTCAAGGGCACTGTCAGGTCTAGGATAGGCAACATTCAGCCAATCGCAATTGCTCCCCTCCCACCAAATAACTAGTGGAGGAGGAGAGGGACCACCTAACAGCAGGAGGGAGTGGGCTGGTACCCGATCACCAGGCATCAATGATGAGAAGGGGTTCAGGGCAAAGGGGTGGTGGCTGTGTGTGCATTCTCGGAGTACTGCATTGGTATAGAGCCTGCACCTCCAAGTTAACTTGGCCCATTGCTAAAGCCATGCTAAGGTACAGTGCAGGGTTTGATTTGTGTGGTCCACATTAAACAGACACTGCAGGATTCTCCCAGTCCTACCGTTAGCAGCACTTTGGGCTATTGGCTGAGCCACAAACAACTCAGTGGGAAAGTGCCCCTTGCCGAATCAGCAATGTTGCCACTGATCAGAGGGAATCAGACACAGTGCCCATTCCTGCAGCACCTGGACACTGCTTAGATGACTCCTGTCTCAATATGACCAAGTCTGGCCCTGCTTCATAGCTTCTGAGATCTGACAGGATCACACAACTCAATGTGGTACAGCAGCAAGGTCCACAATAGAATGGCAATTCGAACTGATGTTTAGCACAACTGACATACAGAATAACTCTGATTTAAGTGGATGGCTTCAGACTTTTAAATAGATAATCATAATAGAAAAATGTATTTGTATCTTATTTTCATAGAGGAAATTGATATATGTAGTTATCTGGGCTTAAAATCACATCTGGCTTGGTAAGATAGAAATCTTGGCAGCATTATAACTGAGAAACTGTTTGCAAAAATGCTCATGTTAAGAAATTTCTCAGCCCTTCTTACTGTCATCAAATTAGAACTTTACAAATAGAGGGCCAAATTCATCCCTGCTTTAACGTCATTGGAAATACAGCAGAAATGCATTTAGCCCAGTAAGATTTAAGTCACTCTAGTCCTCAATTTTAGGCAGTGCTGAGTATTTAGAATCTGAGGGTCTGAGCCACTGTCCTTTGATTTCTATGGACATTGGACTGGGCCTTGAATGGAGTCACAGTATGGGTACCAGAGCCTGCATCAGCTATGCCTTATGTGACGCTGACAGACCAGCTCAGGCCAGAGCCTGAGCCAACTCACTTTTGTGTGAATATCAGAGTTAAATGTATTAGTATATTTTCAGGCCAATTCACTTGTGTGTTAGTAGAGATCAAAGGAGATATTAACTGTATTGTTTTTGCCTATCTATATCCTGTTGTTTACTTTTACATTACATTTACATTATGTATACCCGGTAATTAAATAACCCTATGTCAAAATGTGTGCTAATGTAAGAGTGCAGTCAGGTGTTGGAACTTCATGAAAACTAATGGAATGTTACTTGTATTGCTTTCACTTATCTACTCCTCTTATAAGGCATTTACATTATGTATGTCCCTGTGACTAAATAACTGATAGACTGCAAATGAAGAAGAGTGCTAAATTCAAAGCAATTGGCCATTATGTGAAGACAGACACGTGTCAGATTGTTGTCTGTGAAAAGAAGCTACAAGTACTGATTCAAAGAGAGATTCTTTATCTCTGGACTGTTTGGATTCTAACAAGGCAGAATAACTGAACAAGAAGATGGAGATCCCCAGAGTTATTCCAGGTAGTCCTGGGAAAGATTTTGGGGAAACTGGCAGTTTATTACACCACTGCCACTATTTGGAGTTACACACTGTGATTTACTTGTTATTGTATTTTATCTGCTTTAACCTCTCAATAATTCTCGTTCTTTTTTCTTAGCTAATAAACCTTTAGTTAGTTTACTATAGAATTGGCTGCCAGAGTTGTGTTTGGTGTGAGATCGAGCGTACCAATTGATCTGGGGGTAAGTGACTGGTCCTTTGGGATGTGGAGAAACCTGATGTAGTGTGATTTTTGGTTTATGTGACCATTATCACTAAGTGAACTTTGTCTGGGTGGCAAGATAGGCTGTAGAGTCTGAGGGAACTGTCTGTGACTCCATGGTAAGACTGGTATAGTGATCCAGGAGTTCACATTTGGTATTGGCTTGGTGAGATCTAATTCTAGAACACACCACCAATTTGGGGGGGGTGCCCTATTTTCTGACAGTCTTCCCTGAGATAGGCACTCCCAGTTGTGAGCCCCCTTAAATAAAGCATCAAAGTGGAAGCAGACAAGGCTGTATGTGAAGTGCCATTGTGATGTGCTGATGAGAGAGACAGCCAAGCAGCAGTTTTAAAACCACCTTTTTTATTCTGCTGAAAGCAACTGCAGGGCTTTGTCTCTCAGAAGCCCCTTTATGCAGAACTTCATATGTGGCCCAACTCTGCCTCTTCTTCTTAGCTCATAGGAAGTCCCATAGGCACACCATTCCTATTACATCGTCAAAATTGAGAAGGTGGGGGAGCCTTTCACAGAAATAAAAAATTATGAGTCAAGCCTCAGAAAAATTATGATTTTGTCTCAAAAATCATGAGATTTAAAAACTAAGACATTTGGGGTTCTTTTTATTTGCCTTTTGGTTTTTTGAGCTTTAGGGTTCACACTTTCTAGCTCTTCTCTGGAAGCTCAGATTCTCCCATAATCAAATGACTCCAGAGGCTAGGACTTTAAGAAAAACACCAAATATTCTGAGACCAGCATTACTTTTGGGAGAGTTGGCAATACTGGGATGCATAAAAAAGTAGGCAGGAAAGTAATATTGATACTATTATAATGTTATTGGCTTAATGAATGGCATAGTATCATTTGTCCTAATCCACTTAATTTATCTTTTTTTTTAAAAAAATCAGATATAGATGAAGTCCAGAGAGGAATAGTGAAAATGGTTAGAGGCATGGAAAAATTTCCATGTGAGGAGAGATGGAAAAAATTAGGACTGTGTGATTGAGAGAGGCAGAAATAAGTAAGGTCATGATAGACCTTCACAGATAATGAAAGGTATAGAGAAGATAAATCAGGCACGCTTATTTACTGTTTCTCATAAGAGAAGAACAAGGGGCCATAATTATCCTGTGGAACTCTCTGCTACAATATATTGAGGCCAAGAACTTAGAAAGATTCTAAAAGGAATTAAACATGCATAATGATAGTGTGAACATTCATTTACACTTGGTGGGAGCAGTCTAATCTTTCTGGACAGTAGAGGGGTTAATAATAAACTTAGTGGGGATGAGTTGGGGGGAAAGGGGTGCAAGGAGGCATATTTCAGAATAATAACTTAGAAGCGTGCCTGTCACTTAGTAATAAACATTGCTTGGACTAAAACTTTATTTGGTATAAACATGTTGCCTTTTAACTCATCACCTTGTAAACAAGGAGCATCATCAAGTTATCATCTAAATAACAGAAAACTCAGTGTGACCTATATTAATAAAACTATATGTAGGCATGTCTAATCTACAGAGGAAACTGCTTCAAATTTTACTTAAATCCCCATTTAAATGTACATTATATGAAAGGCCTGTTCTCTCATCCTTCAAAAACTACTCTCCAAGTAGTTTAAACTTGATGGCTTGTCCTTTTTGTTAAGGCTACATTTCAGTCATGGGTATTTTTAGTAAAAGTCATGGACAGGTCACGGGCAGTAAACAAGAATTCACGGCCCGTGACCTGTCCATGACTTGTACTATATAAGCCTGACTAAATCTTGGAGTGGGGTGGCCCGTGGGGCACCACAGGTGCTCGTGGGGGAGCAGCCCAAGGGGCGCCATGGGTGCTTGTGGGGGGGTGGCATGGGGGCACTGCGGGTTGTTGGGGGGGCAGCCTAGGGGGGAGCAGTCCAGGATCCCTGCTAGTGCTGGGGGGAGGGCTGGCAGGCTCCCTACCCAACTCCTCGTGGCTCCCCGGAAGTGGCAACATCCCCCTCCCTCAACTCCTAGCTCCGCGTGCTGCCCCCGCCCCAAGCACCGGCTCCACAACTCTCATTGGCCGGGAACCACAGCCAATGAGAGCTGCAGGGGCAGTGCCTGCGGGCGGAGGCAGCGCCTGAGGGTGGAGGCAGCGCGTGGAGCTAGGAGTTGAGGGAGGGGGATATTGCCACTTCCGGGGAGCCCCCCCAAGGTAAGCGCCGCCCAGAACCCTCACCCCCTCCTGCGCCCCAACCCCCAGCCCTGAGCCCCCTCCCACACATACCCAAACTCCTGCTGCTGCTGCTGGGGGCGGGGGAGGGCAGTGGCCCGAGACTGCCCTGGCGGCGGCAGGTGCGGCTGGCCCAGGGACTTCCCAAGCTGCTCAGACAGCCCCCGGGCCAGGCGCACCGACTGCTGCAGAAGTCCTGGAGGTCCCAGAAAGTCACAGAATCCTTGACTTCTATGACTTCCATGACAAACTCACAGCCTTATTTTTTGTTTGTATTGATTTTTTGTATTTGTCTCATATGACACTAATAATGTGATATATAAGAAGAAAGTAAATAGGGATGTTTGTTAGGGGAATAGGGCAGGGGCTACAGCTTCTCACTAAAGGTTTGTCATATAAAAAGGTGAAAAAATCAATGAGGTTTGGGTGTTAAAAACAACCATTATATCCTGGAGGGGTTAAATGTTGAAGGGCACCATTGCATACTGATGACCTCTGTGTGGACCTCGCAAACATTTGTGATATCATATAACTATGAAACATTCTTTTTTTTATTGGAAAGACAAGAGGATTTATTGAGCCTTTTATCCACCACAGGTGTAGCCTACCCACAAAATACAAATATTTGTCTTTGTACCTACACAATGCCTCTTTGTGACACTAACGGAAAGAAGCTGCTTGAAAAGTATTAATCATTCTTTCTTTTCGTTTAAGGCAAGATGCGGCTGCAGATCTAGCTTTTGAGCTGGAGGGAATGCTTAAGAATTGTAATGGTGACCTCCAGTGGAAACTACTGGGAAATGAAGGATTGTCTCTATGAATATATCATGGAATTAAGTTGTATTAAAATATGTTCTTTACAGAGATATTGGTAATTCTGTTGACGTGTAGAAAAAAATAATTATATGTTAGTTCACAAAATCAATGCCACTTCCCCAGTTTTAGTTTTACTAGTTATATCATGAATATATCAAAAGAGGGGTGGAGATACTTTTAAGAATAAAGTACAAATTTTGGAAGCTGAGTGAACCCTAGTTATTCCCTCTCCTCTAAGGAAGGACGATAGGAACATACTTAAATATATGGAGATATACCCATCTCATAGAACTGTGTGCTTTTATGGCATTGCTAACAATATTGTTAACCCTTATGGGCAAATGGGTCTGCTTCATCTGAAATATTGTGTACTGTTTGGAGGTCACTTGTGTGATTTTCATTTTGACTGCTGTACACTGGATTCTACATAGAAAAAGAATGTTTTTAAAAAGTTTAAGATCTAATATAAATAAGACCATAAATCGTATTTAGGTAGAAATCTTTTTACCATATATATCACGTGATAGGGTATACATCTCTAGTACAGACATCCAAGGCTTCACCTTCAAACATGCCCACAAATGTTGCAGATGCACATAAAAATCTGGTTACTGAACATCTAGCTGATTTGCACAATCAAATGCATATTTTGCACATACCTGTGGTTGCATACACATTTGTGAGAGAAAGCTTAGAGGCCTGTTTGAAAATGTGTTCCAAAAGAGTTTGGTTTGTGTAAAAAACTATTAATAGTGATTTATTATTCATATTGTGATAGCATCTAACTGCACCAATTAGGTTTAGGGTGCCATATTGCTACATACTGTCCACATACATAGGAAGACATGGTCCTTGCACCAAATATCTTATAATCTGCTGTGATAGTAAAAGCAATATAAATGTGTTCTCAACATTTTAAAATCCATGGCCTGTTAAATATTACTTTTATATGTCACTTCTGGATTTTTCTTTAGGGATTTGTTCCCTAAGATATATAGAGCAGCATGTGAAGAAGTTGGGGCCATTGGACACTCTATCACAAAAATAAGAGGAATAGTCAAAATAATTTATTCACGCTAATTAAAGAATTAGTAAATCTGTAATGTATTTTCTTTGTATGCCTGGGTATCTGACAGATTCAAGTATGGTGACCAGTATTATAATAGGTATGTGGAATGTGTTGCTTAATCTGGATATTGGACTTACGTAAATAATAGGAACATTTCTTGCTTACCTCTGAAACATATAAACACAGTAACATTAAAGCGGTCATGTTTTACCTAGAATAAAAACAATTACAAGTAGCACTGTGCACTATTCAGCATTATTTGTGTTCTAAATGTCGTACTGGTGTTAATTATTTAATTAGTAAATTTAAGTAAACAATTAAGACACTACTTAAATATATACTTCCTTACTTAGTTATCACTGATCATTAAGCATCTTATAGTGTCTTATTCTATGTGTCATTTTTCCATCACATAGTATGTAAATTCTAATTTTCCATCATAAACATTCCATTGCTTCTTTTATCCAGGATTATTTACAGGTACACATATCCTGAGTTATTGTCCCCTTTTGTTTCAAAGGCATTATATCAAAAAGCTGGAAGATAGCAAAAATGATGCAAAGTCCTTTCACTGACAACAGAGTAGAAGAACATGAATAAACACAGTGAAAATTAGTCAAGTCATAACTTTACCTTTGTTCTACCAGAAAAAATAAGACATTCCAGTTCTTAAGGAAATACTCATGTATTTCAGAGGAAAATTATTATTACCCAGTGTCACCATGCATTGGTGGGTCCCAGCTGAGAATACCAAATTCAGGACAGACAGCTGAGAGATAAGGCGGACTCACCCCAAACTGGTTGTTATTCTAAGGGCTGGTCTACACTGGGGGGGGGGATCGATCCAAGATATGCAACTTTAGCTACGTGAATAGCGTAGCTGAAGTCGAAGTATCTTGGATCGAATTACCTGGGGTCCACACGGCACGGGATCGATGGCCGTGGCTCCCCCGTCGACTGCGCTACTGCCGCTCACTCTGGTGGAGTTCCGGAGTCGATGGTGAGCGCGTTCGGGGATCGATATATCGCGTCTTAAAGAGACGTGATATATCGATCCTGGATAAATCGATTGCTACCCGCTGATACGGCGGGTAGTGAAGACGTACCCTAACATTAGATTATACCAAGCCAGTAACAAGAATGAACTTCTGTCTCACCACACTGGTTAACAAGAAGTCAAACTGCAGTCTCCTTAGGCATTCCAGCCCTTGGCTCACCAACCAGATACTGGACTTTATGATGAGTGGTTACTGAAAACCAATTTCATCAGATAGAGGGTCCTTCTAATCCCAAGGGATCAGCCACTTAGCCAAGTCAATATAAAACTCAGATCTTACCCAATAATCATGCTGATGCCAATCCTTTAGTAACTAAAAACTAACAGTTTAATAAAATAAAAAAGGAAAGAAGAGAGTTACTGAATGGTTGAAGGATCATATATATACAAGTGATGTTCAGTGTTCATAGATCAGGACCACAGCAGTAATGGAATAAACTGCTAGCTTGCAAAAATATCTCTGGAATCACCCAAACAGATTGGAGTTCATCAGTCCTTGTTTAGAGCATCCCTGTTAGAAATCCAGTCCAGAGAAATAAAGCAGGAAATGAAGACAAAATGGAGATGTTTCAGGGGGTCTTTTATAGCCTCTGCCATGTGCATGCAATTTTACTGCCCCAACCAAAGCCCAGTGCCCCTGTTTGTGGAAAGTTACTCACCCAAGATGGAGTCCAGGGTCACATGAGCATACCACATATCCTTTCATGGCTTGCTGGCTCACAGGGGGTGGCTGTTGGCCTCGGTGGTGTCAGGGAGCGCTATCTGGCAAGATGAGTTTCTTCTATGGCCCATTGTTAGAGTGAAGTCTTCTTAATGGGCCATCAACACATAGCTCTCTAACTTTGAGGTAAATCTATTTGTGAGGTGTCACCCAGGAACAAACACATTTAAGATGCCAAGACACAGCCAATATTCATAATTTAAGATACAAAGATGATGCATGGATTTAACAAGGATAACCATATTTGATAGGTTGTAACTTTTCCACTTGCAGCTGAAGAAGTGAGGTTCTTACCCACGAAAGCTTATGCTCCCAATACTTCTTTAGTCTTAAAGGTGCCACAGGACCCTCTGTTGCTTTTTACAGATTCAGACTAACACGGCTACCCCTCTGAAACTTTTCCACTGACACCTTACATGACATACTTTGTATAAGAGTTGTTGCAATTGTATAACAGTGGTAATATCAATGATATAAATGGTTATATGCAATCATTCAGCATCACACTCAAAAACTCAATGTCCTTGATATTTCCAGAAAATGATTTCCTTTATCTCCCTAAGAACCCATGAGTAACAGCCAGGAGAGGTACTCTTTAACAGGGCCACATTGTACCCAGATAGATGAGTCTGATATGGAATGAAGGTAGAATACAGCCCTGCATTTGCACTCTGCTTGCTCCCTATGTCTTGGGTAATGCTACCGTAGATTAGGGATACTTTAAAAATTTCTAGAAGGGTAAAAGGGCAAAGTACAGTACCTTTGTTCAGAGTGTGAGTATACATTTGGGTTTTTTTTTAATGCTTTGCAGTAGGGCAGGTGCCATAAATAGTTTACAATGCCTACAGCCTGTCAGACTTTGTGGTTTCTTGATTCCCTCTGGCCTACAGTAGTTTGTGGGAAGATACCACACAAAATCTCTAATTCACATATTTATACTATTATATGTTTAACTGGTATCCTCTGAGTCTCAAGAATAAATGCTCATCTACCTACAAATAAACAGAAAAATGAAAGTTTGATTTTGCCTGCCTGTTACATTGCATTTTACAATCAAAGCTGGATGTATTTGCTATAATCATAACAGCTGTAAGAATTTGAGGGGAACACACTTGTATGAAATGTTAACCTTGTACTTTGGCACCTATTTCTTTCATTTACTACTTGGAATATTTTAGTAATATGCAGTGAATTATCAATCTGAGTTATATTTTGTGTGATGATAAGAGGCTGCCTGTGATACAGGAAATAGTTAATATTACAAGTAGCAGTATGACTCTGAAACAAAATAGTAGGAGGCAGATTTACAATGATATTCAGGCACCTAAGTTGCAGATAGATGCCTAATGGGTTTTCAGAAGCTCCTAGACAGGTTAGGTTAACTATCTCAGATGCTTTTGAAAATCCTACTGGCCTCTTAGTTGCCTAAATAGCATTGTAAATTTGCCCCCTAGTGTTTTGTTTCAGATTCAAACTGCTACCTGTAACATTAACTATTTCCAGTGCTAAATACCATCGTAAATCTGGACCTTTATCTTAACATCCTCAAAAATTAGAGAGACTTGAATCTGAATCCAGATACCAATTACAGGCCATGAGATGCCCCTATTTTATTTCTATGATGGGCTGAACTAAAATATGGGACTTGAACAGCTCTGAGCTTTGAGGAAGTTGCAGATACAAATCCAGATTTGAACTTGGTGACTGATGAAACACGTGGCTAATATTGTTTTATGTATTCTGACACATCTAAAAGTGGGTTAGGCTGGTTGGTGTGCAGCCACCCTTTCTGGAAGTCATTTCTAGCTATTATGTACAGGACTTACAGCTAAAGGACCCTTACAAAAGTGCATATACACCTCTACCCCGATATAACATGACCCGATATAACATGAATTCGGATATAACGCGGTAAAGCAGCGCTCCGGGGGGGAGGGGGCTGCTTACTCCAGCGGATCAAAGCAAGTTTGATATAACGCGGTTTCACCTATAACGCAGTAAGATTTTTTGGCTTCCGAGGAGAGCGTTATATCAGGGTAGAGGTGTATTGTGGGTAAACATTTAAAAGGGTATTACATTATCCAGAAATGGAACCTCTACCTATTCTTTATTTGTTCATTTACTTATTTATTAAGTCCAAAGTGAATAAGGAAGTGTTATTTACCTCTTCACATAACACAAGAACCAGGAATCACCAAATGAATTTAATAGGCAGCAGGTTTGAAAAAACAGAAGGTAGTACTTCTTCACACAACATGTAGTCACACTGTGGAACTTGTCGCCAGAGGATGTTGTGAAGGCCAAAACTATAATTGGTTCACAAAAGAATGAGATAAGTTCATGGAGAATATTTCAATCAATGGCTATTAGCCAAGATGGTCAGGGATGCAACCCCCATGGTCTGGGTGTCCCTAAACCTCTGACTGCCAGAAGCTTGGACTGGATGACAGAGGATGGATCACTCAATAATTGCCCTGTTCTGTTCACTCCCTCTGAAGATTCTTGCACAGGACACTATCAGAAGACAGGATATTGGACTAGATGGACCATTTTATCTGTTCCTTATTTTGGCAATGACTGCATCTGCAAATCAGGTATTTAGACACAAACTGCCCTGGCAGATACTGTGGCAGCAGGTGCAACATTATGTCTAAGATTGTTTGCGTATTGGTACCTTATTCCACAAGAAATTTAATTTAAATGAATAGGACTTCGCACAAAAAACTGAAAGCTTCAAAGGTAATAAAAATTATTACTCTGCTCTGCATTGGTGTTTGTCTTAGACTTAATTCTTACTGTTTAGATGTCCCTGACTGACGGGGTTCTTGATTACACAAAAAAGCCACACAAATAAACAAAAAGTACCTTACTGATACAAAGCAAAACAACTCATCCGGACCTTTGTAAAGCAGTAGCAGCCAAATGGCCAATGAGGGGGAAAAAATCAAATATTCAATCGTAATGTGTCCCTGAACAACTCCCTTCTTCCCTCAAAGACTCAGGATACCTTTCATGAATCCTAATTAATTTTAATTACTGACACTTTGAAGGATAGCTTAGCCTCTTGCATCCCCAATTTCTTCATTTCATTAGGACTTCTGCAAATTATCCTCTAATTTCCAGGTGCCCTCGGGACTATTTAATAATGAAAGGGCTTAACAAATACAAACATTAAATGCTCTTTTACCTGAGAGATAAAAACAAAAACTGTTTAAAATTTTATTTAAATGCATTTCCCCTTCTTCATTGCACACTGGATAAAATTCTATGATGAACAAGTTCTATAGACTCTACATGGCAGTGTGGGAGTAATGATGCCTCTAACAGAACCCAGAGGATGGGGACAACAATCCTAGCTAAGGGTGGGAAAACACTCAGTCCAGTCCCTCATGGTCACATGGTCACAGAAACATCACCACAGTTGGTAATCTCAGCTGAGAAGGTGAGGGGGCTATTCTCTGGTCTGCCAAAACCATTTTGTACTGCTTCCTCCTGCCCCTGGATTGAGGAGGGAGGGGGAATGTCAGGGATGTTCTGAGGGCATGAAGGGAGGGAGACTTGGTACAGCTGGGCCAACCTCCACTAAACCTGATCTTCAGTTGATGTAAAGTCCAGATCTTAAACTAACTGCAGATTTTGGAGGAGGTCCCCTGCTGCACTAACTGAAGTTAGTCAGAATTTTTTTCCCATCAGAAGATTGAGGTGAAAATGGAGGTAAAATACATTTTGTGTAAATTTACCATAGAAAATTTCAGTTTTTCATTTTAAAAAATGGCTGAAAACTGGAAAAGTTTGACCCAAATCAAAATAGTTCAATTCAGAAATGCAGCTGCAGTGCCTCATGGATGTTTTATTTGGGGTGCATGATGCTTCTATTATACTCTGCATGCTTTGTACCCTGCTCTGACTGGAAAAGGGGGCAGTGCATCATGGGAATCCCTAGCCATCTTGCATCATGGGAAATGTAGCCCAACCAGGGAAACTGGCCCATAGAAGAGAACAGGGACATGAGATAACTGAACTAAAACATGCATGAGGCATGTGGCAGCATGCCCAAATAAACATTTCCGTTTTCAGTTTTTTGTTTTGGGGCATTTGTTTTTTGGACAAAGAATTAACATTTTCTTCATAAAGCTGACACATTTCATGAAAATTTTGCTTTATTTGATAACCCAATTTTCTAAAAAATAAAATAAGACATTGATGGGAAAATTTCATCCAGTTCTAGCTCTAACTTCTATCTCAGAGCACAGTTGGCACGTAGTGAAGAAGTAGGACCAAAGTGTGGTTTCTTCTCTGGAAAGTGACTATGTAAAATGTATATCTTGTTATTCCAGAGATCTGTTCCTTGTGTATACTCAGTAGTAGCTGCATATTTTACTGATTTCAAAACACTTTTACTACTTTTTATTCTTGTTAGCACTGCTAAGCCAATACAGCTTGGGAGGATGAGCTGGTTTTTAATCTGGCTTGCACACCATCAGTAGAATTGTTAACTAAATCCCACTTGCAGAATCTTTACTGCTGGAGATGCGTGGGGCTGATACATCCCAACTTGACTGTCAAGTTTGAGACTGAGTTTGCAGGCATGATTTATAGAAAAAATTACCATTTTACTTGGAAACTGAGTAGATTTGATCTGGAATCACTGAGAGACAATAAGGATAGAACCACATAATCCTATTTTTGCGAGTTACTTCAGAGTAGAACCACACTTTAAGGACTCAATGGCCCATAGAGACTAAACTATATTCTCATGCCTACTGAGTCCCTCCAGGTCAGAAATGATGCATAAGTCATGGGAGGCTTATAGGGTAGACCCATTACTCAATGAGAAGGGAAAGACAATAACAGACAACACAGCATCTGGACAACACATGGATGATGTGTTAAATGCCTTTTTTGTTTGTGTTCACCCAAAAAGTTAGCCATGGCTGGCAGGGCTGTCTCTAGCTATTCTGGGGCCCTATGCAGCACCCCTGTGCGGGGTGGGGAGCGGCCTCTGCGGGAGGAGCCTCCGAAGAGGGGCGGGCTGGCTTGGGGGGCAGTGGGGAACCACCCCCCAGCATTCACCGGTGGCGCGACTGGGGCTGGGTCTGCACTTCCCACCGCCGGTGAGTGCAGGCCCAGCCATGCTGCAGAGCTCAGGGGAGTGGGGGTGGGGTGGGGCTGGGGTGGAGCAGGGGTTGGAAGAGGCGGGGTTGGGGCGGGGAAAGGGCAGGGGCAGAGCAGGGCGGAGGCCCTGGGGAAGAGCCGGAGGAGGGGCTGGAGCAGCACGCAGCTGCGCAGGGCACCAGGAAATTTGGTGCCCCATGCAGCTGTGTACTTTGCCTATGGGTAAGGACAGCCCTGATGGCTGGACAACTAGCATAGTGAACATCAGTGTAAATGGGGTAGGATCTGAGGCTAAAATAGGCTTTTGATACTGTCTCACATGAGAATCTCATAAATAAACTAGAGAAATATAGCCTACAGAAACCTACTATAAGGTGGGTGCACAACTGGTTGGAAAAGCATACTCAGAGAGTAGTGGTTCATTGTCAAACTGAAATAGCATGTTGAGTGGGGTCACTCAGGAAACTGTCATGGGTCCAGTTCTATTCAATATGTTCATAAATGATTTGGATAATGGCATAGAGAGTACACATATAAAGTTTGACGACAATATCAAGTTGGGACGGGTTGCAAGTACTTTGACAGACAGGATTAGAATTCAAAATGACTTTGACAAACTGGAAAAATGGTTTAAAATAAATAGGTTGAAATTCAATAATGACAATTGCAAAGTATTACAAGAAGAAATAATCAGTCGCACACATACAAAATGGGAAATGACTGCCTAGGAAGGAGTACTGCAAAAAAGATCTAAAAGTCATAGTGGCTCACAAACTAAATATAAGCCAACAGTGTAACAATGTTGCAAAAAAAGTGAACGTCAGTCTGGGATGTATTATCCAAGAGTGTTGTAAGCAAGACACCAGAAGTAATCCTGGCACTCTACTCAGCACTGATAAGGCCCTATCTGGAGTATTGTGTCCAGTTCTGGGCACCACACTTCAGGAAAGATGTGGACAAATGGGAGAAAGTCCAGAGGAGAGCAACAAAAAGTGATTAAAGGTCTAGAAAACATGACCTATGAGGAATGATTGAAAAACCTGGGTTTATTTTGTCTGGACAAGAGAAGACTGAGGAGGGATATGATAACAGTCTTCAAGTATGTAAAGGGTTGTTATAACGAGGGTGTCTCCTTAACCATTAAGGACAGGACAAGAAGCAATGGGCTTAAATTGAAGCAAGGGAGATTTAGGTTAGACATTAGGAAAAACTTCTTAACTGTATGAGTAGTTAAGCATTGCAACAAATTATCCAGGGAGCAGCGGTGGCTCCAGGCACCAGTGCTCCAAGTGGTCCCTGCAAGGGCGGCAGTCAGGCTGCCTTCGGCGACTTGTCTGCGGGAGGTCCGCCGGTACCGTGGATTCGGCGGCAATTCGGTGACAGGTACGCCGAAGCCGCGGGACCGGTGGACCTCCCGCAGGCATGCCGCCAAAGGCAGCGTGCCTGCCGTGCTTGGGGCGGCAAAAAAGCTAGAGCCGCCCCTGCAGGGAGGTTGTGGAATCTCTGTTATTGGAGGTTTTTAAGAACATATTAGACAAACAGCCATCAGGAATGGTCTAGATAACTTAGTCCTGCCTCAGTGCAGGGGACTGGACAAGTGGACCTATTGAGGTTCCTTCCAGTCCTACATTTCTATGATTCTATGATTACATTACATACAAGTCGCTCCTCATTATGGGATGCTACCCATGTTGAATCTGTTTTGAACATTAGTCTCCAGCATCTTTCAAACCATAAATGCACTTCAAAAATGTCCAGCTTTTCTTTTTATCTTTTGTTTTCAAAATAAATTACCTTAAAAATATTTAGGCCTTTATTACTGTCCTGCACCAGCATGCAAGACTTCTGGTAATTATAATGGTACTTCAAGTGCTCAGATCCAGATCAGTAGTGCTACATGGCCCCACAGATTGTTAAAATTAAATAGTTTCCCATGTATTTTAACCTGAGCTTTCATTTGAATCAAATAATGACCCTGCTGCTCCACTGATCCAGACCTCAACCAGAGCTCTGCAGCCTTGCCAGGGTCTGACCCTGAAGAACACTCCTACAATCCTTAGAGAGGAGTCTCTCCTGGGGCACTGAGCACAATTTCTAGCAGCCCAGTCCTACCCCCTCTTCCAGAGGTGAGGCCTAAGCCTCAACTTTTCCCAGTGATATATATGGTAGAGTGAGGTAGAGATGGAGGTGGTGTTACATCTCTGACTGGGGGACAGTCTCCCCAGCTCATTCGCAACCCCTGAGTCAGGGAGAAGAAACCACAGATGTTCTAGTTAAATTTATGACAATTCTTCAAGTCTAACTTGGCGGTCAGATTGTGGCTGGCCCCTGTGCAGTTGCATAAGATGGGAGGGTACATGGAGCTTTCCCTCCTTGAGCCTCTCCTCTCTTCCTCCCTCCTCTCCCACCGCCGCACAAATAACACTGATTGTGGCTCGGCCAGCCAAAATTACAGTAGTCTCTGTGCTCACTTGAGAACAAGGTCTTCTCCCTGCTACTAAACCACTCCAAACATTTAGAAGGAGACAGGCTCCTGGGGCTACCCCATCACTGCACTGGCCAGTGGGGCTGGCCAGTCAACCATGCAGATGGTACACATTTCACCTTCCTAAGGGATGGCTAAGAGGACACGCTTCCACATGGATTGTTAACTCTGCCTTGTCCCCAAATGCAATCTGGTCTTTGATGTTAAGTTTGTTCCTGTTACACCTTTCATCGCATAGGTGCTGAAACTAAGGGTGCGGGGGGTGCAGCAGCACCCCCTGGCTTGAAGTGGTTTCCATTATATATAGGGTTTACAGTTTGGTTCAAAGGCTCTCAGCGCCCCCACTATAAAAATTGTTCCACCACCCCTTTTTCATTGTAGTGGTTCTTCCATCCCACAGCTGTGTCATTACATTCTATTGCAGTAATAAATAATAAGAACCTAATACCTATTACAGGGGCTTGCAGAAAGATTAAGCATGAGACTGGGACCAGGTAGGTTTTCTTGACCTTATAGCAATGAGGCATGTATAGGCCGGAACCCTACAGTATTTATTCAGGTAACATTCACATTAAAGTCCAAAGGGCAGGATTGGGGCCCAGAGGCTATAGAGAATCTTTTTTAACTTGTTTTTATTAGTGTTTGTATTTTCCCTGAAGTCTTTGATACTATTTTTTATTTCAATAAATAAAATAGGTTATCGTTAACATGATGCTCCCCCTGGTTTAGTACAGAATACTTGGTTTCCACTATTATCTTCTATTCCCACTACAATTTCTCCACAGCATGCAATAGCCCTGGGACTCATAGCACTACTACTGCTGTGGCTGAATTATTATACCACAGATCTGGGAAGAGGGCAATTAAGAAAGAAGGACTTGCAGAGACTGCAGATGAATTTAGGATTTCTCTCTAAAGAACAGATAACCAGGAATGTTAAATCTTGACAGAGTGGTGACAGAAGTCAAGCGAATCCTAGTTACTATGAAATAACCTATATAATTTCATGATAAATGTGGTAACTAAAAAGTAATTCTGTTAGAGACAATAGTAGTAACAGAATAACCTACATTAATGCTACCTCATTCTCTCCTGATAACTGTGCAATTAACTCATGACACTACTGTAATAACATTTTCCCCAAAAAATCAATAATAAATTCTGCCTCACTGAAAGCTGACATGTGAAAGTTAGATGGATAATTATAGCACATGCATTTCCTGTAAGCTCATTTTCTGCTTTTGGATCAATGATTCATCAAAGGGATAATGGTAAGCTATGGAAGACTGGAATGTTAATAAATGAATTGGCCTTGCTAGTGCTTAAGACAGAATATCTCCAGGAAAACCCAGCATTCTTCAAAAAGTTATATATTCACCAGCAGTTGTCAACCAACAGACTCTTTCTGAGGCAAAATTTCCATTGCCTAAGTAAAGACTGTAGGACTGGACCCAAATTGCCACTCTTCCTTCTAAATTCAGTGTCTCAGAGAGATGTGAGGTGGCACTGTGCTACTAGAGCTGCCATTCTGGGAAGCAATCTGGAACTGAAAACCTCCGCACTTGTCATTAAAATAGCTCTGTTACTTTACACAAGTCTGATGGTTTTAGCCCCTGTCTCCCAACCAAGCCCAAGTTACATTTTGCTGTATGAAATTCCATCAGGGAGTTCAACTGCATAAAGTATTCTTCAGCTGTTGGCTTAAAAATGGTGTCTAGCATTGCTATGTGTCATTAAAGAGCAGCCACATAGCAGCCACTTTTATGGGTGAGTGACTGATTCCTTCATGTGTGTGTACGTGAACATTTATTTTAAAAAAATTTTGTGAATATTTGCACTGAAAAACAAACAGATTTTATTTTATTTTTTTTTAATTTTTCATTTTGTTCTGTTGGAAAAATCCCACTTTATCTTACTTTTTATTTTTTTTTCTCATTTATTCCACTGGAAAAAAGCAAGATAATAAAAAAGGCAGGGGAGAGAGCAAGGAAATTCAACTATTAATCCATTTTTTCCAATGGAAAAAAAGAGGGGAAACTGAAATATGTACGAGAAACTAGGAAAACCCCACACATTCTCTCACTTTTTTTAATTTTTTCCTCCCACTAGAATAAATGTCAAGGCTTAACATTTTCAAAAACACCTACATAATTTAGGAGCCTAAGGGCATGTCTACATCAAGTTCTGAAGCCCATGGCAGCAAGCCTCCGAACCCAAGGTGATGGAGTTGGGTTGAGGGGCTCGCACTAGCATTCTAAAAATAGCTGCATAGGCAGAGCTTTAAATTTGCAGCTTGGGCTGGAGGTCAGGCTCTGAAACACATACCTCTTCCCTAGGCTTCAGAGCCCAAGCTCCAGTCCAAGCCACAACTTCAAAGTGCTGTCTACACAGCTATTTTTAGAGCACTAGCGCAAGTGTCAACCCAGGCTGGGAGGCTTGCTCCTGCTCACTCCACAAAGCTGTGTAGACATAATTAAGTGCCAGATTTTCAAAGGTATTGAGGTGCCTGAAGATGCAGATAGGCACCTTGTGGGATTTTGAAAAGTGCCTAAGCAGGTTAGAGTACCTAAGCAGGCCTAACTCCCATTAGAAATCTATCTTTCTTTGAGAAAGTAGCTCTGAAAGTAACACTTGAAACTCTTAACACTTAAAAGTGAAAGTGACAATCTCACTTTTTAAATCTTACGGTTTCATCACCAACACTCAACAATATTACATTTCAGTGCTGACATTTAAAAGTGAAGGTGTTATTTCATTTTATTTTTACCTTTCTCTATTTCCCTCCAGCCACACGCACATGCTTTTCTCTGGTGGAAAAAGGGAATGGGAGGTTTTTGTTGTTTTTTTTAAATGAGAGAAGATGGGCACTTTCCCACAATTTTGAAACAAAAAAATTTAAAATTACCACCACGACCCCGTTTTTCCTAAAGTTTCCATATTGAAATATTTTAATGAAAAATTTGTCAAAAATTAAAATGTTTAAAAAATATTTCATTTCCATAAAACCTTATTTTTATAACAAAAATTAAGAAAAAATTAATGTATCCAACTCTTGTATGCGTGTGTGTGCTTATTTGTCCTAGGCAGAGCTGATAGCAATGTCCATAGTTAAGATTGCCTAATGCTTTCCATTCTAAGCCCTGTTTTCAGTAGCTATGTCACATCCTCCTAGACCAGATACAATAGATGGTCCTTAGAACTCAATAACCCTGTCTCTGAGGGAATGTGGCGGGGGTGGAGGGGCAGTAGAGAGTGAAAATTTACCAGGAGCAGAACTAAGGAAGCCAGGTGAACAATTAGGGATTTAAATAAGGATTCATAGGAGGGGAAGAGAGAGACACAGGAAGTTTGGGCAGGAGGAAGAAAGGTATGGACCAGTCGAGGACAAGGGCAGTGAGCTGTAGGGAGGAGACTCCATGTTTCAGAACCCAAGCTATGAGATACAGCAGCAGAACCTGGATAGCCCCACAGGACCCTGATCCCAGTCCAAAGAATGACCTGATGTGGTGAGGAAACTGAGGCAGGGAATATAGGGATTTAGTTTTGCTCAATGGATCTTGTGTTTCTCATGTGATTCAATAAAGCACAATAGCTTGGTAGAACTCTGTGCAAAGTGGCTGTATGTGTTATAAGCTACAACTATCACGTGCCGCTGAGAGAGTTAATCTGTAACCCAGAAGGCTCACACCTTCAGTGGGATTCTGGGAGAAGGTGTCTTTAACCTATAGGGGGAATCTGAAACATCAGCACTGCTTCCGAGGGCTTGGCAGGGGACCGGAGGTTGCAGCTGTCAGGAGGGAGGGTCTGCACACTGAGAGTGTGCCTAGGGACCACAAGACAGGGACAGTCCCTAGGCTCTGTTCAGACTCTGGAAGCTTAATATACCTGGGGCTCCAGAGGCTGGAATTTCCCCTCACAGCAACCTAGTGAGTGGCTTCAAGCAGGTGCTCAATTCGAGCTGTAACAGCTTGGTTGTTGCCTTAGGCCGAATGTGTGTGTGCGTGTGTGTGTGTGTGTTAGAGAGAGAAAGAAAAAAAATTAACCAAACAATGAAATGAGTTGTGGAAAGATAAATGATTTTGCCGCTGCTAAACCACTTCCCCACAGTTACTTTAAAGAACTATCAGCTTTGGAGCAGGAACTTGAAAACTGGCAGCAGGAAAGTGCCTTTTGTAGTCCACATAAACATATGACAATTGTTATAACCTGTAAAAGTTGCCTCTTACACATATAAAAGCATTTGCACTGTGAAACTCACTGCCACAGGTTGTTGTTGATGCCAAAAATTTAGCAAGATTTCAGGAGGGATTGGACATTTATATGGGTAACAAGACTATCCAGAGTTCTAATAGTTAATTCAAAGAAAAGATTATTGAAGTGATAGTACTTGGAGATTTACAACAAACTCTATTAGGAATTAGGCCGAGAGCTTAGTAGAGGGCAGATTATCCCACAGCTACCTTCCACAGAGTTTCTTGCAATTTCCAGGTGCTGGATACTGTCAGAGATGGGATTCTGGACCAGACAGACCTTGGGAGTCTGACGCAGTATGGCAATTCCCATGTTCCCACATTCCTATGCTCAATAGAATTCATTAGAGGCTGGCTGCTAAAATCTCTGGACATTCCAATTGGACTGAGCATACTCTCAGCCCTGGAGAGTCCTCTACATGCTAATCAGACCAAGCATGCTCCAGCCCCCAAGAAATCCATAACTTGCTAACCATGCTGAGCATGCTCTGTCCTCTCTGAGCTCTTTAACATGAAAGCTGCCCCCCCCCCCCCAGCATCTTCACCCTCTTCCTTAGCTGATGTGGCAAAAGCTCCCCCCCTCTCATTTCTATCTCCGAAACGAAGCAGGCACCAGGAGGAGACCATGAATTCTAGTCTCAGCTCTTCCGCTGACTGAGGGTTAATAAATCTGTGCACTTCATCGCGCTATTATGGTTCAAGGCCGCTACCTTAAAAGACAGGCAAGTATCATTCACCCCATTTGACCACAGGATAACTGAGTGGTTGCACTGATATGTATAATTCAATGGTACCTTTGGCCTAAAAGGCACTGTACAAATATAACATTATTTTACTGTTTCAAATGTTACCACTTGGTGGCTAATAATTCTGGAGCTTGTAAAGGGAATCTTGTAGATCTAGGTATGACTCTACCCTTGTTCACTAAAGACTGAAAATTATTCTACCTGACACCTTTTTGGAGGCATATGTGATGTGAATTGGTGGTCTCAGTCCAGTTCTCCTAAAATTCTCTTGTTGTGTTTTGGTTTGTTTTTAACTGATTGCCAGCTGTCCCCATTCATAGCAATGGGGATAGCGTATCATGGCAGATGGGGAAAGAGCTGAATGTGAAAAATATGAAAGACTGAAGAAAACTAAAATATACTAGCATAAAAAATTGCCCCCAACATGCTGAGAGCATGTTTATCATAATGACTATCCATTAGATTCTCAGCTGATAGTACTGGCTGGGTTTGAAGAGAAGTAGCTATTGTATAATGTGGTGGTAGTTTTAAAATGGATGAGGTGTTTAGGAACATAAAGTTCTTGGTAAAATAGGACATGATCTTTGCAGTCATAGGGGAACATAGGCAGAACTTTGTAATGGCTTGCTAATTACCCTGAGTAAAGTCATTTGTTTTATCTGTCTGCCATTTGGTTTCCTGCAAAGTGGGAAAAAAAAACTATTATGGGATTTTGCTGAAACTAATTACTACTATTTTATCATGAAGGCTGTTGAAGCGTAATCCCCCCCCCCCCTCTCTGCCCCCCTCCTCCATCCTGAATTTAAAATCTTATGGGATGCCAAGAAGTACTTTAATCATCCTATATGGTAATAGATCCTGCTGATTCTCAGCTTCCCACTTTAATAATATGTAGTGATGTCGCAGTACTGTAAAGTCAATTCTATCAGGCTAACCACACATTTATTTATTTACTTATTTGGTTCACTGTTATATAGTCTGTGGGATCCACAAAGCATCAATGAAAGGAGGAGACATGAGGCAAGCATTCTGTGTTTCTTCATGTTATATGCTGTTGAATGACAAATTAAGGTGAGGATTACTTGCCTCATTTTTGTCCCATCCAGCTCATTTTTGTATGATCTCTTTAGGAGTTGTTTTAAACACTGATGGCTTTGTGAATAAGTAGTGACAGTCTATCACAGAATTAATGAGATATCTGGTTAGCAATCATAATTTGATAGAAACCCTGAGATATTTATTTTTGATCATTAACACGAAATCCTGCTAATGTTGAAATATCTCATTAGAATGGTTGGCATGTTGTCTTTGATTGAAATTATTGTTCTGTTGAGATGAATGACAGTGCCTAAATGTGTTCTGTCAAATCTTGATAGTTAATTAAATTGATTTTATCAGGATAATCAACCGCACAAAATACAAACCATTAAAGAGCTTATTTGACTAGAAAATAAATTGATCATCAGCCTCTCGTTCTTTATGAAGATGAAGTACAGAAGTTATCGACATTTCTTATTAAACATTAGCAGTGAAGATTCAACAAACCTAGATGGTTACGAAGGGATTATCCTGCAATTAAAAAATACACTACTGGAAGGTTAATTTCTTTGAACAGCAAGCTAAATGAAGATTGATAGTTACAAAGAACAGCAGCAAGTGGATCTTTAAATAGGAGATGAGATGAAGGTTTTGTTTCTCAGAACAGAAGCGAGGAGAGAATTACAACCTTTGTCATTGAACTTCTGAAAGCTGCAAGGTCAACTCTGGTCCTACAGGACAGACTGTCTCTAGCATTAAACTTTCAGCTAGTCAAACAGGTTTGCGTTCAGAGATACCAGAGAAGTGAGCCATAAAAACAGATATTCATGGTTAAAACACGTGTCCTGCATTGCACTCGCTCTTCTCTAAATATCTCTCTCTCTCTCTTTCTCTCTTTCTCAAGGTTTTATTCTCTTTACAACTTTTTGGATAATTGAGATTCTACTATACAAATAACTGAGCCAAATTCATACCTGCCACAACTCTACAAATAGACTGAAGACAATGGAATTACAGAAGGTGTGAATTTGGCTCTGAATGTGAATAGTTATTATATTCCTTATTTACATACTATGTATGAATAAATATGTCTGTTTACTATACATGGATATGTGTAGAATAGATATGGACAAATGCAGCAAAAATATACTGTGAATAATTACTCAAATGCTAAACCCAGTCAAAGTGAAATTATTTCCACCCCCTTTTGTGTTCCCCCTTCCACCAGCATGCATGCAATCAAATCTTAGAAACATAGAAACTACCATAATGGATCAGACCAGTAGTATATCCAATCCAGCATCTTCTTTCTGGCAGGGGCCAGCACCAGGTGCTTCATAGGAAGGTGCAAGAAACCCCAATTTTTGGTTATTTTAACCTGTCAAGCCACATACCATATGTTGTCACATGAAGTAACATTTTCAAACGTGCCTAG
>NW_020664374.1:23342696-23370454 GCF_002925995.2 Terrapene triunguis | reverse complement strand
CGCCGCCCCCCCCTCCAGGTGCCGCCCCAAGCACCAGCTTGGGTGCCTGGTGCCTGGAGCCGGCCCTGGAATTACAGTCACTAAAGGGAGAAAGCTTTCTTCCACAACCTGCTGTCTCATTCCCACTAAACTGTGGGCCTGTCCCTGCATCTTCATTGCCCAATTTTGTCAATGCATAGCCTAAATCAGTATCTAGTTACAGAGCGATTGGTTAAAGCTGCCTTTGTGACACCCCCGTTAACTGAGGCATCTTCCTTCAGATTGTGAAATTGGCCTGTAGCTTTGGCCTCCTTTTGGACACCTCAATGCTATTGTAAGCCCAAATAGTTATAGCAGCAAAAAAAATGCACTTCACTGTTTGTGACTGGCCAGAAGATTGCACCCCACCCTAACACACTCAGACATGTTCACACACATATTTGTGGTCACCAGTACCGATTATTGCAATTCATTATATCTATGAAGGAAGCCACAGCCCTGCTCCAGCTGGTTCAAAATGCAGCAGGCTGTCTACTAAGCAAGCAACATAGGTCACCATTAACAGGCTGTAAAATAGAACCACGATATCACTTTGCAGCAGGCAAGGAATCACATAAAAAAAATCAGCTGGAGATCCCTCTTGCCCTCAAAAAGCAAAGCTAATATCTCCCACCTTTGCAAGGCACCCCATTGTCAGACATGCATTTTTACCAGCATTAAAGAAATTTGAAAGTAGAAACATGTTTGGTTTGTTCATCTGCCTATGCAATATATCTCTCACTATTAACCTTCAACTGATCCCAAAATGGAGAGCGGCAATATGTTCTGGGATCTGGAGGAGATTAAGCTACCCCATAATTTAACAACTATCCTGCCAGTTTCTCCTAAATTTAAATTCTCATTGAAAAGGGTAAAATTGTCCAGGTTGCAAAAATAAGCTTCCAAATATGACTCTGCAGACAGATGGCCTGAAATAATAGCTTGAGGGGTATGTCTGCATTACAGCTGAGGGTGTGAATGGATGCTTGTGTAGACATACGTGTGCTAATTAGACTCTAGCCAGCTCACTAAAAATTGAAGAGAGAATGCCGTGGCGCAGGCTGCACAAGTCTGCCTGACTCCCCTGGGTACGTAATTGCTTGTGAGTATACCCATTTGTTTCGGGGTAGAAGTAACTCTGAAGCCTAGTGATGACAATATAAATGCAAAAATGCTACTTGTTGAGCTTACCCACTGTTACTGGATTCTATGGTGGAGATAGGAGTTTGTAGCAGCAGCTGACCCACTCTCACAGTAATTCTATCAATATGTAATGCTATGAGCAGTGGAGCCCTGTAGTCCTTGACTCATCTCTGTGCCTGTCACCAAAGAAGTCTGGTGGAGGTGTGGAGAGAAAATACTGTACTGCCAGGCTTCCTAACTCCCCCGCCTCCCCTTGCCTGTCCATGGGAAAAGAGAAACAAGCTGTGTCTCTGCTTTTCCAAGTCTCCAACTGGAGCTTGGGAGTAGAAAAACGGTCACTGACCTTTCCTCAATTCCTGGATAGCAGAGGGGGGAAAGACGCAGAGAACAAAGCTTTTTTCCCTCCCCCGTTCTATAAGTTTTGCTCTCTGGGTGCTAAAGGTGAAAAATGGCTGCTAATTGCTCTTTCCTGTCCTTATCCTCTCAGTGATCCTCCCTTCCCCCCAAGTGCCCCCCCTCAGTGCAGCACAGAGTTCAGGAGCGAGGTAGAGACAGTGTTCAGGGAGAAGAGGGGCACCGATAGCACTGGTATGGAAAAAAAGAGCCACAGTTGCAACACTTATCCATGCCTGGGAAGAGGGGAGAAAAGGATCTTCACACGTGCATCACTTCCTTCCCCTTGACCCCTGCACCATGCCACCACTCCAGAGTCATCACAGAACCATTCACAACCTTGAGCCACTATGAAATATTTTTATCTGAGACCTGGACTGAGGGAACTGTGGGAACTGTAGAGGGTCAGGGGAAATTATGAAGGTGGACTAACAAGCTCTTGTCTCCAGACCAAGATATTCTAATCAGGATGCCCTAATAAACAGAACTGATTTGACAGTTAGTTTTAGGGTCATATGGCTCTGTATTTTCCAGTAGCTACGAGTAATATGGTAGCCAATGTGTAGAACTGGACAAACTTATTTTTTAATTAGCAAAAAAGTTGACATTTTGAAGTTATTTCTTTTGCATGTTTCAAAAATGGACATGCTTGTTTTTGAAACATCTTTCATGTAATTTTTTATTTAAAAATTAGTGAAATGGTTAGCAGCATTATTTGCTCGTTGAAGGCTGTTTTTGCTAAACAAAAATGTCTATAGCCATTTCAATTGTGGTTTCAATAATATTTTCAATAAAAATTCTGATTAAAAATGTTGTGAAAAAATTCTCAAATAATTAAAAAATTCAAAAAGTCAAGAGTTTTTCATGAAATCTTTTTAAAAATTCCCACAATTTCAAGGCAAGTTATACATACATACAGGCTGCAGGATCAGACTCACCAAGCTGTGTGCTTACACATTAGTCTGAAATATAAAGTATTGCCTGTTCCCTGTTTACCAGACATAGGACTCATTTGTATCTAAGTACACAGGTGGTATGAATGTACCATAAAGGAAGTGAGATTATTTTAAATGTCCTTTTCTTAGAAAAGTTCTCATTAACTTATTTGGGAAAGTAAGGCTTTGAATCTCTATCATTTCCAGCTGTAGCTAATACATCTCAGTAAGCTCCTGATGGGCCATGAAATATTATCATGAAATGGAAATCATATTAATGTAACTGCTTAGCTTTGGGAGGGAAAAATTAGATAACCTAATTTGTACTTCAATTTTCAAGACAACTATTTGTTAGCTATGTAATTTAGCACCATCTTACGTCATTTAAGTCCTTTTCCTATCTGAAGATTTAATTAGTTTCCTTCTGTCTACAAGCGATTTTCTTGAACCTTTCCAGACAACCCCCACACCTCCCAATAATGTTCCTGTTAGGACTGCAGAGAAATCAATAACCTCCATGACTGTTCAGTAAAAGCTACAAATGTTTCCCAGTCAGGCATGAAAACAGCATTGGTGCTCCTGCTGGTAAGCAGCACTGCAGCCTAAGATTGGCTAATGGAAGAACACATCTAGGCCTGGGCCTGATGAAAATTATTTGCCCTGGAGGAAGATCATAAATAATCTTATGTGGCACAAAACCATGTGTTTCGATTCTCATAATAAACACGCAGCATGGTATCAGAATGGTTTGAATCAAACTGCTTCCAAGATGAGCTCAGTTCAATAAGATGTCTTTTTTTTCTTTCTATTTTACATGATCAAATTTCACAGAAGGGCCTGACAGATTATGTCTCAAGTCTGGAAATTAACCTTCTATAGTGTCTACTCCCACTCCCATTCACCGAGGTCAACAGAAACCTCTCATTGAGTTCAACAGGAATAGGATTGTGTCCAGAGCGAGACCTTTCCTTCTTCTTCTTTTTTTTTTTTTTTTTCGCTGTCGTTACTTCTCCATGATCTAGCATTAATTACACATATTATTATTCCTATTCATATTACATATGGTAATTACCCTACTACTATCATCCCTGACATTGTTAACATACCCTTTATTGCTTTTTTTACTGCTAATACAAACATGGACCCCATGCCGCATCATGTAGCATGTGGGCAGGCTGCTGTGTCTGCACATTACACCCTGCAGAACCAAGGCCATAGCTGTTTGAGGTAGGCGCTGTATTTCTTATATTGTACAGTGCCTTGCACAATTGGCTTGTGACAGGGTGCGGTTCCCATCCGTCTCCTGCTCTATCTACACAGACTATTTGGAGACCTTCAATTGTTAAACACACCATGTTGTTTATTTACATTGCCCTTCCCACCACATTACTGATCCATACACCACAGCATTTATAGCAACCATTTCTCCTCTGCTTAGGAGAGGACAGGAAAGAGATCTCCACCCAGCGATCCCTCATGGTTCTGGCTCTGTTAGTCAGTCTCTGTCTCCCAGCACTTCCTGCCTTCTTCTACCTTCTGCATTAGGGGCTAATTAGCTCTTTAGTACTCCCCAGCCCACTCTAATCCACTAATTAGGCCCCATCAGGTCTACCCTGGGGGTGCTAATTGATGTTTAAGTAATCAGAATGCTGGCTCAGCCGTTGATTCCCAGCACTCTGTCATACACCTCCTACTCCTGAGTAGAACCCCTGCTACACAATCCTTATCTTAGTGTGCAGGTGGTGGAGTCTCCCTTGGTGCGCCAGAGGATGGCCCTGGCTGGTACCACCAGACTCAGAGACTTCATGGACTACGGTCAGAGAGACGGGGTGGACCCTGCAGTGCTTAGCCAGCACATGGGGCTGTGCACCCCATGTGTCCCGCATCGTGTGCTCCCGGAGATGAGGGCAGCCTTGCCTTCTGCTTCTCTCACTTTCCTCAAACAGGTCCTGCAGGAGGGTGCTCCCTGCTCACCCCTCACCTCTAGCCATCCAGAACTCGTCATTGGGCCCCTGTCCTGCATGCCTCCCTGGCCACCTCTGACACAGCGAGCCAGCTGCTTGACACCCAGCTGGTTTGTCTCCGAACCATGCTCAAAGAACATCTGTATGCGCTCATGCTTCGTATCATTCACTCCTCGCCCTTGTGTCCCTTCCTGACGCCAAGTGGCAGGTCCTGCTGTCATTGGAAGGAACACCGGTGGGCCAGTCTGTATTCCCACAGCCCTCAAGGGATATTAGTTGGCAACTCCTCCATAAAGCCATGAGCACAGTCATGTACTTGGCATGGTTCAAAAATTTCCCTGACACCTGTCCCTTTTGTGGTGAGACGAAGACCCTGGCACACATCTGTGTAGAGTGCATTAGGCTGAAGTCCCTCTTCCAGCTCCTCCAGAACCTCTTACTGAGGTTCTGAATGCACTTTCCCCTGCACTTCCTGGTCTATGCACACCCCATACATGGTCCCATAAAGTCGCAGGCCCTCATCAACCTCCTTCTGGCACTGGCCAAGACGGCCATCCATCACTCCAGGAAAAGGAAGCTGGATGGGCTAGTGTTCTGTGACTGTGGGGCCTATTTCTGATGCATTATCCAATCATACCTCTGGGCAATATCCACTGACTCCCTAGACACCTTGGAGGAGCAGTGGCCACTGTGCTCGGTGTCCCCCTCTGGATCCCTGATTTTCAGTCTTTGACTTCATTCCCACTCCTGTTTTTTCATTTGATGTCCACAACCCAGTAAATCAATTGTAGCTTGTCTCAATACTTCAAATAGTACACATCCTACCCCCTTGCTTGATGGACTTATTTTTTAATTTCCCTGAGCTTTTCCTCCCTTGCCGGGGTGTTACTGTGCCAGAGTCTCTCTTTGCTTCCAGCACAGTCATCTGGGGTCCCTTCATGGGGTCTGCCTGTGACAGGTTGGATCACAGAAACCCTCTTGGGGCTGCCAACTGATGTGCCAAGACTACGTATGCCCCTGCTTTCCTGCCCTGGCAGCCTGGGACTTCAGTGCCCTGCCTGGTTTGAGCCAGACCCGCTAGCCTGCTGCAAACCCAGACCCAGGTCTGAACCACATCCCCTAACAGCTGTAGGCTTAATTGAAAGCAGCTTAAGAAGTGTTCCTGTCTTTAACACTCAGATGCCTAACTCCCAATGGGGTCCAAACTCCAAATAAATCTGTTTTACCCTGTATAAAGCTTATGCAGTGTAAACTCATAAATTGTTCGCCCTCTATAACACTGATGGAGAGATATGCACAGTTGTTTGCTTCCCCCCTCCCAGGTATTAATACATACTCTGGGTTAATTAATAAGTAAAAAGTGATTTTATTAAATACAGAAAGTAGGATTTAAGTGGTTCTAAGTAGTAACAGACAGAACAAAGTGAATTACCAAGTAA
The DNA here is from genome assembly GCF_002925995.2 of Terrapene triunguis. Lineage (NCBI taxonomy): Eukaryota > Metazoa > Chordata > Testudines > Emydidae > Terrapene > Terrapene triunguis. The sequence continues at coordinate 23,364,562 of NW_020664374.1, read as the reverse complement.
AATAAAATAGAACACGCAAGTCTATGTCTAATACAGTAAGAAAACTGAATAAAGAAAAAACCTCACCTTCAGAGGAGTTCCAGTAAGCTTCCTTTTACAGACTAGTCTCTTGGGTCCAACAATCACTCACACCCCCTGTAGTTACTGTCCTTTGTTCCAGTTTCTTTCAGGTATCCTTGGGGGTGAAGAGGCTATCTCTTGAGCCATCTGAAGACCAAAATGGAGTGGTCTCCCCCGGGCTTAAATAGACTTTCTCTTGTGGGTGGAGACCCCCTCCTCTCTCCTATGCAAAGTCCAGCTCCAAGATGGAGTTTTGGAGTCACCTGGGCAAGTCACATGTCTATGCATGACTCAGTTTTTACAGGCAGCATCCATTGTTCACATGCTACTTTGAACATCCCCATGTAGACTTCTTATGTGGATTGGAGCCTTCCAAGATCCATTGTCCATTAAGTGCTTCTTGAGTGGGCACTTAACTTGCAAATTTCTTTCTAAAGAAGCTGACCAAATGCCTTACTAAGGCTATTTGAAATCAAACACGTATACAGCCAATATTCATAACTTCGAATACAATAATGACACATGCATACAAATAGGATGAATAAATTCAGCAGATAACCTTTACAGAGATATGTTACATGGCATATGTAGCATAAAACACAGTCCAGTTATGTCATATATACATTCATAAGCATATTTCCATAAAGCCTCATGGGGTGCAACGTCACACTGCCTATTCCTCACCTACAGAAATCACATTGGGTGAGTAGAGATTGCCCCCACAATTTTGTTTCTGCCCACAGGTCCTTGCACCGGGGCATCCTGGGGGACCAGACTCCCTACACTCAGTCCCTTTACTTTGTTTTGGGGCCTGTGGTCTCCCCTCCTCTGCTTGGTTGCTCGGGGTCCCTGTCTCACCCAACCCCCAAAACTGTGCCTGGGTTTTTTCTCTTGGTGTTCTGGTGGAGGGAGGGAAGTTCCATAATAACATAAGAATGGCCATGCTGGGTGAGACCAAAGGTTCATCTAGCCCAATATCCTGTCTTCCGACAGTGGCCAAAGCCAGGTGCTTCAGAGAGAATGAACAGAACAGGTTCAAGTGATCCATCCCCTGTCACCCATTCACAGCTTCTTGCAAACAGAGGCTAGGGACACCATTTCTGCTCATCCTGGACCTATCCTCCATGAAATTATCTAGTTCTTTTTTCAACTCTGTTATAGTCTTGGCCTTCATTACATTCTCTGGCAAAGAGTTCCACAGGTTGTGCATTATTTAAATTGGGATAATTAAATTGAGCTTATGCTCCCAATACTTCTGTTAGTCTTAAAGGTGCCACAGGACCCTCTGTTGCTATTTAATTAAATGTTTACTTTTGTTTGTTTTAAACCTACTGCCTATTAATTTCATTTGGTGACCCCTAGTTCTTGTGTTATGAGAAGGCATAAATAACACTTCCTTATTTACTTTCTCCATACCAGTCATGATTTTATAGACCTCTATCATATCTCCCCTTAGCTGTCTCTGTTCCAAGCTGAAAAGTTCCAGTTTTATTAATCTCGCCTCATAGGAAAGCTGTTCAATACACCTAGTAATTTTTGATGCCCTTTTTTTAACCTTTTCCAATTCCAATATAGCTTTTTTGAGATGGGGTGACCACATCTGCATTCAATATTCAAGATGTGGGCGTACCATGGATTTATATAGAGGCATTATGATATTTTCTGTCTTATTATCTATCCCTTTCTTAATAATTCCCAACATTCTGTTCGCTTTTTTAACTGCCGCTGCACATTGAGTGGATGTTTTCAGAGAACTATCCACAATGACTCCAAGATCTCTTTTTTGAGTGGTAACAGCTAATTTAGACCCCATCATTTTATATGTATAGTTGGAATTATGTTTTCCAATGTGCATTATTTTGCATTTATCAACATTAAATTTCATCTGCCATTTTGTTGCCCAGTCACCAAGTTTTGTGAGATCCCTTTGTCACTCTTCGCAGTCTGCTTTGGACTTCACTTTCTTGAGTAGTTTTCTGTCACCTGCAAATTTTGCCACCCCCCTTTTTCCAGATTATTTATGAATATATTGAATAGGACTGGTCCCAGTACAGACCCCTGGGGGACACCACTATTTACCTCTCTCCATTCTGAAAACTGACCATTTATTCCTACCCTTTGTTTCCTATCTTTTAACCAGTTACTTATTGATGAGAGGACCTTCCCTCTTATCCCATGACAGTTTACTGTGCTTAAGAGCCTTTGGAGAGGGACCTTATCAAAGCCTTTCTGAAAATCTAAGTACACCGTATCCACTGGATCCCCCTTGTCCACATGCTTGTTGACCTCCTCACAGAATTCTAGTAGATTGGTGAGGCATGATTTCCCTTTACTAAAACCATGTTGACTCTTCCCCAACAAATCATGTTCATCTATGTGTCTGACAATTCTGTTCTTTACTATAGTTTCAACCAATTTGCCCAGTACTGAAGTCAGGCTTACCAGCCTGTAATTGCCAGAATCACATCTGGAGCCCTTTGAAAAAATTGGTTTCACATTGGCTATCCTTCAGTCATCTGCTACAGAAGCTGATTTAAATGATAGTTTACATGCCTGAGTTAGTAGTTCTGCAAATTCGCATTTGAGTTCCTTTGGAACTCTTGCGTGAATACCATCTGGTCTTGGTGACTGATTACTGTTTAGTTAATCAATATGTTGCAAAATCTCCTTTAATGACACCTCAATCCTCAGATTTGTCACCTAAAAAGAATGGCTCAGGTTTGGGAATCTCCCTCACATCCTCAGACATGAAGACCGATGCAAAAAATTCATTTAGTTTCTCCACAATGGCCTTATTGTCCTTGAGTGCTCCTTTACTGTCTCGATCATCCAGTGGCCACACTGGTTGTTTAGCAGGCTTCCTGCTTCTGATGTACCTAAAAAAAAATTACTATTACTTTTTGAGTCTTTGGCTAGCTGATCTTCTCATTCTTTTTTGGCCTTCCTAATTATATTTTTACACTTCATTTGACAGAGTTTATGCTCCTTTCTATTTTCCTCAATAGGGCTTAACTTCCACTTTTTAAAGGATGCCTTCTTGCCTCTCACTGCTTCTTTTACTTTGTTGTTTAGCCATGGTGGCACTTTTTTTGTCCTCTTTCTGTGTTTTTTAATTTGGGGTGTACATTTAACTTGAGCCTCAATTATGGTGTCTTCAAAAAGTTTCCATGAAGCTTTCAGGGATTTCACTTTTGGCACTGTACCAATGACCTCTCAACCACGGCTACCAGGCTTGTGGTATTTGTGTCCCCTGTCTCTATTTTCTTATTTTCCTTCTCCTCCCACTCTGTCTCTCAGGGGTTGTCCCATTTTTCCCCCTTCCTCATGGCTTGTTGTCCTGGGTCCAGTGTTTACCAAACTTTCTCCCTCCAATTTCACTATTTCCTCCTCCTCAAGTTTTATTTTCCCTGCCTGGGCTTCATTTTCATTTTCTCCCACTTGGGTCCCCTGGCACCATACTGCTTCCCAAATGGGAAGGGGCTCAAAGCTGTGCCCATCATAAGAGTGGTACCCCCATCTAGTACCCCAAGCTGTTTCCAGCCAAACTTACCTTGAACCCCCATGGTACCTCTGCCATAAGGCAGCACTTCTTATCCCTATATATGCATTCATGTTTTAACCTCCCTCCTCGAATCATCCTATGAGGTTTCACCAGCTCCTGCTTGACTAGTGAACAGGCTGATGCCATGTCCACCCATCCCCTTAGACTCTTCCTCCCCACCATGACAGGCAAGATTAACAGGTTTTTTTTTCTTTCCCTTCCTGAGAGTCCCAGCCCAACCACAGACCTTGACCAAACCACATTCCATTTATGAGCAGTCTCTTCTTATGTGTCCCTGAAACTGATGCTGGTAGCAGGAAATGGCCCAAACCCCATCACAGTTCCCATGGCTTCTTCCTTTTTTTTTTCCCTCTGGGCCTTTTCCAATAGCAAGTTCCCCTCTTTCCTCCCATAGTCAAACCCCTTAAATGGTTGACCCTTTTTCCTGGTGATGTCCACCCCTTTGAATTCTTCCAACAGCTTCACTTGCATGTGCTGATGTTACCTGACCAATAACTGGATGTTCTCAGAGAGGCTCCGCAGAAACTATTCAAGAATCAGAGCATCCATGATCTGCCCCACATTTTGAGTGTCCAACCTCAGCCAACAGGTGGCCCAGTCTGTCAGTCTCTAGGCAAAAGTCCAGGGCCGGACCCCCCCAGTCCAGCTCACAGTTCAAAATTTTTGTCTATATTTTTGGTGGATAGTCCCACCCAATTCAGGATGGCCGTCTTTACCACCTCATAGTCTCTCACTTGTTCACTTGTTAGAACCATATAGGCTGCCCGCACCTCCCCAATCAAATAGGGGGCCAGCTGCAAGGCCAGGTAAAAGATACTCAGACACCTAACTCTCATTGAAATTAATGGGAATTACATGCCTAGATACCTTTGAGGATCTGGGCCAAAGAGACTAAGTGACACAAGTGACCAAGGTCACACAAGAAGTCTGTGGCAGAGAAGGGATGTGGCCTTCAGTCTCCTGAGCCTCAAGCTATCAACGTAACTACTGGCCTCCAGGCATTACTGCAATATAAATAGTAATAAATAATTATTTTCAACACGGAAACAAGTTACAGTCAGTCATATATTATGTATTCTATTTGATTCAGAATAATATATTTTGACAGCAATTATAACTTACTCTCTGAGGGCATGCACTGGTCCTGTACTACCATCACAACGATTTATGGGTTACATTAACACTCTTATCAGGAGCTTCACGCTACCCAGAAACATTTAGAATTGGGAGTAGGTGGGGGAGAGAAGGCACTCATAACAATATATTTGACATATTCCTCAGTAGGCTCATAAATTAATCTGCAGAGGTCTGAGTGCTGACAAGGAATACTGTTTTAAAAAATCACATTTCATCAAACTTGCTCCTTCTACCATACAGGATACAAGGCCAATTTACAGAAAGACCTTGAGCAGATATATATTACCCACTAGGTCTGACTGTCACATCTTCTGGGTACAGCCTGGGCAAGTATTTGCCTCCTCTGAGGCAACTTGACATTATTAGCTCCAGTGACAAAGCAGGAGGTAGAAAGGCTTCCAATAAAAGGCATAGTGTTTATACTTCCCTTTATGTCAGTTTATTTCCTTTACTCCTCTTTCACTCCTTTTGCTCCTTCCAAGTCTACCTTGTTACATCTCAGGGCTCAATAGTAGCTTTACTACAAGTCCTGAGCCAGGGGCAGTGCATACTCTATTCCTGGGGGAATTCTGTGCCACTGTTCATGAGCAGAATTCATGTCCCCTGCAGATTTCTCTTCTTCCCGTCAGAAGAATGACTTTCTGACAGGGAAGCTGCAAGAGGAATCACACACCACTCCCTGTGTGTGATTCACAGTGCAGGTACAACGTTTCAGGCACCCAGAGCAGCTGACACAAAGGTAGATCACCACAGGGCTGGGGACACCCCAGCCAATGGCTCCTACTCTGAGTCAGGATCAGCTGCTAGTCCTGGCTGGGCTGGAGGCAGGAGAGGATGGGACTTCCTCTTCCCCTGCAAAGAGTGGCTGAGGCTGTGTCAGACCCACCCCCAGAAACCTCCCCTCGCTGCAGGAAGCTCAGCATCCTCCCCTGCTTCCTGCCCCCATTGCTCCTCAGCTGTGGAGGGAGGCGTCACTGTACGGGGAGCTGCTCCCCCATCCACCCAACCCCTGTGTACCTGGACCTCCCATACACAGACACCCCTGCTAAGCCTCACCCAGTACACCAGAACCCCCTTAGACCTCCATAGCCAAATCTGACCCCACTGAACCTCAACCCCTGCATCTGGAGCCCACTGCACCCAGACCCCTGTCTCCGGACTCCCATCCCTGCACCCAGACCATCCCCCACTGATCTCCCTGCACTCAAACCCCCACCCTGAGCCCCCCACATCCAGACCCCCACACCACTGCTCACCAACTAGCTGCACTCAGACCCTTACCCCACCAATCCCCACTCCTCCAGCAACCAAACCAACCCCCCTGCTGAGACCCCCACACCCAGATCCCTCTGATAAGCCCCAACAACTTTCACCTGGAGGCCCCTGCACCTGGAACCCCCCAACAAGCCTCTGTGCATCCAGATCCCCCCCCACCTAGACCCCCCCCACTGAGCTGCCTGCACCCAGATTGTCCCACACAGAGTCCTCTCACCCCACACCTTGATCCCCCCACATTGAGCCCCTCCACACGTGGATCCTGCCTGGTTGAGCCTACCTGCCGCACACCTGGTGCACCTGGCGCAGAGGCAGTCAGGCATGGTTCCAGGGTGTTTCTGGGGCAGGCCTAGGCCTTGTGCTGTGTCAGGGTCAGGTGCTGCCTCACCGCTGAGTCCGGGTCCTGGGAGAGTGGGGGCTGCAGGGTGATTTTCCACCTTCATGCAGCCAGTGGCCTGTGCTCCCCACTGCTATGCTGGAGCCACATTTATTTATTGACCGATAAAACTTGCAGAATTTTAAAATATTGTGAGCAGAATTTTTAATTTTTTGGCACAGAATGCCCTCAGGAGTAATACTCAGAGGACCTTGTTCCAGGAGGGACTGGGAGAAAGAGATTGCACAAGGCAGTAGGAAAGATTACTTACCTGGGTTTTCTGGCTCATTTTCATTGGGTGAGGGGCTGGGGAGATGAAACCAAGATTCTGTCCACTCCCCATCTATACAGGAGATGGAGCAGTAGCTGCTGTCCCCACTGCACTGCTACACATGATGCAGGTGGAAAGCACAAGAATGTAAGGGGTGCCTTATACCTTTCTTTACTCTTCTGCATGGGCATGCAGCAAGGGTCCCAATCTGGCCCTCAGCCAGGAGAGATTCTGGAGCACCTTTGGACTAAGGAAAATGGAAATGCTGGTAGCACATTTTTCAAGAGGGGTTCTGCACTTTGGGACTCACTTTGCTCCTTCACCTTTCAGAGCCCAGATTTTATTAACTTTTGTGGCATATTGCCAAATTCATGTCTTTTCTCACGTATTTGGGAAGGAGAGAGCTAATGGCTAGAAAGTGGGGTTATGGGTGGGGCTGTTATCATGGTGGGTGAGTAGCAGTAGTATGGTATTCTGTGTAGATCTTTGTGTAGTTGTAATGTATATTACACTTAGTTAACTTTAGGCTCTGATCCTGCATCTGAGAGCATACAGATGCAGCAGCCCACGATGCTATCATTTGCAGGACTGAGGGCCTTAGTTTATATATTTTATCATTGTAAAAGTCCTTGGGACCCAGGATAGATGCTTAGTTTAAACACAAAAATAAATAGATGAGTATTTATACTGTAATTCAAAGTTCAGAAATTTCAGAATCCTTTTCTTGTCCATTCATCTTAAGTATTTATGGCATGCCAATCACTGTAGTATCTAGGCAGTCGTCTCCATAGATAAAGGCTATTGCTTCATTGGATCAGTCACAATCATTGTTTTACCCAGAGTATGAAAAATAAAAGTTGGTCTGAAAAAGTTCACTTTTAGCTATGCCAGGACATAACATGAAAAAAGGAAAGCCCCAGGGAGCATAGTTATTTCTGCACTTTGGCAAATCTTTGATATCTTTTCATTTAAACCAAAGAAAGGACCTGAATAGACCCCTCTGCTGACATTTTGGTACATTAAGCTTCCAGTTCCTCATGCTTTCCTTTGAGGATACTGTTCCTGATGACTGGGATCTCACAGACCACCATCACTTTCCTGGGAGCACTTGTACTTATTTAGGCTTTTTCACCTTCCTCCCACGACTCCTTTAACACAAGCAAAGAGACACTGCCCGACATATTCTCCACAGGAAAAAAGTTCTCTAAGACACATCAGTAGGAAATGTCCCAGATATCGTTTTTCAGAGTTTCTCAGTATATCTTGCAATCCCATAACATAGAGCCTGTTATCAAATTCCTGTTATCCTTATTTTGAAGGATTTTCTTAAGACTCAGTATGGCAACAAACATGTCATCATAACCTGAGGCAGTGCAAGTTTGTGTCAATAACTTGCAGACTTCAGGGAAAGCTTCGCTTTCTTATTTATTGTGCTCCCTCTGAGACTTCTGTATTGAGTCCGTTCCCTTAAACAGTTTCCCTGAGATCTTGTATGCAGTGTTGTTGTATCCATGTCGGTCCCAGGATATTGGAAAGACAAGGTGGGTGAGGTAATATCTTTTATTGGACCAACTTCTGCTGGTGAGAGAGACAAGCTTTCATGTTTACACAGAGCTCTTCTTCAGGTCTAGGAAATGTACTCAGGGCTTTGTCTACACTACGCACCTTTTAGTGACACAGCTGTGCCGCTACAGCCATGCTACTAAAAGGTGCACAGTGTAGCTGCTGTTTGTCTGCGGGAGAGAGCATTCCGACCCACAAAAAACTTCCACCCCCAACAAACGGCCGCAGCTTTGTCAGCAGAAGAGCACTTCTGCCGACAGAGCGCTGTTCACACCAGCACTTTTCATCAGTAAAACTTTTGTCATTTGGAGTGTGTGTTTTTTAACACCCCTGAACAACAAAAGTTTTGCCAACAAAGTTCCAGTGTAGACAAAGCCTCGGAGTGTCACAGCTAATACAGATAGATTTTAAAAGATGTATTATGGGTAGTATTGATTATTGTAGCAGTGGAGATAGGTTGCAGGTTTTGCATCTAATGTTCTGGCAGCGTCTGGTGCTGCTTTGAGTTGATGTGTCCTTGTTTATGGGGATCTTGCTTCTGATGTTGAGTTTGGAGAGGTTAAGGGGTTGTTTGAAAGCCAGAAGAGGAGGTTCAGGAAAGAGGAATAGAGGTCCATCATTTGGAATGTACCTTCATTTCATTCTAGTTTAATAGTCAGTGCCAGTCTTCTCCAGTCTTCAGTTCCCATTTTCCTCAGTAATTATTATTTATTTCATCACTTCTTTATTTGCCAAAGGTTTTCCTTTCATACAGCGGTCACCATTAAAAGGTCAGCAGCATTTACCCATAGTTACCTCCGAGTGATATCTGAGATACAGTAGTATTTTCCTACATCTATAGTACAAAATAATGCCCTGCTGCTTCTATAGAAAGCAAATTATAAAAATCTAAATTATCTTGATGGGTGTAGATTTGTGCCTTACCTGCATTCTCTCATATACCACTGATGGAAGGAAAGTCTCTCTCTCTCTCTCTCTCTCTCTCTCACACACACACACACACATTCACTTATACTTACATAGTTTATTCAAAAGGAGTCAGTTAAATGTTAGGCATAGCCAATAATTCCCTAATTGTCCCACAGTCTGTAGGCCCTGTGCACTCTGATGTGATACTCATGGTCAGAAATTGGGGCGAGGCAGCAATAAACTGTTTCACAGCACACCCAAAAACGATAAGCCCAGCTTTGTTTGTTGCCATGACAAGCATCTGCTACTGCTCTGACTGCAGAAGCTGCTGTTTCAAAGGGAACTCCCTTTGTGAGAACTCCTCCCACAGTACACACATCCACTTTCCCTAAATCAGACTCAAATGCACAACCTTAACTCCCACCTCATCAAGATTAGCATATTTTATCGATATATATATATACTTCTAGCTTAGAAGTCTTTTATAACAACTGAAAAAAAAAAAAACCTGAGCCTGTAGTTTAAATGTGTTGGCTTCTGTTTTATTTCGAGACTGTATGTTGCATTTTTGACTGTATCATGCATGTTTAACTGTCTCAACTGCACTCTGTTCACTATTCCATCTCCCTCTAGGACTACTTCTCGCTCACCTAAACTCTGAACAGTTTCAAACAGCTGCCAGTTTTCTTTTTAATTTAAAATGGCAGAGAAATATTTCCTTCCTCCTCCCTGTGAGCAGGAATTTCCTGGTGCAAGGAATCTTACAAAGAATGAATTATATAGCACGTTTAGAAATCAGAATGACATTTCCATCCCTTATAGGTGTTCCTCTCAAATTTTTGCAGCTTGACTGCAATGACTACTGAGACCTTGGCTACACTACACAGTTGTGTTGACAAAAAAGTCAGCTTTTGTCAATAAAACAGTGGAAGTGTACACACTACAATGGTCCTCTGCCGATTTAACCCCCCTTCTACACCGACAAAATAAAACCACCTAAATGAGAGGTGTAGATCTTTTTGCAGCAGTTAGATTGGTGCAGTATCAGTGCAGACACTGTGTTTGTTTATGTTGCACTAATTGTCCTCCAGGAGGTGTCCCGCAATGCCCACCTTGACTGCTCTGGTCAGCAGTTTGAACTCTGATGCCCTGAAGGCACACAGGCATGCATCCTTCCCCTGTTTAAAGGCCTGGGACATTTTGAAATTCCTCTTCCTGGTTGCTGGGCATGGACAGTTCACACAGCATCTTCCCAGCTGACCATGCCAGCTTTCTGCAGTACACACACTACCACATGGAGTACACTGGAGCTGTTAGATCTGCTCGGTCTGTGGGGAGAGGAGGCTGTTCAGTTGCAGCTTCACTCCAGCCATAGGAACTTTGATACCTACGGGCTGATTGCTAATGGGATGCAGGAGAAGTGGCATGAAAGGGACATGCTTCAGGGTCAGGCTAAGATCAAGGAGCTGAGGCAGGTGTGCCAGAAGGCAAGGGAGGCCAACCATCATTCTGGTGTGGCACTGGAGACATGCAACTTTTACAAGGAGCTGCAAGCCATCCTTGGTGACAACCCTATCTCGACCGCCAAAAGCCCCATCCCGAGGACAAAGTGGTAGACGAGGAAGTGAAGTTGGAGGAGGATGTGGAACACATGACAGGGTCGTCTGGTGGTACTGTGAGTCAGGACCTCTTTCTGACTCCGAAGGGGTCTGGCCAGTCCCAGCACTTTGGCTCTGGCACGCATGATGCAAGAGAGGGAAGCTCCGGTAAGTGCTCATTTTGCTTTGATACTGCACAGTGAGAGGAGATTAAGCTCTCATGTACTTTGTTATATGGTAGAGGAAGGATAAGGGACAGAAATTAACAAATGAATCTATGCAGCTATGCAATGGGGGCACGGTGTAAAAGTTTGTTAATATACACCAGGATGTCCCAGGAATCCTCCAAAGAGATCTCTAGGAAACTTTCCTGCAGGTACTTTGCAGTCCTCTGCTGAAGGTTCCTTGGCAGAGCTGCCTTGTTTCTTCCCCGACTGTAGGAAAGTTTGCAGTGTCAACTGGCAATTATTTCTGCAGGGATCAGAGCAGCAAACAGGTGAGCAGCATATGGACCTGGCCTGAAGCCGCACACATGCAGGAGATGCACCCTTGCATTCTGGGTTATCCTCAGGAGTGAGATATCAGGTTCAATTACCTCAGCCTGTGGAAAAGGGTGCCAATATTTAGAATACTCTCCCTAGGCACATGTAGGGACTCTCTTTGCAAACCACCCAGACCCTTTGTCCCTTCTTGCCCATTCTCCTTTCCAGCACCAGCTGAACTCACCATATTTTGTACTCTCGCTGATCTGTGTGCTAGCCAAGGGACAGTGAGAAAGAGGTGTGTGTAATTTGTGTGATTCACAGCTGTGAGCGAACTCACAATACTGTTTCTGTTCATTCTGCAGATGTGCCTTTGAGGACCCCTCCTGCACACCGGTGGAACGCCTCCGTTAGATAATGTGGTGAACCAAGAGTAAGGAGGATATGTTTCATGAAGTGCTGCAGTCAATAGATGCCGCACATAGCGAAAAGAGAGTGTGGAGGGACGCAATCAATGAAAGACTCAGACTGGATACCTGGAATGGACACAGGGGCAGGAGCAGATGATAAAGCTGTTGGAGAGACAGACTAAGATGCTCAAGTCCCTTATTATGCTGCAGTCCGAGCACATTTGTGCATGACTCTCCCTGCAGCCAATACAGAATTCCATTCCATGCCCTTCCCAAACTCCCCCACCACATTGCTTGCATGTTCCTGGGTCCTCGCAGTATCCTGTGCACTCCACCCCTAGAGACCAGTTTCACAATGAGAGCTGGAGTTACACGCAGCTGTGAGAGCAGTAACTGAGAGACTGTTCCTCATTACTATGTCCACTGTTTGACAAAATGTTTGTGTTTTGTCCTGTTATTAAACTTTAGTCTTTGAAATAAAATGAGTCTTTATTTGTGTCATATACATGTTAGTTGGTGCTAACATTCAAACACAGGAATATTTGCTCAGTACAATTAATGCTCAGGATGGAAGCACTACAGGGGTCATTCAAGGTGGCAAACAAACATTCCCTGCCAAATGCATCACATAAAGACACATTACTGGGAATCACTGTGCTCCTTCAAAGTCTCCCTAATTCTAATAGCCCCCCTGAACCCCTCAAATTGCCCTGGTATCTGGCTGCTCAAAATCAGCAGACAGCTGACCTACTTCAGTGCTCCACACCTGGGAAAACTTTTCCGCCTTCACTTCACAAATGTTATGCAGAGTGCAGTAGGCTGCAATGACCATTGGAATATTTTCTTCATTGAGGTCTAACCTGCCAAAAAGGCAGTGCCAGCGACCTTTTAATCAGCCAAAGGCGCATTCAATGGTCATTTGGTACCTGCTGAGCCTATTGTTGAAGCACTCCTTGTTGCTGTCTAGGTTCCCGGTGCCAGGCTTCATGAGCCACGGGAGCAAGAGGTAGGCAGGGTCTCCCAGGATCACTATGGCCATTTCCACATCCCCCATTTGAATCTTCTGGTCTGGAAAGAAAGTCCCAGCATGCAACTTTCTATACATTTCAGTGTTCCTAAAGATGTGCACATCCTGTAACTTCCCTGACCACCACGCATTGATGTCAGTGAAACAGCCCCAGTGATCCACCAGTACCTGCAAGATCATGGAGACGTAGCCCTTCCAGTTGATGTACTCCACCACAAGATGATGAGAGCCAAAATTGGGATCTGTGTTCCATCTATCATCCCGCCTCAGTTAGGGAATCCCATTGCCTGAAGGCCATCAAGTATTTAATGCACATTAACGAGAGTCACAGTCCTTCATAGCAGGAGGCAATTAATGGCCCTGCACACTTGCATCACCACAGCCCTCATGGTGGATTTTCCAACTCCAAACTGAGTTGTAACTGACCAGTAGCAGTCTGGAGTTGCCAGCTTCCACACAGCAAATGCCACAGTGAGGGCAGCTCTCATTCTGGTGTCCTTGCAGTACAGTGCTGGGGTGAGCTCCACACACAGTTCCAGGAAGGTGTATATGCACATCCAAAAGTTCTGCAGCCACTGCTCATCATCCCATACTTGCATCATGATTCAATCCCACCACTCAGTGCTTGTTTCCCAAGCCCAGTATTGACAGTCCTCAATCACAGTTCAAGGGCATAAAAATTCACCACGATATTACAATTTCTAAAAAAAAACCAAAAAAACCTGTCTTTAATCCTCATAAATTATGTCCATGGATTTACACAGTTCTCAGTTTCACTACAGGCTTTTCTCAATCTATAGATTTCAGAATACATCTTCAACTGAGCTGAAGTCCATCTGCTCTATCTACAGGTGCAAGTTTTGCAATCGCAAATGACTCCTACATGCAAATCTTAATAGACAAGTGTAAAGCTACTTATCTGTGGGTAATTAGATATGAAACTACTAAGATGTGTACCCACGGATATATTGTGGATGCAAAGATGCAGGTGCATTTTTGCAGGTGCAAATTGGGCCTGCAAAATGGAGGCCAAATATTTAAAAATATACCCTTTTATTAATAAATTCTTTTTGCGAAAGCTTTTTTTATTGTGTGGGGGAAAAGAACAGGATCAAGCTACTGGTGACCCTCACCCTCATAGACACAACTGAATCATAGCAGGAGGACACTCCTTGCCCTCTTCATCTGCCCATCCAAAAAAACAGCTGGATCGAGAGGAAGGACACCTGTGGCCTGCTTCTTCATCTAAAGCAGCAGGATCACAGACAGCAGCCACTTTCTGCCTCCATCGCCTTCAAGAGACTGCAGGTTCCCTCCTTGAAGAGCTACTGATCCCTTCTGACTTGCCTTGCTTTCATTTGGTGTTGGAGACCTTCCCTCCCCCCCACCCATCCCCCGGAAGACTCGTTTCTAATTGACATGAAGTAAACCTAAAATATGACATGAACAAAATTTGAAATAGGAACCCTTGATCTATTTTCTGGTGTGTATGCTTTTGGTTTTTGTTTTGTTTCTTTATTTCAAACTTCCAGGTTTTAATAATATAGAAAGTACAGAGCCATTTTTATTTAATGTTTACCATTTTACAGCAAATGGGAAAATTACAAACCCAGGAAGCTGGTTGAATGGTACAGTAGCTCTGCTAAGAGTGCAGGAAGGTGGTAGCACACAGCAGAGTCAACACCTAGCAGAAGCTGATGAATTCCTAAATAGTTAGGATCTTATTTTTATAGAAATAAATTACTGAAATTATCCATCTATCTACTTATATGACTTCCATCATTGTAGAAACTGAGCAGTAAAAAACATAAGAAAAACTGAATATTCATTGCATTAACTAAAGTAGTTTCTACTGAGTGCATTTGCTAAGATACAGCCTCCATTGCTGTAAGATAAGTACATAGATTAGATGGGGGAGGAGGTTTCAAAAATTTTCATGAGGTGCAGCATTTCTTTAAGGAAAGATGTAAATCTCTGGCACATATTCTTCTTGGGAACACCCATAAACCTGCCTGGGAGACTAAGACTTTATCTTAGTGTTAGGTTAAAGTCAGAGCTCACAGAAGAAGTCTGAGTATGCAGTGGGCAGGAATTAATGGCACTATGGTAAGCAATATTAGTCATGCCTTAAACGTTTCTCTCTCTCTCTCTCTTTTTCCCCAAACCTTGATATTTGACCCTCTGCTGAAACACTAGAAACTACTATGTAGTAACACTGCGGCTCTAACATTGTAATCAGGAATGGTGTGGCTACTACTGCATACCCACTTATAAATCAGACCAAGAGGAAAGTTTGGGGAATACAATATGGCAACTTGCCAGTATTTTTTAATATTTCTATACATCATCATAAATAAACAGAGCAATGTTGTTCCATATGGCAGACTAAAATCAACCAATTTCTAGACACTTAGATCTCAGCGAGGAATTATTACACTAATGTGTATCCAATCCAGTGGGTTAGCAAAATAAAGACAGATGGCAATGAATTACCTAATACCCAGTTCCAGCACTTTGTGACAATGTAGCCATTACAGACTTCTCTTCTACACTCACGCTGACTAGGGCTTGACATTGACCCCAAGAATGGTATACAGGGCCATCTGTCACACAGTGCCATTCAAGGGAAAGAAGGTGACCACATGCAAAAATCAGCATTGAAAGCCAGATAGAGAAGTAAAAACTTTTAACTAGAAAAAGACTTTGAGCGAGAGCACCATGAGGCTCGTCTTGAGAAGGAGGAGCAGGCACAGCCAGTATCATTTCTCAGTCCTTAGATGATCATGCACGTCTTCTCCCTATTCACAGCACAACAAAATATTATGTTTGTACACTCATATACAAGTCACAGAGTCGTAGCATGTGCTGGACACTGTTTACCACCTACTTACCAACCACTACTGAAAGTATGGGGATTTGCATATAATGAGCTGTGGAAGAAAGCGTCTCAAAGGAGTCAAGACAGAGGCTCCTGCTTAGTGGGATGCCATACAGAATGCCCCAAATCCTTTTCCTGGTGCATAGCCCTCTAGATCTCCTTCCCAGGCTTCACTGTGACCACTATACCATCCTTAGGGTTACTGCAGCTCCCTGTGCCTTAAAGCTCCCTCCATGAGGGGAATGGCTAGCGGATACGCATAGCAACAGATCTGGGGCCCACTCCCACCTCACTTCCCAGCCTTACATGCCATTGTGTAGTGGAGTAGCTGAGGTCTGCACCCCCACACTAGCGTCCCAATTCTTGTCCCTCCTCCCCACGCAAAATGAAACTACACCAGTGCCGTTGCCAGTAGTTGTCCACAGAGAAGGCTTGGGAGAGTGAAAATCAATTCTATCTGCTTTAGCGGTTCTGAAGTAGCTACAAAGGTCATATATCCCTGAAGGCAAATTCCCACTGCAATACCAAGCAACCATTTTCAAGTAAGGTCTTCGGGTGATAAATATGGTAGGTACTTTTTGGTATATCACATGGGTCAAGAGGATGCATGAATATTTCCGGGATGACTATATGTACTTGGCAAGTTGCCTGTTTAAGTCTTGACCCATCTCTAGGAAAAAACAGATGTAGAACTGGATAATGATAATTCAGAATTATTTAATGCATTGTTTTGACAGACTTCAAATCATAAAAGTAAAAGCAAACTCTTAATAGTAAAATATAGATGGAGATGGAAACACAGCAGAGCAACAAAGAGTATAATGGAAGGTATTTGAAGCTATTTTGACACTTTTTCTCTCTAAACAATAGTCTTTATGTAAATTTGTAAACTAGAGTGAATATATTCATGAGATGTGGGAAAACAACAAGGAATACTTTTAAGAGTAAAGGCTAAAATAGCTCAATCAGCTATGTGTCACCAGCATAAATAGAGTAATGACCTGACAATGACTAATATGGAGAACCATGACTATGGGCTTGAGCCAGACTTCACTGCCAATGGATGGATACCCAAAGACTTCAACTGGTGCTGGCTCAAGCTGTAGAGGACTAATTGTAGGATACTAGTTCATTCATTTTAATGTATAATAAACTTACATACATATAAAGATAATCTCATTAAGAGGGGGAAAATGACATAAGAAGTGTGACTTCCTCAATTAAGAGCTCCATAAAATACATACAGACTCAATAACTACCCTTGCAGGGGCCATGCCTGGAGCTTACAGTTTAAGTAGAGAAGAAAGTCAAAGCATGGAAGGGGATAAGAAAGGAGGTGAAGTGACTTGCCCAAGCATGCAGCAGTTCAGTAACACACACAGGACTAGAACCCATGTTTTCTGAGTATCAGCCAACTGTACTGTCCACAGCCTCCCATACTCTAGCTGCCCAAAATTGGTGACCATTGACATCTTGCCTAAATTATATATAATATGCACAGACACCTGGGCAGACACACACCAGGTCATATGGGGATTCCTGTGTGCATGGAGAGAGGAATGCACATTGGTTTCACATTTATAAGTGACATCAGGATCTTTGCTAAGTTATGCACTGTTGAGATACCCCAGCCCATGGTCAAGCAAGGGTGCAAGGTCAGTCTGAGGTGGCAAGGTGGCAGTAGTCAAGGCTTTCCACTTAAATGAATCATGTAGCGACCCACATGAAAGCAACCAGTTACTTCGTAGCATCCCTGACTCAGCATGACTGGAGGACTGCTGGCAGGCCAGGAGCCAACATCCTGCCACTCACTGGTGATACAGGTAATCAGGGTGCCTGTAAGGACAGAGGCAGTCAACAGGCACTTCCTCTGGTGTAATCCCCTTGTGGCCTGACTGCCACTACAGCAAGCTTCTCTGTGTACAGTGCATGGGGATGTGACAAACACTGAAAAGGAAAGGGTACTGAAGCACTGTCACTTTAAACCAGACATTTGCTAAACTGGAGCTTAGGAAGTGAGTTTGAGGGTGTTTTTGTTATGTTGTGGCAGCAGATAAGGTAGCCTGTTTTCCACCTGTGTGCCCAAAGCATTACTAAGTGTCATGACCTGAACACTATGACTACAAGGGAAACATGATGTCATGCAAACCCCAGGTTAAACATGGCAAGATTATACGTAAAACAGTGCTATAGACCAGCCTCAGCATAGGAAAAGATACACATGTATATAAACATAGTGATGAGGGAGCATCAGAAGTTTCAGACTTATCTAAACTTTCTGAACCTAGAAGATACTTCACCAGGCTATGTGGCTTTTTGTTCCCACATAATTCCCCTCCACATGTCCCCTTTCTTTGGGGGAAGGATAGGATTGATGACCTACTATCTCTCTCCGGTGTCTTTGGTGGAGAAACTACTCTAGACCAGTGGTTCTCAAACTTTTGTACAGTTGACCCCTTTCACATAGCAAGCCTCTGAGTGTGACCCCCCCTTATAAATTAAAAACACTTTTAAATATATTTAACACCATTATAAATGCAGGAGGCAAAGCGGGGTTTGGGGTGGAGGCTGACAGCTCGTGACCCCCCATGTAATAACTTCGCAACCCCCTGAGGGGTCCCAACCCCCCCGTTTGAGAACCCCTGCTCTAGACTCTCCTCACGTACAATTATAAACTCTTCTCAGGCATTTTTGTCCTGGTTTCTAGATTGGACCAATGAGATCCAGGTAGAGGAAGGCTGAGATTGCTCTGGAACAGATTGTATTATTGTCCCCTCACTACATGTGGCTGAAGTATTCTTGGAGTGAGCTGGTGTTAGAGCTGTGAGAGAACCCAGCAAAAGCAGCATGATGGTTTCAGAGGAGTAGCTGCCTCTCTAGTTACAGAACAGTAAATGGAGAGGCAAACCAGGGCTTAAGGGAGGAAAACTAGTAAGAATTAGACACACACAATAGAAAAAAGTCAGGAGGCCAAGACAGGAGACCGTGTCCAAGTAAATGAGAAGGTTTAAGCAGCATGATGAGAGCAAGGATGCCCTCAGGTTGCACAGGGCCTGGGCTGAAATCAGCCACTGTGGCTATGTATAACTAGAGAGGGCCTCCAATAAGCAGTGAGTAACCCCTGTGACAGAGGTCACTGAAAAGCAACAGGATCTTAGAGAAAAGCTTTTGAAAACTTCTGAGTCTTTCAATCATTTTAAAAACTTTCCCATAAGTCCCACTATATCTCAGAAGAGGGCACTGTGGGATGGAGATCTGTGAAGAGTGAAAGAATTCAGCCCAGTTCTCTACATGAATTGCCATCACCATGTAATTTGCAATTAATTATTTCCTTTGTTTCTATCCAGAGAACTGGGTGTGTGAGATGTATTTTGTACAAAATACACGATCATTCACATTTAAAGACTGCGCAGCCTTAGATGTGGGAGAAGATTGTTTAGCCTTTAAGATATATGACCAGCACCACAAAGAGGTTCAAAAATCACTGGAGGTCTTTTTTACACACCTGCACTTTTTTTTTTAATTAACGATAACCAAAGAAAATGCTCTTTATCCTCAGATAAAGATCCTGAGATGAACTGGCCCTTTGGCAATTAAGAAAACAAAAGTAGGTATTCTCCCAAAACAGATGACTACTAAACATAGCACACTAATACAATTAAACCCAAATTATATAGCTAGCACAATTGTTGGACTTGATTTCCTAGTTTGACCAACATTCCATTTTGACCTCTTCAGAATATATCATTTCAATTTTCCATTTCAAACTGACTTTTTAGTTCAAATTTTAAAATATTTGATGAAACAAATCAAAATCAGAACAAAACATTTCAGTTTTATGAAAACTAAATGTTTGATTGACCTAAAACAAATAGTTTTAGGTAGAGAGATTTTATTTCATAGAAAATTTCAAATTTTGGGGGGGATATTGGGGGGGGGTTGTTTGTTTGTTTTCATTTCAGAATGGAAAACATTTTGAAATAGCAGAATGTCCCACAATAGGGAAAATCCATCCAGTTCTAATCAATAACCTATCAGGATCTCTTGTAAATACTCCAGCAGAGCAATTGTTTAGTGCCTTTGTAAGTTTTGGAACCGTAAATAATGTTTGGTCCTAGCCTATGCTGTACCCTCCTGAACTGTTAAAACTGAGCTAAATGTGTTAAATCGTGTCTACATTGTTGTTAAGTGAGGTTTTCAACAAGTAAAGGTAGCTGGACTCTTTGAAAAGGGCACTTTGTCTCCTAGTGTAGATAAGACCCTACCCAATAGCCATAATAATGTCCTTGTTAGTAATCATATTGTGTGCAATGGCCTTAGGTTATAATATGTATACTGTAGGCAGGGGTAATTAATTGTTAAGTGTTTGTACTTGTTCAGCTTAGGAAGAAAACTAAAAGACAGTAATAGGAAACAAATGGTCAGGGCCGGCTCTAACTTTTTTGCTGCCCCAGGCAAAAAAGAAAAGCGCCGCCCCGCCGTTACACCCCTCCCCCCCCA
Organism: Terrapene triunguis; assembly: GCF_002925995.2. NCBI lineage: Eukaryota > Metazoa > Chordata > Testudines > Emydidae > Terrapene > Terrapene triunguis. The sequence continues at coordinate 23,344,514 of NW_020664374.1, read as the reverse complement.
ACGCCGCGCCGCCGACCCCCTCTGCCTCCCCCTCAGCACCGCGCTGGGCTGCCCAAACCGCTGCCCCCCCACGAGCACCGGGCCGGGCCGGCCAAACCCCCGCCCCGAGCGCCGCACCAGGCCGCCCAAACCCCCGCCCCCCCTGAGCACCGCACTGCCCGGCCGAAACAAAAAAACAGAAACACCACGAGCGCCCCCCCGCCACCCCAACATTGGCCGCCCCTTCTAAGGTGCCGCCCCAAGCACGTGCTTGGTCGGCTGGTGCCTGGAGCCGGCCCTGCAAATGGTATGTTTTCTGTGAGAGACATGGTGTGAGGAAATGTGGGGGTTAAATAGGTTTATATTTTAATAGACTATTAAAATATTATGTAAATGAACCAGTCAGAATCCAGCCCAACAAGCATACTGTTTTCAACAGTATTAATTTAAATCCAATTTGTAGTTAGGATACACACTTTTCCCCCTCCTTAATTTACAGCTAAAGGCCATAGTTCTGTTATGACTCTGCTGCCCCTTCACTGAGGCTCAAGGATATTAAGATCATAAGCAACTGTTGTCAGGTTTTACTAAAACTATGACATTTGTATTGTAGCATTGGTGGGTAATGAGTGCTGTAGCTAGACCGAGAAGTGCTGCAGCTTTCGATTGTTCATGTATTTTTTTCTTTTTAAATGTATGTCAAGTGCACTCAGCATTCTGGATGGGTGTCCTTTGATGTGGACTTGTTTTTTAGATAGAAGTAGATAGATTTCAGTCACACTTTGTACTGAGGTTCCATTTGGTCAATAAACAATTAATAAATGTTTTAATAAATGTCTAACCCACTGTTATGGCATCCAACAGGTGTCTAGAACCGTAGTTTATAAACATCTCTAACACCTCATACTGATTTGCTTATAAACATCTGTAGAACAGACTCGTGTCTCTAACATGCTTATAACATCTGTTAGTAATTTATTAATTGTATCATTAATTTGTATTATTATTTACATTATTGAGTACTATAAGAACATTACAGACATGAATCTATGTTATAGCTGTTTTTAAAAACATCAGTAGAAGGTTACAAACCATGGCTATAAACATCTATTGAGTTGTTGGATGCCATAACATTTAGTTAAACATTAAAACATCTCTTAATCATGTATTAATCCTTTATTAACCATTTATAAAAAAGAAACTTAATATTAAGTATGACCAATATTTCCATTATAATTCCCCATTTTCACATGCTTTCTACTTGCTTTGGGACTGAAAATGTCCATGCCTGGGTCTCAGCACAAATGATGTTTAAGCAAAATTTAATATTTCAAAGTTCAGCCATTTTTGATACAGCACAGTTATTGGGGAAAAAAGGAAGTGAAATAGTTGTTGTGTTTTACCAATAAGCAAATAATAAAACTTTGCAAAACTTGCATGCTCATTGCTTCTGAAGATTAGGCCACTAACCCATGACAGGAATTGAAATACAAAACTGCAGCTATATTCTCTAGGTCCAATAGTCTCTATTTAACATAAAGTGGAACATAAGAGTTGTTCCTGATTTGCTCTGTACACCAAAAATAGTTAATTGTACTAGTTTGGGTATTTAATTTCCAACTTTTACAGACAGGTCAACTGACTGAACCTTAGCAGGAGGTGGGGATGTGAGGGTTCAAGGCCATAACAGATTGTAACAGGTTGCACATTGCAGCAGCAGATCATAAGTAGTTTTCATCTAATTACCCATATCTTGTTAACAAGCTCTATCTTACGCATCTTGGGCCAGATCCTCAGCTGGTGTAAATTATCAGAACTCCATTGAAGTTAATGGTAATT
>NW_020664374.1:23263508-23342296 GCF_002925995.2 Terrapene triunguis | reverse complement strand
GGTGCTTGGTGCCTGGAGCCGGCCCTGCATCTGAGTAGCATGCTAAAAACAGTAGCATAGCCACGGCAGTAAGGGCAGCAGCAGCACATGCTAGCGGCACCAAATTTGAACCCACTGGGTTCATGTGGGTTTGTTCTCAGGGATAGCTAGCCCATGCTACCACTGCCCATGCTACTGTAACTACACTACTACTTTTAGCAGGCTAGCTCGAGTCTCAGGCACCCTGCCACCCCATGGAATTCACAACCCCAAATTAGGTGACCAGGCTCCCTAAACAATGCCTGGGGAGAGGTAGGTGCCTAAGAATGGGAATCATACAAGCCAGCATGCTGAGTGAGGAGCTGCCTAAGCTAGTCATCAGGAAGTGCTGAGGAGATGAGTGTGGCCTAAGATCCACCTCCCCAAGGGAGTTAGGCACCTGACTCTGGACCAGAGAGAAGTGCTTGCCTCCACTCCGGATTCACAGTTGTGAACCCTCTCCAGGAGTTAGGCACCTGAGCCAGGTTATACCTTTCTCATGAAAAGAGAGGAGGAGCAGCTGCCACCACCATGCCTGTCTCCCCTTGCCATATCTAGTAGCCCAGTGGTTAAAGTCCTCACCCAAGATATAGGAGACCTTAGTTCAAATCCTCCCTCTGCTTGCTTTGCAGTAGGGATTTGAACTTGGGTCTCGTGCTGCCCAGGTGAGTGCCCAATAGACAGGGGCACTAGCAACACCACCGTGGCTATCTCTTCTGAGGGGTAGAACACTTACTGGACTGGATCCCACAGGTGAGATACGGAGTGGAACACCCAGGTTGTGAATCCCATCAGGGCTTAGGCATGAGCTAAGAGCCGACCTGCTCGGCAGGTTCAGGGCTCAGGTAGCTTTGCACGCGCCCACCAGGTTAGGCAGCAGCTGACTGTATTTTTGTGAATGCCAGAGGTGTGTAAAGCAGCAGTTAGTTACCTGTGTCCCCCTTGTGAATCTAAGAGCCAGCAAGTAGTTCAGCTACTAGTGAGAACTGCAAGGAGAAGGAAGGCTCCTGCAGGAGTCCCTCAGTCAGGAGAATGAATGCAGCTCAGATGGGACTCCCAGATACAAGGCTTGCACAGTGTAATCCTTCAGGGAGAAGGCCTGAGAGAAGAAGGGAGCAGAAAGCCTCCACTTAACTGCTAGACAGATGGCTCCTGCAGAAGACCCGGGGTCAGAAGAAAAGGGCATGACTGAGGTGCTGAATTTTTGTTTTACTGTTTTATTTCAAAGAAATAAAACAGAAGCCGTGAAGGGGACTGAAATCCTGTGTCTGGAGCGTGTTCTTTAGTGTATGGGCCAGTGAGTTAGACTATCAGCTTACAGGGAGCCAGCGGAGATTGAGAACACACATTTTTGGGTGCTTAGAAAATGGGGAACTTTAAAAGCTGTTAGGTTGCCTGCACTGTCTGAAGAGCTGGTCACATTTTTGCTTATGCAAAGTTTCTGCGCACTCAGGTTTCTGGGCACCTAGCCCAGGGATCTTCAAAACCCTATGGTTACTTGCAACCATGCTTTTCTCTCAGTTCTGTTCCCACATTCCCTAATTGTCTTGCTTCCAGTTCTCCAAAAATCATACTGCAGCCCTTGCCTAGCACACCTGTGGCCTGCTGGCACGACACATGGACCTCAGAAGTATAGGTCCTAGATGGAAGGAAATTCCTTCTAAATTTTGAGGATGGGGGATAGTACTGTGCTGTGCCCTGACCTTAAATAATGACATTTGTGCATCTTTTCCTATCCTTGTTACAAAAGTGGAAGGTCCACATCAGTTTGGACTGGTCCAAGATTAAGGCCAAAATAAAGTTTTTTCCCCTGGGCAACTCTACCTACCTCTTCTCCATATCCCCTTGCCAGGCAATGGCCTGTGGACCCTAACTAACCTTACACGATCCAGAGCAGTGGATTCCTGATAAATTGGTACAGGGTTTGACAGGTGAAGAAAAAAAATGCTCATGTTATCTAATTAACAATTGAACAGAGTCACTTTGTGGGGGTTGAGAAACAGTGTGTTAGGAAATCAATGGGAGAAAGGCATTTCCCAGAGGGGCTCTGCTTTGCCTATAGGCCTATGCCAGGAAGGCATCGTCATGATTCCATGCAAAAGCCAGATTTGGCAGCCTGGAAAAATACCTTTAAGCATCCAAGATTCACCAATTAAGGTAAATATAGAGAATACCGTGACAATGCACTGTATTCAAGCCATTTCCTGCACATAACATCGCTGTCAGTCTGGGGCAAGAGCCTCTGGGATCAGAGGTTAAGGCTGGTCTGGAGAGTGCTGGGTAATGTTACATGTTCTCACCACCGTCACTCCCTCTAGGGCCAACAGGGGTGGAAATCAGGTGACCTAGATTATGGGCCTGAGTACCATATGCTTTAGAAGCATAGACCCATAGGGTTCTAAGGCATCACAAAGGTCATCTAATCTAACCTCCTGCCAAGATGCAGGATTTATTGGGTCTAAACCAGCCAAAACACATGCCTATCCAGCCTCCTTTTGAAAACCTCCAGTGAAGGAGCTTCCACAAGCTCCCTAGGCAGTCTGTTCCATTGTCCTACTGTTCTTACAGCTAGGAAGTTCTTCCCCAAATCTGCTATGCTGTAGTTTGAATCCATTGCTTCCTGTCTTGCCCTCTGTGGCAAGAGAGAACAACTTTTCTCCATCTTTTTTATGGCAGCCTTTCAAGTATTTGAAGACCACTATCGTATCCCCTTTTAATCTCCTCTTTTTCAAACTAAACATACCCAGTTCTTTCAACCTTTGCTCATATCGCTTGCATTCCATTCCTTTGATCTTCTTTGTTGCTGGATCATTTCCAGCTTCTCTTCATCCTTTCTGTATATTAGTGACCAAAATTGGACACAGTAATCCAGCTGAGGCCTAAGCAGCACCGAGTAGTGCGGTACTATCACCTTCCATGATTTACATGCTATGTCTGTTAATGCAAACTAAACTTGCATTTGCTTTTTTCGCAACAGCATCTCATTGATGATTCATGTTGAGGTTGTGATCCACCACAACTCCCAGATCCTTCTCAGCAGTGCTGCTGCCTAGCCAGTTATCCCCCATTCTGTATTTTGCATTTGGTTTTAATTCACTACTTGTAGCACCTTATATTTGTCTTTGTTGAATTACATTTTCTTGTCTATAGCCCCATTCTCCAATTAACCAAGATCCCTTTGAATATTAGCTCTATCCTCCAGAGTGTTAGCAACCCTCCCCCCAACTTCATGTCATCTGCAAATTTGATCAGTATGCTTTCTATTCCTACATCCAAGTCATTAATAAACAATGGTGTACCCCACGTGAGACCTCCCTCCAATCTGACATCATTCCATTTATAGTTACTCTTTCTTTGTGGTTGTTTCACCAATTATGTATCCGCTTAATGGTAATTCTGCCACGCCCGCATTTCTCCAGCTTATTCATCAGAGTGTCATGTGGGACTGCGTCAAAAGCCTTACTGAAAGCCAGATATATTATGTCCACTGCATTCCCCCTATCCACCAAACCAGTTACCCTGTCAAAGAAGGAAATCAAGCTGGTTTGGCATGATTTGTTCTTAATAAATCCACGCTGGCTGCTAGTGATTAGCCCTTCATTCTCCAGGTATTCGCAAATTGAATGTTTTATACATTGCTCTAGTAGCTTCCCAGGTACCGAGGTCAGGCCGACTGATCTATAGTTCCCCGGCTCCTCCATTTCCCTCTTTTTAAAGATGGGCAGTATGTTAGTCCTTCTCCTGTCTTCCAAGACCTCCCCTGTCATCCAGGAGTTTGCAAATATTATTGTCAGTGGTCAGCTAATTCCTTCAACACCCTGGGGTGAATAGCATCAGCCCCCACTGACTTGAATTCATTCAAATTGGTCAGAAGATCTCTGACATGTTCTTTATTTATCCTGAACTGCATCCCTTTCTCTTCTATTGTCTATAGTAACTTTGCTAGTCATCCGGTCACGTTATTTTTTGTGAGTACACCGAAGCAAGGTAGCAGTTCTACCTTCTTATCTTCTGTTACCAGCTCACCTTCTCCATTGAGCAGTGAACCCGTGCCATCTGTGATCTTTCTTTTTTGTCTGACCCTCTTCTTGTTGTCTCTAACATTCCTTGCCAGCTGTAATTCATTCTTTGCCTTGACTTTCCCGATTTTATCTCTACACGCTCATGCTATTCCCATGTATAGTTCCTTGGTGACTTGCCCCTCCTTCCATTTCCTCTGTGTATCCCTTTTGGTTTTTAGATAGCTAAAAAGCTCATTATGCAGCCACATTGGCCTCCTGTGGCTCTTCTTATCTTTCCTCTGTATCGGAATAACTTGATGCTGAGCCTCTAGTATTACATATTTTAGGAACTGCCAGCCCCTTCAATGCCTTTTCATCCTAACTGGTCTTTCCATGGAACCGAGGCACTAAAAGAAAAATCCAAAAATCTCACTATGTCTCAGTTTCCCAATCTGTTAAACAAGGCTAATAAGTAATGCTAGCTTTGGTACAGTGGATATTTCCTTAGCCAAAAAAAAAAAAGTATATAGGATAATTACTGCTCTTCAGTATTGGGTTTTAAGTTGACTTTTTCTTCCAGCTACACTCCTTTATGGATACTTTGCCAGCTTGAACAGATAACCTTCAGCTTTGAAAATCTCCAGGCTAGCTAGCTCACACTTCTCTCCCTAGATGGCCAGCCATGGGATTTGCCCCGTGCTGATTTTTGAAAATGTACGTGTTAACTTTGTGTGTTAGATTACCCATTTGTAAAAATGGACATGCTAAAATGTTTTAAGCCTTATTTAATTTTTTTGTTTGGTGTTACAAGATCATAAGATGAAAGGTGCTATATGAGCACAATGTTGTGGTTCATGTAATGCACACAGTATATTTTTAGAATTATTGAAATGGTTTCAATTATATGCTTTCTATTGGCAGTATTTTTCCAGTGCCAAATTCATCTTGATGTTGTTCAGATCTATGCTCCTATCCCAATTGAGCCCCTTCTCTCTGTGCTTCAAGAGAAATAACTTTTATGAAATGTTCAAAGCAGCATCACAATAGTTAAAGGTTAAACTGCAAAGCCATTGCTATTGTTTTTAATGCCCTCAGAGGCTGTGTTGTAAGAGATAAATCATTCACCTGAAATTTCAAGTAATCAAGAGTCACCTTCACTTGGTACAACTCTTATTCTCTTTTTGTCCTGGATGATCTTTCATGTGGAGATTGGAAAAAAGAGATAAGAAAAGCCCAGTCACGAACTGTAAGCTAAACGGTTTTGAGCAGGGGGGCTGGGGAGATAGGAATAATCTTTGTGTGCTGCATATTTTAGGAACAGTGGGGCCTTTTCCAGACTGAACTTAATGCTAAAAATATAGTTAGGTCCTTTGGGAAAAGTTCTAAGGTTGTCTGGAAATAGGAAAAGCAAGGTTCTATCATGACTTTGTTCCTTCTGGTTTAGATAGATGTGAAATACCAATGATGGACCGAAAAGGAAAGACATAATTTACTTTAAAGATTGCTTTGATGAACACACATAACACTGGCTTCAAGAGAATATGGAAAGTCAATCTAGATAAAGGTGCTGGCCAAAGAAAGCACCCACTTACAATATGTAAAAATATATAGGACACACACTTAGCTGCGACAGAACAATAATATTTAAAATACCACCAAGGATTCTGCTCTGTCCCCCACCCTCCCCTTGCAATCCCAAAGTGCTCTTGATGAAGCATCTATCTCTGACTCCTCCAGACGCTGAGCACTTTCAACTCCTACGTCCCTTACAGCGGAAAATGGCCACTTGGTAGCAGGGATGCACAGTTAGGTCAGATAAAATAAGAACTAAGTCAAACCTCCACTGAAATCTTGAGGTTCAATAAATGTTGGTTAACTTTTAAGTTGAATGAGACTCTTCCTTTTCTAGTTTCAAATGGAAGTGGGAATAGCACAAGAAAAGGTATTTTCCCCATACTTCCAACTTGAAAGAAACAAGAAAGTACCAGAAAACTCATAAGAGAGCATGTGCTCAGAAGATTTATGACCCAGTCGCTCAACCAAAGAGGTTTGAGGTCATTTTGGCAAAGCATCTCAACTCTTCAAATTGTTAGTTAGATTCAATAGATAAAATAGCCTATTTCTTTCATTGTACTCCCTATGACCCCGATCCTGCAAACAGTTACTTTGTTCACATGAGTAGTCCCACTGAAGTTCAGTGAAGTTACACATATGCATGTTTCCAAGATCGGAGCCAATACAGTATTTTTTTAAATTGAAGCCCTACTATGAGAGATGCATGGAATCACTATGATACTTCTTGTAGAGCCCTTCTGCCCACACAATCCAAACTCCTGGGTGGGCTTTATTAGGCTTTGTGTTAGGTGTAGCCTCTTAACTGTCCCATAGCTATCTTAAGTGAAGGGCACATTCACACATCAACTTCAATGTGGTTTTAACTCAACCCATAATAAGGTTTAACCAAGCTCATAACATTCTAGTTTTTATTTGCACAAGCAAACCTCCCATTTGTGCATTCTAATGGGCATTTGTGTGCATACAAATCAGGCAACTGTGTATTTAACTACCCAATTTCTGTGCTTAGCCAAACAAGGGATTTGAATAAGCACATAGCAAAGACTGAAAATTTGGCCTCTAGTGACTGAACAAATAATATACCTTGGTTTAACGTATAAGAGCATAGTATTTGCATTCAATCTAGATACTGCAACATGACATGTAAGGCTGTAATCCTGTATTTTGCCATGTCTTCAGTCCTCTGTAACTCACTTTGACTTTCTGCTTTGACTCACCGTTATTTTCTGCTTTACATCACAATCTAATTGACCCTCCTTAATAATTTTGTTTGGATTTGTCATTGTAGTGATGACATTTACCAAGGTTCCTTTGATGTTTAATGTACTTAAACAGTAAATGAAAATAACAGCTAGAGCAGTGCCACAGTTGACAGTTTCAATGTGTGGGAGTTTGTGGCAGAGTCTTCCATTTAGCAGGGGTTTACATCCCTTGATTGTTTTTTTTTCCTCCTTTGTGTTTCTTGGTGCAAAGTCGTCCCAGACAAAGTGTTTGTCTGAAATGGAGATGACCTACATACAATTTGTTGATCTCATTAATCATTGAAATAAGCGCTGAATCCATTTGATTGCAATTATGCACTCTCTTTCTCATTAATCATGACACTAAGTCATTTACCTGAACAATGTAAACAAAGTCATCCTGATCTCCGTACACAATTCAAAAGCAACATGAAAGGCATAGAATCTGTGGCCACAGCCTACAGATGCCACATAGTTAAGAAAACAACTAAATGAACTTCACAGACTTGAGGAGTGCATTTCCCAGACTGAGGAAGAGCTCTGTGTAAGCCTGAAAGCTTGTCCCTCTCTCACCAACAGAAGTTGGTCCAATAAAAGATATCACCTCATCCACCTTGTCTCAGATATCCTGGGACCAACACAGCTATAACTACACTGCATATAAAATTGCCTCCATTCAGAAGTAACATTTTGACTGCTAGATAAATGGTCTATGTACACTTTTTGTAGAACAACTTTGACACCTACTGGTCACTTAGCTTAATGCAGTACATTAGAAACTTTCTTTTGAGGACAAGGGTCATGTGTAGAAAAGCATCTACTGATGGACTACAAGTGAATGTGTTGAATATTTTTGTTTTTCTTTATTTGAATGTTTGCCAAAGTAATCCTTTTTAAATAGTAGATAATACCCTAATAATAATTAGAGATTTAAGTATTAAAAATCATCATGAGGTTTTTGGATCAGAAAACATAGAAAGCAGAATGGAATTCTGATTATCGCCTCAGTTTTAGAGCTAAATTTTGGCTTTGCCACAAGCTGAGTGAAAGCAGTGTACAGTAGTGTTGTCCCAGAAGCAGACCAGGAATTCAGAGTTACAGAGTGGTCCTCAATGCCTCACCCTTGTGTTAGTATACAGGCTGTTTGTTAGCCTCGGATAAAATTTTGGGTTTGACTTTTTGATACTTTTATATCCATATTAATATGTGTGAACAAAGAACAAAGACACTGTGTGTTACATCTGCCCACAAGCAGATGGGGATGAAAAGAGATAAGAGATAGAACTAAAGTATTACAGGCTATGGTGGGAGTGTAATATATGAGCATACACTGGAAGACTGCCTGGCTCCTCTCTCAAGCTAAGGTCAAGCAACCAGTCAGGAGGGGCAAAGAGGGATGGGAGGAAGGCATAAGACACACTAAATGCCAAAGAAAAGCCTGGCCTTGGCCAGTACACAACCTCACTCCTTAACCCTCCCATGGGATACAAAAGAGATGGTACTAAGACCTGAGACTCAAGACTGCCCAAAATAGAACATGACCATAAGTTGTAAGGTATAGGATCAGGGGTGTGCTCTGCAGGTATATTTAGACCTCATAAGGAGGTAGGAATAGGGAATGGGTATACAGGCAAAGGCTGTGCAGCATCAGAGCTGGGTAAAGGGACACAGGTACAGGCTCTGTGGCAGGGATCAGCAACCTTTGGCAAACGGCCCACCAGGGTAAGCCCCCTGGTGGGCCGGGCTGGTTTGTTTACCTGCCACGTCCGCAGATTTGGCCGATCGCAGCTCCCACTGGCCACGGTTCGCCGCTCCAGGCTAATGGGGGCTGTGGGAGGCGGCGCAGGCTGAGGGATGTGCTGGCCGCCACTTCCCGCCGCCCCCATTGGCCTGGAGCAGCAAACCGCGGCCAGTGGGAGCCGCGATCGGCCAAACCTGCAGACGTGGCAGGTAAACAAACTGGCCCGGCCCACCAGGGGGCTTACCCTGGCATGCCACGTGCCAAAGGTTGCCGATCCCTGCTCTGTGGCATCACAGCTGGGAATGGAACACTGGGAAAGAAACTGCTGGCATGTAGAGCTATGGATATATTTGCTTGAAACTAACCCCAATAAACATCACTTCGGACTTCTGATCTTCTGCTTTCTGTCTGCATGAAGGGAAAGCCCCCTAACACCTTGTTCCAAGGTGGAAGTACAAGGCACCAGCAATCTACCTGATAAATTATTTCCCCTCTGCACAACTGCAGCTACACTGGCTGGTTTGGTGCAAGCGAGAGAGCCAAGATTCCACCCATTCTTTATCCCTGCTGGCAAGTCCCCATTTATATGTTTGGGACAAGCAGAGGCTGTCCCAAAAAAGGCTGCTGTCTTTGGAGCCCCCAGTCCTGGGGGGACAGAGGAGGAAGAGATTTGAAGCATCATGTTGTGATGATTAGGGGGAGTCCATATTGTACAACTTAGGAATTTTGATGGATATTATAAAGTTGTTGCTATGCAAATTGCTATATTATGGAATGCCTCTAGATCTGTGTATCAGCCATGGTTTACAAGCCTGAAAATATGTCTCTGCCGTAGCAGGGACAATTGTCAACTGTGCACCTCCGCCCCTCTGTGGCTGCTGCCAGCGCAGTGCCCTCCCCAAGCCCCGGGGGGCTCGGGCCGTCATTCCCCCACATGGGGATCCAGCTGTCATTCCTCCCTACAGACCCCTCCCCCCATTAATTTTTAGTAAAAATCACAGACAGGTCACAGGATCCCATGAATTTTTGTTTATTGCCCGTGACCTGTCCATGTCTTTTACTAAAAATAACAAAATCTTAACCTTATGAATAGTTAGGGGCTATCAGCACTTGAACAGGTCTTACCTGGGGAGAACAAAATAATAACTGCATCACAGGAAAACCAGTTTTACCCTTCCTTTATGAGGGAGGGAGGGAAGTGTAGAGTGGAAATTTACCAGTAGCAGAACAAAGGAAGACAGTTTTAAATAAGGATTCACAGAGGGAGGGAAACACACAGGAAGTGTGGGCAGGTGAGAGGAAGGGCACAGCCCAGTCAAGGAGAGAAGGGATAAGGTGGGGAGAAGCCTCCATGTTTCAGAACTCAAGGCATGTTCTGCAGCAGATGGGCCTGGGTGGCCCCAGTTGACTGACCCCAAACAAAGAATGCCTTGGAGTAGTGAGGAAACTGTGGCATGGAAATGTGTTCAGGGTGTATTATTTTTGTATAGATATGTATTTGTCATGTGATTAAAGAGCAACAGTGTGGTAGAACTTCATAGGAAGTGTCCGTGTTTGCTATATGTTACGTCTACCACGTGGCCCCTTGAGGAAATAACTCAGAAGGTTCACACCTTCAGTGGGATTCTGGGAGAGGGCGTGTTTAAGCTACAGAGTTAGTCAGAAGAGTCAGCATTGGTTCCAGGGCTGGGCCTGGGACCAAAAGGGCAGAGATCTCAGCAGGGAGTGCTAAACGGATGGTCTGCACTGGAAGAGTGTGCATAGGACCACAAGACCAGGACAGTGCCTGGACTCTGTTCAGACTCCGAAGGCTTAAAACACCTCCAGAAGCTGGGATCCCCTCACACCAGTCTGGTGGGCTGCCAGCAGTGGAAATCTGATCATATCTCTGACATATAATAGATGAAAACAACAAGGAGTCCGGTGGCACCTTGCCAGAAGTGAGGTTTTTTACCCACGAAAGCTTATGCCCAAATAAATTTGTTAGTCTTTAAGGTGCCATCCGACTTCTTGTTGTTTTTGTGGATACAGACTAACACTAACATGGCTACGCCCTGATATATAATAGATGCTGTATGCTTGCTCTTGAGAAAAAAGCCCAGCTCACTCAATTACTGCATAAGTATTTGGGCAGGGATCAGATTTGTTGGGCACCCTACTCAAGCTAAGCTCACAATTCCAACAGAGTGATATTCTCTTAAAATAATCAACACTGACAGTTAATGCCATTATTTACATGGTCAGCATTTGGCTTCAGCATTAAGACTGACCTAAGGGGGGCCAGGTCACATCTCTCAGTTACTGAACAAAATTAATCACTGGCATAACTGTAGTGGACTTATTGGGGATGCACGTGGTCTGTTATCCTGCTTTCTGCTGTGGCTCAAGTTAGACAGCACTGCACTGGTTCATATTCACAAGTGATCCTCCCAACCAGTCCTAGGAATTTCACTGAAAAAATATTAAAGCTTAAATTCAGAAGAAACTGTTGGTGAGGCCAGGGAAATGATAGTATGGATCACTGAATATTGTCTCAAGCTAACCATTATGAATATATGCAAATGTTGTATGCTATACATTGTTTAAAATTAGGATAGGCAAGTTTTAAGAGGTGTGAAAGAGACCTAGAATAGCCAGAATGTGTGAAACCCATTTGTCTCTCTTGCCCTAAAACCTTTTATCACTTATGTCATAATTCCAGGACGAACTGCACCTTAGACTCCTTTCAGTACTTCTCAAGGCCAGCTTCCTGTACCTCACTCTGGGTGGCAGAGGCACCATCCAGGGATGGAGCACCCACAGAAAAAAAATAGTGGGTGGTCAGCATCCATCAGACACCTGCCGATCAGCTGTTCAGCTGGCACCACTGATCACCTCCTCCCTCTACCCCCCAGCACCTGCCACCAATCAGCTGTTTGGTGGCAGGCAGGAGGCACTGGAGGGGAGGGGGAGTAGTGGAGCCGGGAAGAGACAGAGCTAGGGTGGGGTGCACTAGGAGATGGGGGTAAAATGGGGTGGGAAAAGGCAGGGCGGGGTGGAATCTCAGGCAAGGGGGTGGAGCGGGGCAGGGAAGGGGCGGGAAGAGGGTGGGGCCTTAGGGGAAGGGGCAGAGTGGGTGTGGGCCCTTGGGCGAAGCATGGGTGGAGCACCCCCAGGGAAAGCTGAAAGTCAATGCTTGTGCTGGGTGGGAACCACATGATCCAAGCACTCAAGCTGGCTCTCTGGGCTGTAGCCCCCCTGGTTCCCAAACATGTTAACAGCACAGGCCTGACTAAGTTTTGTCCCCTGTAAGTTTTCCTTCAGGAGTCTGTGACAGTATACATTTGCAGTGATACATAAACAGCATCTTCAAAGCAAAGAATGATTTATTCATTCCTTAAAGGAACCAAGCATATATAGAGGGGAGGGTAAACAGTACAAGGCTTACATGCATGGGTATTACCAGGGCCGGCCCACAACATTTTGGCACCTGAGGCAGGGAGCTCAAATGATGCCCCCATGCCCCCTCGCTTGGGCCAAAACTTTGAAAGGTCTCAATTCTGCCTTCTTCCTGTTCTACTCCTCTCATGGTACTGCTCTGCTACCTACCCCAATAAAGGAGAACTAACAACTTAAAATGCCTTGTTCAAAAATTTTAAGTAACACTTAACTTTCAAACACCTGAACAGCAAATGTAACTTTTCTTGTCTGCATAGTAAACACTGGCATTTTTATCTGTTTGGATAATCAAAGTGGTGCTTTCTGTGCCTTCTTGGTTGCAAAGATTTGAACTGCTTCCTGAAGGTCCACAGTCTGGGCCAGCTCATGCTCTATTGAGATGGTTGCAAGGCAGACCAGCCTCTCCTGTGTCATCGTGGAGCGCAGATGTGTTTTTTTTAACTTCAGCTTGGAGAAGCTGCATTCTCCACTGGCAACTATTACAGGAAGTGTTAGAAGTATGCACAGAGCAAGAAAAGCATTTGGAAAGAGGGTGGTAATCTTATTTGTGCACATATATTCCAGAACTGCCTTTGGAGTTGATCCTGCTGAAATGTATCTTGAAAGGCTTTCAGTTCATCACCTAAATCACTCGCATCAATATCACGCATGTCATCATGTGTCAGCACTGTCCCTAGTGCCCTGCATTGCTGGTGTAGATCTTCTTCAGGTATAGTGAGGAGTTTTGGAATATCATACAACATCCCAAATATACTGCTGTGTTCCTTGAGCTGCATGAAACATTCTTCAGCTGACTGTATTGCACAATCTAGCACCTGGTTAAAGAATTCAACTTTGAATTGTTGCGGGTCTCTTATGGGATTATCCCGTGCCTCGTAATCAAAATGTCTTCTTCTTTGGTGACTCTTGTACTCTTGAATGGGTGGGAAAATAGCTTCAGTGTGATGTTCCTCTGCAAACTTCTGTGCACTCTTTGGAACGCTTTGAAATTCCTCATCTGACCGGTAAGACTGTAGGTATGACTTTGCTTTGTCCAGTTGTTCCATTGCTACAGATATATCAAGGTCAACACCTTGGAGTCTCTTGCTTACAACATTTATTTCAAACAGTATGTCACGCCATAACACTAAGCCACACAGAAATTTGAAGTTATGTATGTTTCTGGTGATTCCATTTCCCTCTGCCACTGTTCTCCCACTAACAGTTCCGGTCATAGCATTATCCTCCATAATGGCAACTATGGCATCATCTATCTTCCCAATTTGGTGTTTGATAGGCTTTTATCGCCTCCACTCGACTTTCTCATCGTGTGGCACTTGGTAGTTTCAGTGTCAGAGAGGATGTTTCCAAATGTTGCTTCAAAATTTGCCATCGATGAGTTGATGCAGAGAAAAATACATAGATACTTTGAATTACGTTAAAAAATTCAGCAGCCTCACTAGAAGCTGATGCTGTGTCACTGACCACCAAGTTCAATGAATGAGAACTGTATGGGACAAAAAAAGCTCGAGGGTTTAAGCCTCGGATCCATGTCTGCACTCCTCTGTTCTTTCCTCTCGTGTTGGCACCATTATCGTACCCCTGACCTCTCGTGTCAGCTATCGCAATTCCCGTATCTTCCAGCTTTTTAAGAAGCACATTTGTCATACCAGCTCCTGTAGTATCATCAATGTCAATAAATTCTAGAAAATGCTCTCTGACAGTCACCATTGCAGGGACATTTTCACTAGGTTCTGTTGTTGTTGTTGTTACAAAATGCACCATTAAAGTCATTTGTTCCATATGGCTCATGTCAGGTGTGCAGTCCAGAATAACAGAGTAATATCTTGCTGACTTCAGATCTGCCACAATCTTCTGTTTGACTTTTGTTGCCAGTAACTGTATGATCTCATTTTGAATTGTTTTTCCAAGGTAGTGGTGTGTGTACATTTCTTGGGTGGTGACTCTTCTTAGATGCTCCTGGAGTACAGCATCAAACTCAGCCATCAGCTCCACAATTTTAAGGCAGTTTCCATTCTTTGGCACATACAGCTGATCTGAAGTGCTATGCAGTGCTAGGTTTTGGGCAGCAAGCATTCTCACAATGGCAATAAGCCTTTTCAGAACATTTTGCCAGTAAAGAGACTCTGATGCAATCTTCTCTTGATGCTGATCATCTATGGTGGCCTTTAATCTTAGTCTCATCTCAAGCTCTTTCCACCTATGGAATGCTCTCTGGTGATTTGATGCCTTCTCATGGCATGCCAGATTTCTAGCCAGATTTTTCCAGTCCTTTGTTCCTGTAGAATCCAATGTGGCTGGAACATTAGACTGGAAGAGTTTGCAACAAAAACAGTATGCAGCATTCTGGGGTTTTGAGTACATAAGCCATGGCCTCTCCACTTTGTCACCATTGGGGATTTCACACCAGTTATGTGTTGGATGGAAACTTCTATTTTCATTGTCTTTGGGGAACATGAAGTTTTTCACTTGCTCTGGCCCATGCAGGACAAGAAAGTCCCTCAGGCTACTGCTCAAGTGGGTCCACAGTCCTGGATCATCTAGACTTAAGGAACTAAACTCAGCAGCAGCTGTTTCTTGTGCCTCCACCGCACTCTTCTCTGATCTACACTTTTCTTCAGGAATCTGCATGGTTACATCCATTTGAGATGGAGATATGGATGCTGCAGTAGCTGCCAGGTCACCTGCACTCTGACTAACTGGAAGATCAGGCATCTCCTCACCACTCACATCCTCACTGGGGCCGGAAGGCTCACCATGAAATTTGTGTCTATGTATCTCAGGAGAGCTCCTTCCTGCTTAGATAGAAAAGCTTCCTTTGCTTGCTTTCTTTTTCTGAATGCTGCCTCAGAGGGGTGTTTTCTGCTTTCACTCATGACTGCTGTTCTGTGCCAGCTATAGTGGTTCTAAACACTCAATTGAAGGGGGCAAATAAGCAGGCAGGTAGCAGGGCCTGAGTGAGGGAAGATATCAGCGTCTTAAGGGCCTAACTGGCTCCTACTACTTCAGTTAACTGCCTGTTCTCCTCAAGTGGGTTCAGGGAAGCAGCAGGAAACAGGAAGCTCCCTGAGAAGCTGGTGTTAATCTGTCCAGGCTCCTGGGGGTGCTAGAGAGGTACATAAGAGGCTCCTCCTCCTCTCTCTCCCTGCAGCTCCTGCTGCTTTCTGTTATTCCTTCTCACCTTTTCTCCTGCCTGCCTGTTATGTCTCTTGTGCCCTCCTTCCTCCAGCACAGCACTCCACCATCTCTGTGCATCTAGAGCAGAGAGAATACATATGCACCAGCAGCAGACACAATTTTCTACACTCTGGGTCCTAGTCCTCCCCCTCATAGTCTGGCACCTGAGGCGGCCACCTCAGTTCACCTCATGGTAAGGCCAGCCCAGGGTATTACTTACACCTTTGTAAATTCCCCTCAGTTCAGCTAACTCCATCCCCAAGAGGGACAAATAGATTACCCCTGCTCCAGTTTCTACCTTTCTCCTCCCCTGTGCATTTGACAACCAGTCAGATTTTCACTGCCACCCTGGACAGAATCCTGGAGGAAACAACAACAATACTATTTATTGGGGAATATCCCGTATGTGGCTTTATCTAGGCCAGAATGTTTTGATGTTCACTGTGTGCCAGCTTCTATCTGCTGTCAACCAACTCCCCTCATCCTCCTTCACAAGGCCAGGATTTCTGAGGGTTAGCATTCCCTTTGATCTTAGTCTCAACTGGGAACCATTCTAACCTAGATGGAGCCAGAGAGGGGATTTTGCCTAATAAATAGTTTTTCATTGTTTCCCCCAAGACTCTTATCTGTGTCATTGTTTCATTTCCTGTTGATTTCTCCCTTAACAGCTTTCTTTGATTTAACTCATGGAACTCAGACAGGTTTGTATCAGACAGATACCCTGAGGGACATATGATATTTATAAAAAAAATAATACACATAACTCTCTTATTATCCAGAACTTCACAAGGCCAACAATGGGTGTCCAAAGGGTCAAGGAAATAGCTATCAATGCCTCCTACCCCCAATTTACACACATGCACAGCTCCATTCTTGATGTCTAGGACACACACACACACACACACACACACACACACACACACAGTCATGTTGTATAAACAAAATGTATAACAATAATGCTGAGAAACACATAGATTATGGGTTGTCATTTTATCTGTAACTAAGCAGCAGTGGTGATCTACACCATCTTCTTATTTGTTCAAAAGTATTAAATAGCTATGTACCTTTCCAGCACACAGCATAACTCTTAAGCCTTTGGAAGAAAATTAGGGTAACCTTTCCTTCAGTCTGCCAAGGGACTATGTAACCTTGTAATTATCTGGCTTTAGATGGAGGAGATACAATGTAATTGTGTACAAAAGAGGTCACTGGTTTATACATTCTCTGACAGACTGCAGAGCAAGAATACTGTAGAGCCTCTCCAGCAGACCTTTTTAATTTATTTTCCCTTAAATGCAGTGAATTTTAATGCTGTCTCTCTGACCCATATGTTAGTGGTTTTATGAACATGTGATTAACTGGTACCACAATAGAAAGACGAAAGTGTCAATAATTGGATTCTGTTAAATGATTTGGGATTTCTTTTCTTTTCTTTTCTAGAAGGTATAGAACTCAAATATTGCACAAAGAAAGACAGATTGGAGAGTTACAAAAAATAAAAGAAAAAATCAGTCATTAATATTCAGTAAAAATAGGAAGAATGTGTTTACAAATAGTATCATGAACACTATAGCAGTGCGCATTATTTTTTTGATATTTGTATTGTGTCAGTGCCTAGTGGCCACATTCATAGACCAGGTGTCTACTGTGCTAAGTGCTGTACAAACACAAAACAAAAAGACTCCTCAGCACATGGACAAAGTATAACATAAGAGACAAGAGATAGACTCAGCAAAGAGACAAAGAGCATACAAAATAACTGAGACAAAACTGGTCAGCATGAAAAGCAGTGGTCACAGCACACCAGCTACCTAACCACTCTCAGGTTTTTGTAGGCATCACAGCAGGGGAGAGTTTTAAGGAGGAATTTAAAGAATGTGGCATAGTACAGACTCAATGCTCTTTGTCACAGTTCAGGACAACTACACCTGTGTTTCCCCCTTTGTGGTCCACCAAGGGCACCCACTCTAGGCTCCCAGCTCTTCAGCTGTCATCACTACTGAGTAGAGACCTGTGTCTCCCTCCCTGCTGACCAGGTTTTTTTCAGGCTGCATGATTCCCTGCCTACACTGTGATATCCCCAGCAAGCCAGATGCCTAATCAGGCCAGCATTTAAGTTTTGCTTTCCCTCTGAAGGCTATGAACAGCTGTAATTGCCAGGAGATATAAGATACCACACAGGGCTTTATAAGCACACACATTTATTCATAAAGGTGAAAGCATTACAGAGAAAAACATTAAAAAACAAATCCTATGCACATGCTTAAAAGCTTACCAGAGGTCATCCTCCCACCCCCCTCAGGCTCTGGTAGGTGTCAGTCTTTCAAAACCCACAACTCGGTTTGTCCTGTGGTTATAAGTTCACAACTGTCTCAGATTCAGAACCAGAACACCCATGAATAGTTCAGGCTTGCCTTTATACATCTTGGGCTTTGATCTTGACCTCATGTAACAGGTGATCACCAAAGGCCCACTCCTCACAGCACAGCTTCAAAGGGGTTTTTTCATAACTGGGAGTGGGAAATTTGCATTCATCTTCCCCTAGATATTTTCAAGCAATCCACTTCATACATATCATCCCAAAAGACCATTCTTATCTGCCGTATGGTTCAATATAGTCCTTTGATCATCCAGGTCCACAGTAATACATAACATTTGCATTTAATACAATGGACTCCAAGATACTTAAACTTAATTCAATAAGATTTTTCTAGTATATTGCAGAAAATTGCCATATCTATCACATTTCCCTTTTTCAAACTCTTTTGAAATAGGTTTCTACTAGGAAATGCTAGATTTGTGCACTTTAAACAGCTGGATCAACCCTTAAATTGTATCACAAGTGAAACTGACTTTGGTGAACTCTAACTAGTCCATAATGAACATTTGTCCTCTTCTGCAAAATCAACATACAGTGTGGCACAGTTCAGCCTGTTCTTTTTCCAGGAGTGAACCTGGACCTTGCCAAATTCACCCCATGAAAGTTATGCAGTCAATACTCCTCATCAGAATTCCAGTTAAAAGAGCTCTGACAAAAGCCATCTTTCTGTCTTTTCAATGGTAGTTCTTCCACTCATAAATCAACATGCTCAGAACGATTTTTCACAATTTCCAATTAGAAGAACCCTCTGCAAACTGCAGACAAAGATTATTACAAAGCCTGAAACTGGACCAGTAAGAACTCTCAATATGTTCTAAACCTTAGAGTCCTGTTTCAAGAAGAACAGACAATGCAATTGTGTTTGCATTTCTCCTAACAAATACAGTACTGCATGTTACAATCCAGGTTATTGAGGCTCATCTTACATCAAGTCAATGATAACGAGGTATAGAAACATGGAAGTATAGCTGGGTGGAGGTTGGAAATTGCATTTTGTAAATGATTTTAAGATTTTGAAATTTGGCTTCATTTTAAGTTGGAATGAAATATGAACATTTAGAAATTCTCTGTGAAGAAAAAAATTCCATTGGAAAAAGGTCATTTCAAAATGATCAAATGTTTTGCAAAGGAATGTCCTGGTCAGGAATCTGAAAGGAATGTCTCCAGGGCAATGCAGTACACTGTGTATATAGCTATAAAAACTTCTCTTAAATTGTGTCAACTATGTAACAACATTAAAGAATTTTTTCTCTGAAAAATATGTTTGAATTAGACATGGAAACTAACCTGTCAATAAGATGCATAGTAGGTGTGGTAATATCTTTTATTGGACCAACTTCTGTTGGTGAGAGAGACAAGCTTTTGAACTTATATAAAGCTCTTAGAGCTCTCTCTCATCAACAGAAGTTAGTCCAACCAACATGTCTCTCTAACATCCTGGGACCAACACAGCAACAACAACACTGCATACAAGAGGCATAGTACTAGAACAGGGATTGGCAACCTTTGGCACACGGCTCGCCAGGGTAAGCGGTGTGGGCGGAGGGATGTGCTGGCCGCTGCTTCCCGCCACCCCCAGTGGCCTGGAGTGGCGAACTGCAGCCAGTGGGAGCCGCGATCGGCTGAACCTGCGGACACGGTAGGTAAACAAACCGGCCTGGCCTGGCAGGGGGCTTGCTCTAGCAGGCCGCGTGCCACAGGTTGCCGATCCCTGTACTAGAAACTATATTTCAGAATGTGTGAACAAGACTACAGTAACTTTGATTTCACTTACAGTAAGGAAGGGCGATCTGACCTGTCACAAGACAGTTAGTTATTATTATTTATTTATTCAGTCTGAGGAGTTGCAGGTTGCCACCAGCCTAGCTAATGTCAGACACAGTAGTGTTATGTAGGAATCACAGTAGCAGTGGGTTTTAAGGAGGAATTTAGGGGGAGGGGGGAGACCTTTGAATTTTGATAGGGGGTTCTTTCCAAGCATAAGGAGTGGCATGGGAGGAAGCACAATGGTGCTTAAATGAAAAGTGGACAATTAATGTTAATTAATATAACATTCATGCCAAACCAACCTAATTTCCTTCTTTGACAGGGCTACTGACCTATCGTACAAGGGGGGGAAACAGTAGATGTGATATATCTTGCTTTTAGTAAGGCTTTTGATACAGTCCCACATGACATTCTCATAAGCAAACTAGGGAAATGTCATCTAGATGGAATTACTATAAGGTGGCTGCACAACTGGTTGAGAGACCATACTCAAAGAGTAATTATCAATGATTCGCTGTCAAACTGAGAGGACATATCTAGTGGGGTCCCACAGGAGTCAGTCCTGGGTCCAGGACTATTCAATATTTTCATTGACTGGGATGATGGAGTGGAAAGTATGCTTATAAAATTTGCAGAGGACACCAAACTGGGAGAGGCTGAAAGAACTTTGGAGGAGAGGATTAGAATTCAAAACAAACTTGACACATTGGAGACTTCATCTGAATTCAACAAAATGATATGCAATAAAGATAAGTGTAGTACTTTGCACTCAGGAAGGAAAAAATCAAATCCACAACTACAAATGGGGAATAACTAGCTAGGTGGTAGTACTGCTGAAAAGGAACTAGGGATTAGAAAGGATACTAACTGAATGAGAGTCAACAATATGACGCAATTGCAAAAAGGGCTAATGTCATTTTGGGGTGCATTAACCAGAGTATCATATGAAAGATCCAAGAAATAATTTCCTTCTCTACTCAGCACTTGTGAGGCCTCAGATGGAGTAGTGTGTCTATTTCTGGGTGCCACACTTTAGGAAAGATGTGGACAAACTGGAGAGATTCCGGAGGAGAGCAACAAAAATGATAAAAGATTTAGAAAACCTGAGCTATAAGGAAAAGTTTTAAAAAAACTGGGCATATGTCATGTTTAGTCTTGAGAAAAGAAGACTGAAGGTAGGATAAAAAAGTAGTGGGCTTAATCTGAAGCAAGGGAGATTTAGGTTAGCTATTAGGAAAAAGGTCCTAACTATCCAGGTAGTTGAGCTCTAGAACAGGTTTCCAAAGGAAGTTGTGAATCCCCGTCACTGGAGGTTTTTAAAAACAGGTTAGACAAACACCTGTCAGGGATGATCTAGGCATACTTGGTCCTGCCTCAGCACAGGGGCTGGACTTGATGACCTCTCAAGCTCCCTTCTTCCCCTACTTGTGCTATAAACAATCACAGAAAGTGAATCCAAGGGCTGACCTCATGAATAGCAATTAGTTTGTCCACATCTTTCCTAAAGTACTATAGCTGGTTGGATATTTTCTACCAGAATGATTTTCATAAGGAAAATGCAATTTCTTAAGTTTGCCCCCTAAAGATTTGATTTTTCATTAGAAAGTATTTTATTTTGGATACAGTTTAACAAAATTAATTATTCTGATTTTGGTTGAACTTACCCAAAATAAAATATTTTCCAATGAAAAATCAGATCTTTAGGGGGCAAAATCAGAAAATTTTGATTTTATAGAAATTGCATTTTCCTTATGAAAATCATTCTGGTAGAAGATATCCAACCAGCTGTAGTAAATGGTTAAGTTAAGTCGGTTTTAACAAAAACAAGAACATTTTAAACTGTCTGACTAAAATTCCCTTCCCTTCTCAGAGGACCAGCTTTCAGTCTCTTGACCCTTGTGATGGGTCACTATAGAGTCACTTAGTCACTACAGAGTCATCCAAGATAAACAAAATCTGAACTTCTACTGGGGAAAAAAAAGAAAGAATTTTTTTTAAGATCCTTTCAGGGTTTGTTTCTACACCAATACAAATAAAAAGGTGGCAAAAGTCCTTTCTTCTCCTCTCCCCCTCCTATCCGAGACCCCTTTAACAAATGTATCATCTTAAAAAAGATATTTGACATGCAAATCTCACACAAGTTTAAATGGAATTTTATATTATACTCAGTGTATGACAAGCTGCCCATAAGAGACTGAGAACCTGAGGTACCCCAAAAACTCTTGACAATGTGAAGTGCTCTCTCTCCCCCTCCCTTCCATATTTACAGGAGTTAATATACCTATCTCATAGAACTGGAAGGGACCCCGAAAGGTCATCGAGTCCAGCCCCCTGCCTTCACTAGCAGGAGCAAGTACTGATTTTGCCCCAGATCCCTAAGTACTGAGCTAAAATAAGTGGGACCGGTGAAGACCATAGTTCCCTCTTTTCTGCTAAAAGCAGAGGGGAGTTCCCCCCATTTGCTCCCTGGCTTGGGTAAACATGTTCCCCCTATAGCTCCCTTTCCTCTTAAGCTAGTGGAGTGGGAGCAATCCCTCTTGTTTCAATGTACTTTACCTATTGTATCTTTATAGTCAACCTTCTATGAGGTGAAGCTGCAGTTGCCAAAGTTTCTTGGGTCTTCTGTCTCCCAGTTCCATTGGTATGAATATGGGAGGGCACTACATATGGTGCCAATCCTGCAACCAGATACACAGAGGCAGAGGAATCTGTGCAGTTCTGATCCAGTTCCTGGACTGGGGCTGCATCATGACCCAACTACTATGAGTGAAGTAAAGCAGTGACTATATTATTTTAAAAGTATAAAACAACACTACACGTTATTTTAATATTCTAACTCTGAAACTGTTTCATTTGCAGAATTTTTCCTTTAAATCAGACTTAAATAGCTGTAGAGTTCAGTGGTAAATATTTCACATTAATTTAAGTTTAGAATTCTTCATGGTCCTGCCTAGAGATGACATGGGAATTCAGGGTCATTTCATATCCTCCCTCTCAAATTAAAACCCACAGTCAGGGCTCACCTCCCGCAAATACAGATATAAATTAGATAGAGAGATTAGATACATTGAGAATTTGGAAGGGGCTTGATGGAGGCTGCATAGTAGACTAGGCATCGTCCAGCCAACAGCATCTGTTTCCTGTTCCTCTCTGTTCCCTCTGTTGGTGTCACTAGGCATAGCTACCAGGTAACTCGGGGGAGTGGAAGGCCATAAGTGCCGATGAAACCTCCCTGCTCTGGGTCTATGTGAGCCACAGTAACTCCATCTTGTGCACTTTAACCTACCTCCATGCTAACAGCCTATGCTGAAGCAGAAATGTAATGGTCAGCTTTTTTTCTAGCAGACAGCTGCAGTTTCGCTCACACTAGCAAACGTAGTGATAAGACGGGGGAGAAAGAAGGGGAGGAAGAAGCCTGCTGCGTCTTAGCTTGCAAGGCCAAAGATAAGCAGGCGAACGGGAAACTTTTCTAACAAGCCACAATGTGTACCTGCTGTAACTGCTCGGGATGGGAGGGGTAGTGGGGGAGAAACAGACAAAGCTTACACAGAAACAGCTTGGAATATAAAAGGGAAAACTTGCTTGTATGTGCTGCGCTTGATTTGAGACATGCTGGTCTCCTAGTGCCTTTTCAAGATCTCGAATAAACTTGGTTTGCTTCTCCACCCTGGTGTGTCTATTGGTGTGGCGCACACCGGGCAACGAACCCTGTTGCCCCCTCGGGGCCCTCTGGGCCGGCAACACCTCCAAACTTGACACAAACCACCACCCCAGAAACTCCACAATTTTCTAATTTCATGTAGTTAGCACCAAGGGTTTCCAGGCAGTCTAGAAAAGTGGGGAACTTGTTTCCATTCCCATCTTTGTGCTGGTTCAGTGACTCTTCTGCTCTGTTTGCTCCTTCTTCAATAACAGAAGGGAGAATAGAGTCCTTAGACATTTTCCACTGGACAGAATAGGTAAATGGTGTTTAAACATTGTGTAGGATTCTCTGTTTCTTGAATCCAGCTTGTACAGCCCCTTATTATTCTTTAGCTGTTTCTCCTAAGCCAAGCAGGTCAATTACAACTTAAGTACACTTCAAGGAGAAAAGTCTGGTAGAGAAAACACACAGACTTTTTCTTAGTGTTACATAATTACTGTAGATCCTTGATCCTGCAAAGGGACTGCACAATGGTCATCGCTAGTTATTCCTCATTCAACATCAGTCATCTGGGAACCTTTTTTTAAAAATAGACACACATTCTAAACTCTAAAGTACATACTGGCAAGTGGCAATCATTTGATCCACTTGATCTTGGGGCCATATAAAACAGACTGCTTTGATAAGCAAATATGAACATGGGAAGCAGCACAAAATGTGCCTAATCCCTAATCAGAAGGAAATTTCCCCTACACAATTTTCTCAGTTGTTAAAATAAACAAGAGCTAGAAGGGAAACTGCTCTGGGTAGCAAGAAGCACAAGACATGTTGAAGCTCATATTGGCCCATTTTTAGTTCATACAATATTAGGATTGGTCCCTCTTTCTATTCACTTCTACCCCAAAAAACAATATGACATTTCAGGGCAGTCAATTTTGCATGTAATTATCCTCCCGAGTCATGAAAAAAATGTAAAATTAATGCCTAAAAGCAGAAAGTCTCATGCAGGGCATTGGAGGGAGTGGAGAGATGAGAAGCAGGGCAACATTGCACTGATGCTGGGTGTCTGCCAGACTTCCCTGTTTATTGCTGTTTTTGGAGTCTCCGGGAGTTTGTTTTGGGGGCTTTTTATTTTCTAAATTGAGTTGTCAAAAGATTCCTTACAGTTTTATCTCCTTATTTAATAATATTCATTCTGCAATTGCTTTCTCTCATATATAGATATATAATTTTGCATGAGCTCCTATGGAAAAACATTTGCTTTCTTTTAATAAACTATTAAACTCTAATAATCCAACCAATTCAGTTCTTTCTGTGTTAAAATATGGGAAGAGAGGTTTTTTTCCCCATCAAATCTAATAAGGGTTCCTCCCCCCTGCTGTGTACATTTGGAAGGAAAGAGAAATGATATACAATGGATTATTGATCATTCCTGGTAGAGCACTAGGAATGATAAATCACATGGGACTACACAGTTCATTAGACATTGACAGGATGAGGTACTGTGGTTCTGGAATATTTAGACCAGGCAGCAAACAGAGGCATTATGAAATGCTTTTTTTTAATACTCCTCAGAGGTCCCTAAAACTAAGAGGAATTCTTTCCCCCCACCCCCACCCCTTTCAGCCTGATCAGTCACTCCAGGCAGAGGATAAACTTTCATTGATGCCAAATAGGAATTCTGCCTATGCAGGCAAGCCCCAGATAGCAAAGATCCCATTCTTCCAGAATAACCAGTGTCTTCCAGGATCATTTTCTTTTCCTTCAAAAGTCATCTAAATGAGTTTTGCAGATAATAAAACGCATGGTTTAAAAACATTACAGTCTCTAGTTAATGTTAGAAATGGAAAGTCATTGTTCACTGTGATTATTTATACATCTAATGATGCTATTGCTATGCGTTACCGATGTCTTTCACCAGTAATTGTTACTTGCTTTTCCTGTCACTACCCAAGTAGTGTAACCTAGCACAGAATCACATACATCACTGTGGTGTATGTGACGCCCACAAAGGGATTAATCAGCTCTCATTAGTTGCTAGGCAACAGTGCCTTGACCTTAGTTTATATTCAGCCAATGAGGACACTCTGCTGTGGTAATGTTTCTAACTTGTGTTTCTTTGGTGTACTGTATTGTCACTCCATATCCCACTGGGGGAATTGTGTGGGGTTTCTCTAGAACTAGAAACTTTACTACAATGATTAGTGCTCAGTAGGTAGATTAGACAATGATTGTCCACTATGGGGCTTCTTGACACTTCCTCTGACATATCTGATATTTGCCCCTATCAGAAATAGAATTATATTGGTCCAATCTGGTGTGGCAATTCATGTGTTCCTAGATAGAGCTGGTCTTATCTGGTTCCCCACTTAAAAAACAACACTCCAGTTCCACTGCTTGTATGCTAGTTGAATTTGTCTGTGCATTTGTTGTAATATTTTTAATTAAATTGTTATTATTGATGTGTATTACAGTAGCACCCAATGGTCCCAACCCAAGACCAGGGCTGTAATATGTTAGGTATTGTATAAACACATAGTAAGAGCCAGTCCCTGCCCTGAAGTTTTTACAAAGTAAATAGGCAAGACAGAAAAAAGGTGGGACAAAGGAAGCAATAGTACCCCCATTTCACAGATGGGAAACCGAGACACAAAGAAATCAAGTGATTGTCCAAAGTCACACACAGCCAGCCTGTGGCAGAGCCAGGACTGAATCCAGATTTCTCAAGTCCCCATCCAGTTTCTTAGCCATAATTACTCCAAACAGAACAGTCATGTTTCTCCATTTCTTACTCTGGCTCAGGATTTTTCTATTAGAAGAAGCAGCAAGCAATTTTTCAAACATGATTTCAAACACCTGGCATTGGCAACTGTCGGAAGACAGGATACTGGGCTAGATGGACCTTTGGTCTGACCCAGTATGGCTGTTCTTATGTTCTTATGATTATATCAGTTGTGTAATGGAATAAATGCACTCCACAATTTGAAGTAAAAACTCCACCAGTGTAATAGTCTAAGAACAGTGCAAGAGAAAAAGATTTAATTTAGTGAAAACCAAACAGGTTCTCGGGTAAGTGCCTAGTTTACCTAAATCCTCAGGATTCAGGCCAATGTTGCTATTTGAAAGAAAAAAACAGCTCTGTATACTTTTTGTGAGTTTTATTAGAAAGAATAAACAAGCAATTATTAAAATTCAAACATAGCACTAAGACTAAAACTACCTATCTGTAGTTAGAATGATGAGATGGGTGAGGCAATGTCTTTTATTGGATAACATAACATAACATAACATAACATAACAGAAGCTGGTTCAATAAAATATATTACCTCACCCACCTTGTGTCTCTAATATCCTGGGACCGATGTGGCTACAACAATATTTGTAGTTACTAAACTAACTACAGATAGAACAATGCAATTATCAAATCAAGGTCAGAATTAAAATTGAATAAAAAAATGGATTAACAATTATACTGGGTTAAATCGATTGGTAACAACACCAAATTAATACAGGAGGTAATCAAATCATGAATTTAATACTTCTTATCAATCCTAAATCAGAAAGAATATTTTAGCAACTTCTCTGATACTTTTACTAACCAAGGGGAACGTTTTAAGGACTCAAGGACAGAATTAGGAATAAGTTGGGAATGACTGTCGGGCACCTTCCCAATGTGAACTCACTTTACAGATGTGTGTACACACACACACATACACACTCATTCTTTCTCTCCATACATTCACACCCTAATAGAAGTAGGAGACTTTTCTCCTTTCAAACATAAAATTAGAAAATAGAGAAAAAGGGGGAAAGGTTCTTGTGCTTCTTGGTTTTGTGATTTTTGACTCACGTGGTGCAGGACTGTGACTGCAGTTACAGGAATCAGGTGACTGAATAGCTGGTTGGAGCACTTGTTGCCAGTAGGGGTGTTTTAGGACAGCAGTAGTCCAGTCAGGCTGACATAGCCAATGACCAAATATCAGAGTGGTAGCCGTGTTAGTCTGTATCCACAAAAACGAGGAGTCTGGTGGCACCTTAAAGACTAACAGATTTATTTATGTTAGTCTTTAAGGTGCCACCAGACTCATCGTTGTTCCAATGACCAAAGTCTTTGCCTCCTCTTCACTTAGGTGGCCTGCCTAGGGAAATAAGAGAGGCACTCCATTCCGATATTTTCAGTGATCTGAAAAAGCACACAGGCCTTCCTCCTTGTCTTGACCCTTACAGAGGGCGAATTCTACTTACTCCAGTCAGATGGTTCATGAAGTCTGTATACAGTCAATGTGAGCCAATCCTATCAAACTGGTCAGGCTTTGGCCCGAGGTCACTCTGGAATGTCCTGCTCAGGATGACAGTTTTCTGTAAATTATCCAACTACAAGCAATATGGTCTCCCAAAATATGTAAAAGAGGAGAAATATGAGACTTGCTTTTGAGGAAGCTGCCCCCTCTTCCCTTCTAGGGTAAGGAAAATGGGGTGCCATATGGCATCAATGTCTGGAATAGGACTAAATAGTTTCATAAAAACATCTAACGGCCTAGTCTGCAACCTTGGTTCACTCATACATGTGCACACTTTCTCTCAATATTCTGGAAATAAATTTAACTAGCTCATTACTGTTTGTCACATCTTTCATTAGACAAGAAAATTAGGGCACTAGTTGAGGTGGCCTTTACTGTGTGACAGGTCATGTCTCACTCCTAGTAATGTTCACCTTGAAGCAAAAAGCTGCTTTTCGTCTTATCAATATAAATTCCATTTGATATAAGGCAATTCAAGTTTAAGGTCAAGCCAGAATTCTCATTTGGGTTATGTCTCTCACCACAGACTGGACAGCAGAAGTAAAGCGTTAAAAGCAAGTATGATTATATGCTACAAGAGAGTATGCATTACCAAGCTGTTGGGCCCAGATGCTCAAAGATATTTAGGTACCTAATTCCCACTGAAATCCATGGAACGAGGTGCCTAAATATCTTTTGGGGTCTGGGCCTTGGTGCCTCCCTTGAATGTGATGAGGCTAAAGGCCAGTGAATTTATCTGACCAGTAGCTTATGAATAGGCACCAAAGGTTGGCTTACTGTTTCCAAATATGGATACGTAGTTTGATGTTTCATTAAAAAAACTTTAAAAAAAAAACCAGAATATAAATCTAAACATAGTTCATATTTGAGGGGTAATAGAAAACAGGAAAAAATAATTATCTTTTTTTCTTTTTAAAAATACTAATTGTTAAATACATTTTTTTTTACATTTTTTTTCAGGTTCCCAGACTCTTGATCACTTTTCTCCAAAGAGCAGCTTATTGCTCATTTTGTATTATAAAACTAAATTGGAATATTTAATAGCTTCCATTTCTTTTTTTATACTAGGAAGTGAGTTTAAGTTAACCAGAGGACCACAAACAGTTGACAAAAGGCCACCATAAGGAGGAGAAGAGGTGGAAGGCAATGTAAAACAGCTACTTCTCTCCTTTTCCCTTCCCAGCTCCATTTATGCCCTGGCTCCATACTCTCCCACATCCAGCTGCTTCTCTTGGAAGCAGCTGAACTCCTATAGTTATTTTATTGAGGAAACAGAATTGGGAGCTTTCTTAAAGTCTGTCTTTTGCTTGGCTAAGGCCTTGTCTACATCCAGACTTAACCTGATACAACTAAATTGGTTTTAATTCAAACATTTTGTTGTTTTGGTACAAGCTTGCATGTGAACACTTATTTTGGAATAAAAGTGCCCTATTTCAATTCTGCTTAAGTTGATAAGACAGGCATTTTCCCTACCCAGTTTCCTCTCTTGCAGGCACCTGAATTCCTAGAAATGTATTCTGCTGAAGAAAATTAACTGGAAGACTTTAGCAAGAGTGGATTCAGTGGAATGCAAGGGATAGAAGCCAGATTCAAGAGGAACTCTAAACAGCTA
The DNA here is from genome assembly GCF_002925995.2 of Terrapene triunguis. Taxonomy (NCBI): domain Eukaryota; kingdom Metazoa; phylum Chordata; order Testudines; family Emydidae; genus Terrapene; species Terrapene triunguis. The sequence continues at coordinate 23,313,402 of NW_020664374.1, read as the reverse complement.
TTGTAAATAGTATGTTCAATGAGGTTAGAGATGAAATGGAGAAGGGAGGTGAGGAGGTAGTTGGAGAGGCAAATGGGGTCAAGGTTGTTGGGTTTTTTTAAGATGGGAGAAAGAGAGAGACAAAAGCATGCTTGTATTGTGAAGAAAAAGAGCCAGAGGAGAGTGAGAGGTTAAGAACTTTAAAGGAGGGGATGAAAGTGGGCACAAGCTCAGGAGATGACATAGGGTCAGTGCAGAAAGAGGAGAAGAGCAGATGAGAAACCTCTGCATCTATGATCAGTGAGCAGGAGGAGAGTGGACTTTGGGGAGTGGGGAGGGGGAAAGGGAAGGCAATCCAAGGGGAGGGAGAAGATCATGCTATATTTTGTTAGTTTTCTCATGGAAGAAATTGTCAAGATCTGTGCCGAGAGAAAAGTAGAGGCAGGAGGAGGAGAGCATTTTGGGAGTGAGTCAAAGGTAGCTAAAAGATGTCTGGGATTGTGGGCATGGAATTCAATTAAGTTGGAGGAGTAGAGTTGTTTAACTGGGTTGAACAAATCTGGAATGGAGGAAGTCAGCCTGATCACAAGACTTTCACCAGAGACGCTCCATAGCACAAGAACGGGAGCGGAGGAAATGGATATGGGGGATGAGCCAAGGCTAGGAGTTGGCAGGGAAGACTTTGTAATGGGAGAGAGAGGAAAACAGTCAAGGGGTGGAGGATAGTGAAAAATTGAAAGAATCAATCAATGGAAGGAAGGGAAAAGAGGGCAGGGAGGAGAGGACTGACAGCAGATGAGACGTCATCAATGTTGATGGACAGAAAATCATGGAAAGGCCAAGAGACAGGATATGAGGAAGAAGGCTGATGCGTGATGTTGAAGGAAACTAAGTGATGGTGGGAGTAGCTCCAATGGGAGTTCCCAACTGGGAGTGCTCACATGAAGTAGCTACTTGGGTGTAAAGTTATTCATATGTGTGAGCAATTGCAAGATTAGGGCCTAACTATGCAAGAATAGCTCTTGAACAGTGCACTGAGTCTCCAGAAGAGTTCTGAAAAAGCATTTTAACAAATTCTGACCCATCCATACTGGGGGCGGGGGAGAGGTGGATTAGGCTAGCTGAAACTGCTTTTAACATTGGTTTTCTAGCACAGTCATTTTCATAGTATATAACACATTCTGTGGTCTATCTCACTAACACAGAGATCCAATTATCAAAAGATACTGCAAGTATAGTTTCTGATTAGTTGTTTTCATGCAATTCATTTCCTTTTCTTTTCTTTTCTTTTTTTTCATTTTGTTTATATAGCCATCTTTCAGATCATCCATTGCCTCTTATTAAATCTGATTTGAAAAGTGATCAGTTGCTAATTTGTAGCAACTATCAGTAGAAAACAATGAAGTTACTATTGTTTTGGAAAGAGAGAGGGTTTTGTTGTTGTTTTAACTAAATAGGAATATGCATTTGAGATATAATATGTGGGTAAACAATCAAACAAATCAGTTTAGAACAAATGCTTCATTGCTATTTGCTAATGTTAATTAGATTACAAGATTTTAAGGACATTAAAGAGTACCTAAAGGGATATGACTACGAAGAATCAATTTTTAGTGTGTGGGGGGGAAACAGGGGGAGCAGCAAGAGTAAGAAAGGAGGGGTTTAAATGGTGTACTTAGAAAAGAAGAAAAGTCTAGTTCATTATCTCTTTAGTACAGAAATCTGGGAAACCAAAAAGCTAAACTGGGGAAACCAAATCCAGAAAGCTTTCTTTTTTGTTTTTCAAGATGCCCTAACAATAATGCAGCAGGGTGAAAAGATCAGGACCACTTTATACACATTGTGCTAATTACTGCAAGTACTTAAAGTTGTAATTAGCTTATTATACTGCAGAGAACCTAACATGGCATGTCTTTCAAAAAAAATTTCTCTCCAGATCATTAGTGGGAAAGCTAACAACATCTGCTTCAAATAGAATCAACCAATTAGCACCGGCAACTTCACATAGTTTGCAATCAGAGAATTATATTGTGCCAAGTGCTAATTTCAATGTGAATACTATCTCCTTCTTATATCCCACGCTTATCTGCCAGCACAGCTGGTGTTTAACACCACTGACTTCAGTGGAATCTCCAAAAACTTATGTTAATTTGAAGTAACCTAATCAGAAGTATGCAATACAGACTGGGCTTGATCTCAGCTTAATTAAAACTGACCTTGTCATTTCATTGCCTATAAAACACTATTATCTCACCATTTATTGCTCAGCTATGATAAATATTCAGTTTGTGAGAACCCAGGAAGACAAGCTCCTCACTAAAAGAGCTATTTTCATATATCAAAGCCTGAATTTAACATACTGTAACATGCTGTCCGCAAATAATTCAGATAGTTTAGAAAAGCCAAAAGAACCTTCAGCCTGTCAAAAGTCCCAAACAGGCAATTCACTCATGCAATTTACTTCTGTTCACAATCAGAAACATTCAGCAAAAACTCACTACTGGACATGGCAGCAGATGTGAATGAAATATTTCTTTTTAAATTACCGGTAAGTTGTCTATATGTTATTTTATATTACACCGACTCATTCATCAGTAAGACTATGATTCTGGTACAGAAAGTTGCAATAAATTTCACGGCAGAGATGCAGGGGAAAACTATGTCACAGAAAGATCACTAAATAATGAGGTTTTTGTTGAAAGGTGACATCAGGGGAGTGGGGGGACTGGAGAGTGAGCCCACCGCACACTCACCTGGCTATAGTGGCTCCTGTCCCATGGGGTTGGGCCCAGTTCCCCATCCCTACTCTGGACATTGCAACTTGACACATGGGGTCACAGCGCCACTCAAGTTTGACCCCTCCATCTCCATCTATGGAAGGGCCAAACCTGAGTGGCACTGCAACCTTCTATGCCAGGTCACACCTCCACTTGGTCTGGAGGCCTAATCAAATTCGTTTTTACAACCATTTCCAAGATTTCACTGACTTTATTCATATTCACAAATTTCTGTGGCTTCCATGACAAAATCATAGCTCTATTCATCAGTACAGAGGAGAAATCTGAAGCTGTCTCTCAGCTATTACCTGAGAATAAACTTAAAGCTTGGTACAGCAGAGAAACTATTGAAAACCTGGTCTGTTGTACAAGAGGGGAAACCGAGGCACACCACCTCATGAATTTCTTTCGCCTTCCTCTGCAGCGTGGGGCCTGGGTCACTTGCTGGAGGATTCTCTGCACCTGGAGGTCTTTAAACCACGATTTGAGTACTTCAATAACTCAGACATAGGTTAGGGGTTTGTTACAGGAGCGGGTGGGTGAGATTCTGTGGCCTGCGTTGTGCAGGAAGTCAGACTAGATTATCATAATGGTCCCTTCTGACCTTAAAGTCTATAAGCTATGATTATTTTTATTTTATTTTAATTCTCTGATAGTGACTGCAGAAGTAGAACAGAGAAATTTAACACTCAATCCCCCCAACTTTTTTGTTGTTACTGTGTACTGTATATATAGGGAACATCACTCCCATTGTGCGCCACCAATTATATCAGCTGTGTCTCTTTGTTTTCTTTTACCATTCCCATCTTCTCCACTTCTTCCACACTGCTCCCAATACCTGGGGTGGTCTGCCAATCCCAGTGTATCATGACCTTCTCTTTCAAGTTTCCTTTCCTCTTTCTAGTTCCTACTAAAGATCCATTTCTGCTGTGAGGACCACACACAGAAGACATTTAAAATAGATTTAAAGCATTAAAAAATACAAAAATACTTCTGTATCTCCCATATGTCTTGTCTTTCTATGTGTCTTCTAGATTGTAAAATATATAGAGCAGGGAATGTGAAAAATATCCTTGCATTGTACAGCACCTCCCACATTCTCAGTATTCAACAACAAATAATATAAAAAAATGTTATATTTTCTCTTGGCATGGCTACAATCTTCCTTGTTAGTCTGTCTATCTAATTTACACTGCAGCTATCTATATGCATACATACTACTCTGTGTGTGTTTCAGAATTAAATATCCATTTATGTAGCTTAGCATCAAGTTAAGAGATCTATAATAAAATCTCCTTCTGATATCATGACTCTCATACAATGCAACTGAAAAATGCATCCAAAACCTCTTTTGTTTCAGAATAGGCTCATTGCATTGTAACCAGATACCCAGATTTCTCAAATAGGTGACAATTTATGACTAACCACAAATTAAATTGATCAACATGGATTCATCACTAGGGATTTGATTTCTTAAAGAACAAAACCTGGCTTAATGAGGTCCTTTCAGCTGAGGGTGACCCCCTCATTTAGGACAGGTTAAGCACAGTATTGATAACGGCATTTCACTACCCCTGCATTCAGTACTAAAGTGAGTTGCAACCCACCAGCCAAAGTTGATTACTTTGAGCAACACTGCTCTATCTGCTGGATATCTAAGCAGAGTAGGTATATTCATGTAAATACAGTTTTCTCCCGAAGCCTCTCCGCACCAGCTAGCAATCATCTATTAATAAATATTATATTTTATTTATTATTTGTTAAGCAGCAAGAGCGTGCTTGGTGTACAAACCCACAGAAATGTGTGTCTGGAAGGGATTTGAATGAAGGCTGGGTGATCTTGGACATGCAGGACTAAATCCATAGAGGGATTTAGGTGCCTATGACCAAAACTGAGATCCTCGAAACCCCTGCTAAGCTGCTGCCTAACCCTGTTGGTGCCTAAATTCCCTAGGTGCCTATGTTTCCACCAGCAAGGTCTGCTAGGCATATAAAAATCTGCCAGTGGGCATGCACATAGCCACCCAAGTCCTGATACCTAGAATCTATTTCACACCTAAGTCCCAGCAGGATCCTTAAACTAGGTGTTCCCCAGAGTATCTCACCTGTGGGGCCTGATCCAGTAAACATCTTCAGAGGGCATCTCACAGAACAAGCCCTGCACAAGCTACTGAAGAAGGATGTGGAAGTTTGCCCCCTTATAACCCATAGGCCAATAATTAGAGCAATCACCCAGGAAGTGGGACACCCAGGCTCAATTTTTGAGCACGGATTTAAACCCACATCTCCTACCTATTGAGAGGCTGCCCTACCACTGGACTATGGTATATTGTGGGCAGGGCTCTCTCAGTGTCTCCTGTTGAAATTGTTCCACTGCGTATAGATAAATAAATAAATATTCATTGGATGAAGGAGTTGAACTTGAGTTCAACTGGTTAGGGCCCCTGGTGAGGGCCCTAACCAGTGGACCATAGAGTCACTCTCACTCACTCTCTGGCCCAGTGAATATTTAATTATTTATACACAGGGGAAGAGCATCAACAGGAGAGCTTGAAAGAGGAGGACAAGATGGTGACTTGTCCCTCCATTTTTCTACCCACATCCCAGGTGAGTGCTCTAACCACTGAGCTATTGGATATAAAGGAACAATCTTTTTTTGCAAGAAAGGGCTGATCTGGCTTAGGCACCTAACTTCAGGTGAGGGTTCATGGCTGTGAATCCCAAGAGGAGATGAGCATCTCCCTGTAGTCCAAAGTTAGGCACCTAACTCCCTTTGATTGGAGGGTCTTAGGCCGAATGCTGTGATTTTTCCAAACAGCAAGGAGGCAAAAGCAGGCAACCCAGCTTCCGCCTCCCTGCTGCAGCCATGGGTGCTGATGGGGGGTTATCAGGTGGGTCCTATCCCTGGGGGCTGAGTAGGTGGAAGGCCAGTCCCATTCTGGGGGGCTGGGGTGGTATGTCTCATCACATGGCTCCAGCCATCCAGCCCAGCTCCGGTCCAGGCGACTGCTGCTGCTGCTTCCTGTCCAGCCAGCCAGCCGGATGGGGAAGCACTGACAAAGCACAGCAATTAGGAATTCCGGCCTGCCCCACAGTGGCCCCCAGCAGGTCCAGGGAAGACACTGCCAGAGCTGAGACTGGATCCACTTTGTGGAGCATGAGCAGGTGTATGAGGGAGCCCTGCCCTGGCTTCCACATGCCCACTGTTGGAAAAATCAAAGTATTAGGCTAATTTCATGATTTCCATGCGGTCCGTGAAACAGTGTTTTACACGGGGCCTCACCCATTCATTGTATAGGGAATATGGCTCAGGGCTGAGGATTCCACTGGGCAGCAGGGCACCTAAATTTAGGTATTGCAACACTGAGCTTAAGACCCCTCTTTGTGAGTCTAGCCCTTAAAAGTCTACTCCTAAGCACCTCCCAAATTATTTGACTTTTCAAAATGGGATTTTAAAGGCTTTTGAAAATGTTACCCCTCATCTTTAAATAGTTGTTACTTTAGTTAACTGTGTGAAAAAGCTTAGCCCAGGTATGTCACCTACCCAACCACATCTTTTTAACACCATAGAGGGAGGCCATTCTAACAGAAATATTGTGTGTCCATGAAAGTCTGGTTTTCATTATATAAAACACTAGTACTCATAATATACTAAGATGGTGGGTCCCAAACTTTTTTCTCCCTCAAGTACTCCTTTGGCATCTTACCAAGTGTCCCGGAGCCCTTACCAGAATACCCCCAGGAGCATGACATCTCATGCACAGTAGATGTAAGGTCACACTGTGCACAGGGTGCCATTTTGAAAACAAAATAGCCGACACCATTGTTTACATGTTAGTTTGAACATTCCCAGGAAAGCTCAGATGTGGATTGGCGTCTCTTAAAATCCATTGTTAGCTGAGTACTCCCAATTACTTGAATAACCCCTTCACACTTTGTTAACCAAATCTGCCTTATGTGCTTCCTACAGCAAACACTTTAAATACAAACATAGAGCCAACGCTCATAACTTCAGATATAAAAATGATACATACATACAAATAGGATGAATATAGTCAGTAGATCATAATCTTTGCAGAGATATGTTACATGGCATATCTAGCATTATGGGGTGCAACATCACACTTGTAGCCAATCCTAAACTAACTCAAGATGTATTAACTAAGAAAAAGGAACAAGATAGTTATTTACAAGCTTAAAGCAGGTAAACATACAAACACACACAAATCAGTTACAGTCTTAGGTTCCAGAAAGTGGTACAAGCTTCTCTAGTAAGCACTCTCTATACATCGGCTGTTCTCAATGGTGGCAGATGACAGAACAAGGAGCAATGGTCTCAAGTTGCAGTGGGGGAGGTCTAGGTTGGATATTAGGAAACACTATTTCACTAGGAGGGTGGTGAAGCACTGGAATGCGTTACCTAGGGAGGTGGTGGAGTCTCCTTCCTTAGAGGTTTTTAAGGCCCGGCTTGACAAAGCCCTGGCTGGGATGATTTAGTTGGGAATTGGTCCTGCTTTGAGCAGGGGGTTGGACTAGATGACCTCCTAAGGTCCCTTCCAACCCTGATATTCTATGATTCTATGATCCTTGAGGCTAACCCAGGCCAAGCACAGGGGAGCTTTTGCTTATGCTTCGTGATCCTTGCCCATCAGAGTCCAAGCACTGGAAAGATCCAGTTTCTTTTTGTCAGAGATTTTTATTCCTTTCCTCCCAGAGTCCAAGTGGATGGCATGAGTTCACACACACATCTCCTCTTCACAAGGGGAGAAGGAGGGGAGGAATGCAATTCGCAACATCTTTGTTTTTTTATTTTTCACAAAGGTTCATTTAGCTTCAATGAATCTTCTTGGTGGGCAGGACCTAACCCCCTTCTGTAGGAAGCCAGCATTTTACAAGAGTTAATGCCTCTTTCCTGTTTGATGAGTTACACTGTTACAGAAGTTTACAATGCAAACACTCAATATAACATGGGGTCCAGATGTTATAAATGAGATTACTACATGCAGCACCCTATAAGCATTTTATAAAGTCTAAACACTAAACACATTCTTATAAACTTAATGTCTATTTTAACAATACTAACACACAGGTGAGCCAGATGGGTTTCCAGCTATTTATTGATCAATGTTCAGTTGAGGCCTAGGGGCTTGGCATGAGCTGTCTTGTGGTGCCAGCATCACACCCCTAACAGACCCCTGAGGTCCAGGGACCCACTTTGGGAATCTTTGTACTAAGACATATAATGCAACATGATGCAACTGCTACAAGCTAAAGTGATCTGTCAGCTTGTACTGTAACCATCTAGCCAAAAAATTAAACCCATAATTCAGTTTTCAAGACAATAAAATTAAACTTTCTGTAAAATGTACATTGGCAAAGTTGGCTGCAAGCCAATTAAGTCAAGGCCTTGGCCAGTCAGATCTTTAGTGAAGCTATTATTGAGTTTGGTCATGAAACCAGCTGCGCTAGCCACAGAGGTCAATGGTACATTCGGGGTTTCTTGCATATCTACAGCATTGTTCATCCCTAAATAGGATAAATACTGTAGGAAAACAAGCACCCGCTAAAAACAAGCTTCTCAGTAACAGCAGGTTCTGTGGAAGACTTATGGGCTTGACCTTGAGCACCCTCAACTCTCACTAACTTCAATGGTAATCAAGGGCACTTTGCAATACTGAACCCTAAAGGAAAGAGAAAGTGAATTTTTCTTACAGTTTTCATTGATTTTTTTTTTTTTAAGGAATCAACCACATCCCAGATATAAGTTAAAAATTAGGGAACTGTTCAAAAAGTGGAAAAACACTTAAATCCTTACTTCTTCTAAATTAATAGCAGCAGCCATGAGCACTAAAAAGACCAGTGCCTTGAGGGGAATAAAATAAAGAGGAAAAATATTTAACAGCTTTTTTTTAAAAAAAAATTCTTTAGTAAGAAGAGAGAAAACTTCTCTGCTGAAGGGACCCAGACTCAAAATTCCAGGGGCCTAATTCTGATTCTCCCCCACTTCCTCTCCTCTCCCAGGCTACAAGTGACTCCCATTGATTTCAGTGGGAGTCACTCATAGACAATCCTATGTCATGTTGTGGGCTCTCAACTCCTGTTCAATTCATCAGCTCACTCAGGACCTTCAAGGATCAGCTCCTGAATTATTAGGAGAGGTTCTAGGCTGTTCCTCATTCTGATTTAAAACCACTTAAAACCTGTTCCGACACCTTTTCTAAATTTGACAAAATTAAACCAATCCATCTGAAATTTCACAAGTGCTTTCTTGTGCTAGGTGGACATTTTCTGGAATGTTTGAGGGACATCAAACAAAGAATTTAGAAGAAGTAAGGATTTAAGTGTTTTTCCACTTTTTGAACAGTTCCCTAATTTTTAACTTGCTTTATAATATCTCAAATAGAGGTTGGATTAGAAACTCCCAGTTTGTCTTTAAACTATTGGCCTCAGCAAGGACAAGTGCCTTTGACTACATATAGAAACCTCTTGGTACGATTTTTGAAGACATTAGAAAAGATTTATGCCAAATTCCTGAAGCCTGCATGGTTCCAGGGAGGATTAGGATTCCTGCTCTTTGGGGAAAGGCTGACTCCTTTCTACATCTCTGTACAGTACCTAGCAGAATCAGGTATGATCCCTGATTAGGGCCTTTAGGCACTAGCACAATGTAAACAGTAAAAACAATAGCTGTCTCTCTTTGGGATTACAATAAGGCTCACTTCAAAGCAACTGTGCATGTGTACCTTAGGGTATGTCTACACTGCAGCTGGGAGCATGCATTCCAGATGGGTAGACAGACACACGCTACTTCTACTTGGACTAACTCACTAAGGCCTGGTCTACTCTAGAAAATTAGGTTGGCATAACTATGTTGCTTAGGGGTGTGAATGTGAGCAACGCAGTTATGCCAACCCAAGTGCCTGTGTAGACAGTGCTAGGTCAATGGAAGAATTCATCCATCGACCTAGCTACTGCCTCTTAGGGAAGTGGATTACCTATGCCGGCGGGAGATTCTCTCCCATTGGTGTAGGTAGTGTCTATACTGAAGCATCACAGCGGTACAGCAATGCCACTGTAGCGTTTTAAGTGTAGACAAGCCCTAAAAATAAGCAGTGTAGCCAGGGGTAGCACGGGCAGCAACTCGAACTAGCTGCCTGAGCACAAACCCACCTGGATTCCTTGGGTACATACTTGGGTGACTAGCCCAAACCACTGCCCGTGCTACCCCAGGCTTCACTGCTATTTTTAACATGCTAGCACATGTCTAGCTGCTCCCAGCTGCAGTACAGATGTACTCTTAATGTTTCTGCAGCCTCAGGCTATGAGCTTCCTAAAGTTCAGGTTGTACTCATGCGTGAACTGAGATGTCTACAGCTGCAGCTATTGGCCTTCTAAGGCCCATGTCCAGTGTGCCATGGCTTGTATGCAGGGCCAGCTTTAGTGCGATTTAGCCGATTCCCCGGAATCGAGCCCCGCGCCCCTAAGAGGGCCCCGCAACGTCCCGAAGGAGCTGTCGCCGAAGTCCCGCCACTGTCTTCGGTGGCAGCTCAATCATTGCCGCTGTCTTCGGCGGCATTTTGGCGGAGGGTCCTTCCTCCACGGCAGCGATTGAGCTGCCGCCGAAGACAGCGGCGGGACTTCGGTGGCAGCTCCTTCGAATCGGGCCCCGCGGTGCCTAAAGCCGGCCCTGCTTGTATGCATTTCAAAGCCTGCTCCCCCAGGCACTGAGCTTCCTAATGGCCATATCAGAGCCACTGGGGCATTTGCAACCTAGGATGTCTGCATCTTCAGGCAACACGGTTTCACAATAACATTTCTCTGTTTTAATCCATGATTTCATTGTTCTCTTAAATGACTCAGATTTATCACACAATGTTAACATACCCCTTTTAAGAACACCGTGGCACTTTGATGACCATTATGCATTTCTAAAATCCCTAAGGAAATTCTCAGACAAAAAAGACTGTCAATAGAGTATGAAGTATGAACATGTAGAGCTACTGTCCAGTATGATACTAGAGGGACCTCAGTATCCATCAAACCACTCATGTAAGTACATCTCAGCACGAGTTAGGCCTAGATTTAAACTGTGGTACACTAAGCTATAACCACAAGTCCTGATTTTGGCAAAGTATAAAGGCAAACTCCAAAATTATGCAGGATTTTAGATGTCCTCAGCTAGAGGCAGCGGACTTTCTTAAATCACTTAGCAACAGTGAAATAGTATTTGGAGCCTATCCAACAAGCCTTACAGGATTTTTAAATATCAAGGAGTGATTATTTTATGAGATTTGGATTGACACATATCTAGCTTACATACCAGATGTTGTATACCATGTGTGCTTCCTGTAAAAAGGTGGCAGTGATATAGCGGCAGAGTTAAGACTGTTTGATTGAACTTTACTGTGCATATAGATATGTTCCTACATTTAAGGTTTTTATGTAATTCCTCAGTTTGATTGTGCATGATTAATTTTATTTTAACTTAAGCAGCTACATTTTTTTACATTTTTTTCACCCTGGGGAGAATGTTAGGTAATGTGGTAAGTTAATGTTATTTTATGTATAGGGCTGTGGGAAGTGAAACCTGTGGTTGGACATGAGACAGTGATTTAACATCTGACGACTCTGTAAAGGTCCAGTTGTTTGCAAAGAGCCATCTTAGAAGATTTGTTCCAATGCAGCAGTGGGGTGAGATCTGGAGAAGAGGAAGGTTGGGCTTAGGGACTGGAAGTGGGTTTTTCTAGAACCTGACTCTCAGGGTACCACAGACTTGTCCATTGGGGACTGTAGGAGATCAGACTACTATGAAGATGGCACTGAGGCCAAGTTCAGGGATGGAGCAGCTTCCCGAGAAGGAAGTCTGAACTGGGATCCATAATAAGACTTACCTGTGCTGGAGAGAGTAAAGAGGGCACCTCTAAATGTACAGTAAATGAGTTCATTCATGATTTGCTTGAAACGAATAAAGTAAAAGCTGGTTACCCAAGTTTGGAGGGGAGCTGTGATGACTGGGTTTTCCTGCAGCGGCTTTCAAGCAGCACCTACCATATCTATTAATGAGCAAGCACCCTACTCCTGGGAACAGGATCCTTGGAATAAGACAGTCAAATGAGGAGTATCCCAATATAAAATTTCCAAGTGCAAAGTTTGGGGGTGGCAACAGTTACCCAAGCACAGGGCATAAGAAACCTGAGGTCTTGACACTCAGAGCTGCCGATGCCTTATTTTGATCTTAACAGAGTTTATTGAATGGGAATTTCTTTTTCCTTTTTTTTCTTTTTTTTGTGAGAAGACATTAACACTCTAGGACAGAAAACATATGTCCAATTAAGAGGCATTCATATGATTTAACCATGCAAGGAAATGTAACCTGTTAGCCTATTGTGTTCATAATCAGTGGGAGGGCCAGGGCACATTTTAAGAGGTAAAATGTGTTTAAATATTGTTACAATTTCATCTTATGTAGGTGATAATTATTGCAATGTAGTTTTAGCAACACAATTTAGGATATAAATATATTTAGAGTTTATTTCTTATATGCTGTTGTCTTGCCTCTAAGTTCAGGGAGCTGCCCCAGTGTTTCACGTGAAATAAATTCATGTCATTTTAATCAGTATTCTCCTACTGAAAAGTGTCACTCTGGGCTGTTAGTAATAAAATAGTCTTATGCACAGTATAAATTCACAAATGATGTGATACGTGTGAACCTGTGGTGATTCAATTTGCTTTCAGTCCCACAGAGGTAAAACTTCAATCTATAAAAGAGCAGCAGTAGGAACAGCATGCAAACCCCATACAGTGGGGAGTTAGCTAAGGATTTTTTTCCTTTTAAAAAAAAAAAAAACCTGTGTTCATACCATTGACACAGAGATAAATATGCGACTTAATGAGTATGTCACCAGTGATCTTAAAATATTGATAATATCTGGTATTAAAACCAGTTATAAATTGGAGTTTAAAAAAATCTCCTTAAGTATAAAAAGCATTAGCCCTAATTGCGGTCTCCTGCTTAGAGAGAGGAAATTGGATGCCTTTGAAACTGATCCTTTGACACTGACTTTTGTCTTGCCACAGTTATATAAATCATCTGATGCTTGCGACCGCAACAGGTGAAGGCAGCACCTTCACATCAGGATGGGGCAATGCTGTCAGAGTCCAGTCCCCCCAAATTGGTCATGGCATTTACAAGCAGCATTTAAAATGCCAAAAATGCTGTGGGTGACACATTGTCTGGAAAGATGAGTACCACTGCATTCCAATTCAGCAGCAGCTGTGAAACTGCCAACAGGTGTCCTGAGCCAAGGTTTCATTGCACATCTATTGTTGCTTAATGGGAACAAAAATGATTACAAAGGATCTGCCAACATGATAAAATGCTACAATTATCCTAACAGGATAATACCTGTTGGCACTTTAGCAGGGGGAACAAGGGAATTATTCTCAAGAAAAGCTAACATCAGTGAAACACCTACATTTTTCTTTTTAGTTGTTGTTTTAACTTCAAGAAAAGAAACAAAAAATATAAGAATAATTCAGTTTCCCTAAGGAAATAAACTTGTATATATTATAGAGATCAAGCTCCAGCATGGTGTATAAAACATTTTTCCAATCTTCCCTTGTTATTATTAGTGTCTTCGGTCACCAGTGATTGTTTTTCTTACTGTTGATTAGAGGTGAATCTAAGTCATGAAGTTTGGAAAAAGAGCCAAAGTTTTAGGATGTCCAGATACAGTATTTTGATTTGGTCCTCTCTTTACTCATGGTGATTATGTATCCTACGAATAACTTTAAAACCCATTATCACTGTTATCAGAAAACATAAGATAGCATAAGCAACAAAGGAGAGAATGAATGCTGCATGCTAAAATAGACAAGATGTTCAATATTGCCAGCTGTGCGATGAGCCTGTATTGATCATGTCCATTATCCAGTAATATGCATTGGACTTCATGCTGATGTCATTGAGAATGCAATGATATATCAGAATCAATAAATCCACCCACCCTAAGCACAAGACTAAAACCCACACCTAATCACCTCCCCCCACCCTTCACGTCAGCTCTCCTGCCTTGCATATGGCCCTTATCTCTTCCTTCCCTCTAAAATTCTCACTTCCATCCAAGTCAGTTCCCTTTATATGGCTTATTCTGGGACCCTACAATTAATAAATACTGTAGTTGCTTCAGTGCTTGCTATTTTAATTTGATTATTTGAATTGCAGTAGAACCTAAGAGTCCTGGTCATGGATCCCGGCCCATGATTGTAGGTGCTGTACAAACAAAACAGATCTGATATTGGCCTATGTAAGAAACTTCAAGTAGTTGTGTGGGTGATGAGGGAGAGGGATTAGTTGCCTCTTGGAGCATGAATGAGCCCCTCTTTCTCATTGGTACACTTTGCATTTTTTAAGCTCTTTCTTCATACCAACTGCCCTTCCCAAATCAAAATTTATTTTTCTAACTTGATCAAATCCAAGCTTTAACAAAGGGTCAGAATTATTCAGGCCCAAGATTTCAGAAAGTTCCCATTTTCTCTAAAGCAGCCCCCTCCCCCCATCTGTAGTTGACATCACTTCCATTTTGAGGAGGTGTTCTTTTTTAAGAATGTTTAAATGAATTTGAATGCTCGTGAAAGAAGCAATCTAGGCTGAGAGTCCTGGAGACTAAAGCATTCTCTCCACAGAACAGCTACAACACAAAATGCAGTAGTGCAAGAAACCTCTCCACAAATATGCTTCAACCTTATATTGGAGGCACACAGTTTCTAGGACCGAGACAGTAGCTCACCTTCCATGCTCATTCATTCCGTAACCTTTCTGCTGATACTGCCAACAATTAGAGCTAATTATGATGTGGACACCTGTCTGCTAGAAGGAGAACTGAGAGCAATTATCAACTCATTTTACATAGGCCATTGAGCAGCTGTCAGATGATAATAACTTTTAGTCCCTGCTGGCCTCGGCTGTATTGAAACTAGTGGCCAAAGGTGAAAGGTCACGTATGTCACTACCTATTTTCTGGGTCATCCAGTCTCAGATTGTGATCCTCTCTTCTACATTCCAAGGATCAACCATGGAATGAAGAATGGCAGATCTACTGTTTCTGTGCTGAATGAAGCCACTTCTATTGAGTATATGTGCTTCACAAACATTAATGAATTTATATTTCATAAAAACCTTGTGAAGTGAGGTAGCATTTTTTGTCCCATTTTCCAGATGGGGAACTGAGCTACAGGCAGATTAGTAGTCAAAATGGCCCACTAACTTTGGGTGCCCAATCTGGTTTAAGTGATTTGCCCAGCACCATATAAAAACTATGTGGCAGAGAAAGGGTTAGAATCCAGTTCACCAGGACAGTATTCAACTGCCTGAATCATAAGACTATATTTTCTGTCCCTGCAGACTCCTGATTCATTCACTTCACCTTCCAAATTCTCCAGTAAATGAAGCAGGGGTCCTACATACAACAGCTTCCTTCACTACACCACCCTGATTTCCCCCACAGGGCAAGACCAAATAGGTCTGTGCACTTAATGAGGCAGAGATCCCATGGAAAAAAATGGCCTTTAATTACATGATCACAAATTATCATAATACATATGCCCAAGAGGGCCGATTGATGGTTGTGCATTTCCTAACTTGACCTTAACATTCCTTTAATGTGGTTTTTTGTCTGTACGTTTTTAATAAAGAAAACTGAAAAAAACAAATTCCATCATGTTGACACCCACGAGGGGCAACAGCAGAGCTGGAACCTCTGTTCACGGGAAAGTTCTAGGTGGGTCACAAGCCTGGTGCAGAGGTACAAGAGGAGAGTGGTTGGAGAACAAGCCTGCTCCACACTCTCCCCACAGTGGCAGCTCGTGTCGCACAGGACTAGACCTGGCTCCCCACTCCAAGCATTGTGACCTATGCATGGGTCACAATGCCACTCGCTCAGATTTGGCCCGGCCACCCCTCCATCATGACAGGAGTAGGCACAGGACATGAGTGCACGTGGGCTCACTCTCACCCCTGGGGCTACCCCTCCATGCCAGGCTGGGATTAGGGTTGTGGTGCCAGGGCAGAAGGTTCTGCTGTGGGTGCTCAGTGCCCCTCAGTGGAGTGAGGCGGTGGCAATGAAGGAGAACAACACTGGCCTGTTCTTGATTTTGTCCCCTCCCCTCAACACACACACACAAATTTGGACCCTGGGTAAGTTGGAAAAAAAAAAGTTGATTGGTAGGTCATCTTAGTAAAAAGTTTGGGAACCACTGCTCTAGGACACCCCGCCTCCCACCCCACCCCCTGCACAGCCCTCTGCCCTTTGAACTAATGGAATAACTGATAGCAGAAATAGTTTGTCATTCTCTCTGTGTATCAGCACTAGATGGGGAGGAGACACGTACTTTGTCAGTAGGTTTCACAGATAATTGCTGACAACAGAGGAATGGTGAGACTCAGGAACCCAGCATTCCATTCCAGGTTATGGAAGACAGTGTGCTTTAGTGGGCACAGACTATTCTTCCCCCCAAAGTCTGCCCCTCTCTACCCCATTCCTTCCAGCCTATCCATGTCCCAGTCCTTTCTCTTCCCCCCACCCCAGCTCCTCGCTCCAGTTCCTCCCCCACCCCAGCTATTTCATAGAATCATAGAATATCAGGGTTGGAAGGGACCTCAGGAGGTCATCTAGTCCAACCCCCTGCTCAAAGCAGGACCAATCCCCAATTAAATCATCCCAGCCAGGGCTTTGTCAAGCCTGACCTTAAAAACCTCTAAGGAAGGAGATTCCACCACCTCCCTAGGTAACCCATTCCAGTGCTTCACCACCGTCCTAGTGAAAAAGTTTTTCCTAAAATCCAACCTAAACCTCCCGCACTGCAACTTGAGACCATTACTCCTTGTTCTGTCATCTGCTACCACTGAGAACAGTCTAGACCCATCCTCTTTGGAACCCCCTTTCAGGTAGTTGAAAGCAGCTATCAAATCCCCCCTCATTCTTCTCTTCTGCAGACTAAACAATCCCAGTTCCCTCAGCCTCTCCTCATAAGTCATGTGCTCAAGCCCCCAATCATTTTTGTTGCCCTCCGCTGGACTCTTCCCAATTTTTCCACATCCCTCTTGTAGTGTGGGGCCCAAAACTGGACACAGTACTCCAAATGAGGCCTCACCAATGTCGAATAGAGGGGAATGATCACGTCCCTCGATCTGCTGGCAATGCTCCTACTTATACAACCTCAAATGCCGTTAGCCTTCTTGGCAACAAGGGCACACTGTCAACTCATATCCAGCTTCTCGTCCACTGTAACCCCTAGGTCCTTTTCTGCAGAACTGCTACCTAGCCATTCGGTCCCTAGTCTGTAGCTGTGCATGGGATTCTTCCGTCCTAAGTGCAGGACTCTGCACTTGTCCTTGTTGAACCTCATCGGATTTCTTTTGGCCCAATCCTCTAATTTGTCTAGGTCCCTCTGTATCCTATCCCTACCCTCCAGCATATCTACCACTCCTCCCAGTTTAATGTCATCTGCAAACTTGCTGAGGGTGCAATCCACGCCATCCTCCAGATCATTAATGAAGATATTGAACAAAACCGGCCTCAGGACCGATCCTTGGGGCACTCCGCTTGATACCGGCTTTCAACTAGATATGGAGCCATTGATCACGACCCGTGGAGCCCAACAGTCTAGCCAGCTTTCTATCCACCTTATAGTCCATTCATCCAGCCCATACTTCTTTAACTTGCTGGCAAGAATACTGTGGAAGACCGTATCAAAGTCAAGGAATAACATGTCCACTGCTTTCCCCTCATCCACAGAGACAGTTATCTCATCATAGAAGGCAATTAGGTTAGTCAAGCATGACTTGCCCTTGGTGAATCCATGCTGACTGTTCCTGATCACTTTCCTCTCCTCTAAGTGCTTCAGAATTGATTCCTTGAGGACCTGCTCCTTGATTCTTCCAGGGACTGAGGTGAGGCTGACTGGTCTGCAGTTCCCCAGATCCTCCTTCTTCCCTTTTTAAAAGATGGGCACTACATTAGCCTTTTTCCAGTTATCCGGGACCTCCCCCGATCGCCATGAGTTTTCAAAGATAAAGGCCAATGGCTCTGCAACCACATCTGCCAACTCCTTTAGCCCCCTCAGATGCAGCACATCCGACCCCATGGTCCTATGCTTGTCCACCTTTTCTAAATAGTCCTGAACCACTTCTTTCTCCACAGAGGGCTGGTCACCTCCTCCCCATGCTGTGCTGTCCAGTGCAGTAGTCTGAGAGCTGACCTTGTTCGTGAAGACAGAGGCAAAAAAAGCATTGAGTACATTAGCTTTTTCCACATCCTCTGTCACTAGGTTGCCTCCCTCATTCAGTAAGGGGCCCACACTTTCTTTGACTTTCTTCTTGTTGCTAACACACCTGAAGAAACTCTTCTTGTTACTCTTAACATCTCTTGCTAGCTGCAACTCCAAGTGTGATTTGGCCTTCCTGATTTCACTCCTGCATGCCTGAGCAAGATTTTTATACTCCTCCCTGGTCATTTGTCCAAGTTTCCACATCTTGTAAGCTTCTTTTTTGTGTTTAAGATCAGCAAGGATTTCACTGTTAAGCCAAGCTGGTCGCCTGCCATATTTACTATTCTTTCTACACATCAGGATGGTTTGTTCCTCCAACCTCAATAAGGATTCTTTAAAATACAGCCAGCTCTCCTGGACTCCTTTCCCCCTCATGTTATTCTCCCAGGGGATCCTGCCCATCAGTTCCCTGAGGGAGTCAAAGTCTGCTTTTCTGAAGTCCAGGGTCCGTATTCTGCTGCTCTCCTTTCTTCCTTGTGTCAGGATCCTGAACTCAACCATCTCATGGTCACTGCCTCCCAGGTTCCCATCCACCTTTGCTTCCCCTACTAATTCTTCCCTGTTTGTGAGCAGCAGGTCGAGAAAGAGCTCTGCCTCTAGTTGGTTCCTCCAGCACTTGCACCAGGAAATTGTCCCCTACACTTTCCAAAAATTTCCTGGATTGTCTGTGCACCGCTGTATTGCTCTCCCAGCAGATATCGGGGTGATTGAAGTCCCCCATGAGAACCAGGGCCTATGATCTAGTAACTTCTGTTAGTTGCCGGAAGAAAGCCTCGTCCACCTCATCCCCCTGGTCTGGTGGTCTATAGCAGACTCCCACCACGACATCACCCTTGTTGCGCACAGTTCTAAACTTAATCCAGAGACTCTCAGGTTTTTCTGCAGTTTCATACTGGAGCTCTGAGCAGTCATACTCCTCTCTTACATACAATGCAACTCCCCCACCTTTTCTGCCCTGCCTGTCCTTCCTGAACAGTTTATATCCATCCATGACAGTACTCCAGTCATGTGAGTTATCCCACCAAGTCTCTGTTATTCCAGTCGCATCATAGTTCCCTGACTGTGCCAGGACTTCCAGTTCTCCCTGCTTGTTTCCCAGGCTTCTTGTATTTGTGTATAGGCACTTAAGATAACTCGCTGATTGTCATGCTTTCTCAGTATGAGGCAGGAGTCCTCCCCTCTTGCGCTCTCCTGCTCGTGCTTCCTCCCGGTATCCCATTTCCCCACTTACCTCAGGGCTTTGGTCTCCTTCCCCCGGTGAACCTAGTTTAAAGCCCTCCTCACTAGGTTAGCCAGCCTGCTTGCGAAGATGCTCTTCCCTTTCTTCGTTAGGTGGAGCCCATCTCTGCCTAGCAATCCTTCTTGGAACACCATCCCATGGTCAAAGAATCCAAAGCCTTCTCTCCGACACCACCTGCGTAGCCATTCATTGACTTCCACGATTCGACGGTCTCTACCCAGGCCTTTTCCTTCCACAGGGAGGATGGACGTAAACACCACTTGCGCCTCAAGCTCCTTTATCCTTCTTCCCAGAGCCACGTAGTCTGCAGTGATCCGCTCACGGTCATTCTTGGCAGTATCATTGGTGCCCACATGGAGAAGCAGGACCACACCCAATCTCTTGGCCTACCCAATTCCACTCTCCAACCCCAGCTCCCAGCCTCCCCACACCAAGCTGCTCCTCCCAATCTACTCCCTCTGCCCCCTTCCTCCCCTCCCCAGACAGGTCCCTGTATTCAATTCAGGATCCTCTGTGCTGCTTTGCTGGCAGCAGGAGAAGCATGGGGAGCACAAGAGAGAGACTTACTGCTCTCGTGTCCAGTGCCCAGCACTGCATTAACCCACAGTGAACAGAAGCAGCAATTGTAGGAATAGTCCTGCTCAGTAAAATGGAATATTCAGAGAATTTAAACTCCCAAAAGGCTTTACTTAGCATGTATGAACAGACATTTTTCAGAGGCTTATAACCTGGTCAAATTTGGTGGGATATTTTTTCCAGAGAAACAGCAAAAGGCACATACATAATGCAAGGGCCACCCCCCTGCTGATTTTCAAGTCTCTGTTCCAAAGCATGGGGGCACTAGAGCTTCTCAACAAAGCACTTTAAAGAATTTTTCTAATGTGGACAAAACAATTGTTTCCCCCTCATCTGAACCGTTTTTGCTGAAATTTCAAAAAAATATCAGTCCGAGGCAGACACCTGGCTTGCAAAATTTCAGCCTGAACAGCTAAAATTTAGCAAAATTATAAGCATCTGAAAACAGGTTCTTCTAATGGGAAGTGTCAGGCAACCTTAACTACATTTGGTTGTACCAGCCCTGCCTATCATATTAAAATTCAAAACTGTATCATGAGTAATAGTCCACTCAGCTTTTATCTACAGGGTTTTAAATTTTAAAAAGTCACCGCCTAGTTTGGTCCTTATCTGTTCCACTGTATAAATTCTTATAAAACTTTAAATTACTGATCTTCCTGCCTTAGTATTTAGTTTGGTAGAAAATTTAATATCAAACTTGGATGCAGTAAATTTCCAGATATAGTGCTATTTTCATTTATTCTTATAATGGTTCATTATTAATGGCAGTATTTTACACAGAACTTTCAGTACTTACTATAATAATGATGGATTCAAACCAGGGCCGGCTCCAGCATTTCTGCCGCCCCAAGCAAAAAAAAAAAAAAAAAAAGCCGCCCTAGAGGGAGTGAGGAACCTGCCGCCCTCGAATTGCCGCAGGTGCCGCCCCTCTCCCTTGGCCGCCCCAAGCACCTGCTTGTTAAGCTGGTGCCTGGAGCCGGCCCTGATTCAAACAAATACTCCAGGGTTTAACACTTTCCAAGTTTGGGGAAATTCAGATCCATATTTGAACTTTCCAGCTCAGATTCATCTTTACTATGTGTGAAAAATGAACACAAATGGTTATTTCTTTAGAAAAAGAGAAGGAAGGAATTTGAATTTCAGTTGCACTTGGCCCAGACTATTTTAGGCTAATAATTGAAATATAAACAATTTACAAGAGTGAACTACAAACTACTCCATTCACAAGAAAAATGCAGCTATTCTCTTTTCAGTTGCACTGCTAACTACAGAAGAAAGAATAAAAGGAACTCTCACAAATGGAAAACATTAGGTATACAAATGTAAGAACTGTATTTATGTGAATGTGTTGCAGCAAGCTGAATCTAGCTAAGGTACTTTTATGGCCCTCCATCACCATAATAACTGAGCAACACCCCCTCCCCTCCAATCTTTAATGTATTGATCCTCATATCACCCGTGTGCGGTACAGAATAGCTATTATCCCCGCTTTTCAGATGGGAAACTGAGGCACAGAGAGGCTAAGTGATGTGCTTAAGATCACACAGGAAGCTCTGGGGCAGCAGAGTTGAAACTGAATCTCTCAAGTTCTCTAAGTTCTGTAGTCTTACCCCACTGGACCATCCAACAATGCCAAGTACAGAAACTGAAGAAACTTATTTATAATGATAATCCATAGAGCCCAGATTCTTTCCCCACCCCTTTCCAGTACCAGCGAGTATGCAGTGCATTCCTAAGTAACTCAAGATTAATGGGATGCAACTGTCATTAGTATGTAGTTGGCACTAGTGGGCTACTAGTCTGAACACTGTTACCTTTCCTATTAATCAGTGATAAATAACTCGTATCGTGTCACAGTGCCATAGCCAGCACCACGACAGTTTGCTTCTGACCACATTACTTTGTGAGACCATCACCATCATGCTATCCATTTACTCACTATTCAGTTTTTAATTACTGAGCATCTAGAGGATAATAGAATAATAAGTAACAGCCAGCCTGGATTTGTCAAGAACAAATCGTGCCAAACCAACCTAATTTCCTTCTTTGACAGGGTTACTGAAGGGATGCAATAGACATGATAGATCTTGATTTTAGGAAGGCTTTAGTAAGGAAAAAGTGAATAAGGATAAGTTATTTACTTGTTCCCATAATATAAGAACTAGGGGCCACCAAATGAAATTAATGGGCAGCAGGTTTAAAACAAATAAAAGGAAGTTCTTCTTCACACAGCGCACAGTCAACCTGTGGAACTCCTTGCCTGAGGAGGTTGTGAAGGCTAGGACTATAGGGTTTAAAAGAGAACTAGATAAATTCATGAAGGTTAAGTCCATTAATGGCTATTAGCCAGGATGGGTAAGGAATGGTGTCCCTAGCCTCTGTTTGTCAGAGGGTGGAGATGGATGGCAGGAGAGAGATCACTTGAGAGATCACTCTCTCTGGGGGTTGGACTAGATGACCTCCTAAGGTCCCTTCCAACCCTGATATTCTATGATTGATTACCTGTTATGTTCACTCCCTCTGGGGCACCTGGCATTGGCCACTGTCGGTAGACAGGATACTGAGCTGGATGGACCTTTGGCCTGACCCAGTATGGCCGTTCTTATGTTCTTTTGACACAATCCCACATGACAGTCTCAGAACCAAACTAGGGAAATATGGTCTACATGAAAGTACTACAAGGTGGGCACACAACTGGTTGAAAGATCATAGTCAAAGAATAGTTATCAATGGTGCACTGTCAAACTGCAGGGCTGTATTTAGTGGGGTCCTACAGGAGTCTGTGCTGGGTCTGGTACTAGTCAATGTCATCATTTAAGGTCTTGAATAACAGAGGGGGGGAGTGTGCTTATAAAATTTCCAGAGGACACCTGGCTGGGAGGGGCTGCTAGCTCTTTGGAGCACAGGATTAGAATTCAAAAGGACAAATTGGAGAATTGGTCTGAAATTAACAAGATAAAGTTCAATAAAGACAAGTGCAAAGTACTACACTTAGGAAGAAAAAATCAAATGCACAAATACAAAATGGGGAATAACTGGATAGGAAGTAATATTGCTGAAAGAGATCTAGAGGTTATAGTGAATCACAAATTGAATACTGAGACAATAATGTGATGCAGTTGAGAAAAAGGCTAATTCCATTCTGAGGTGTATTAATAGGAGTGTCATTTGTGAGACACAGGAGGAATTGCCCTGCTCTACTCTGCAGTGGTGAGGCCTCAGCTGGAGGTATCCAGCTGTTATCCTGTTTTAGGTGCCACACTTTAAGAAAGATGTGGTCAAATTGGAGAGAGTCCAAAGGAGAATAACAAAAATGATAAAAGGTTCAGAAAACGTGGCCTATGAAGAAAGGTTTAAAAAAAATGAGGTACGTTGAAGATTGAGGAAGGACCTGATAATCTTCAAATATGTTAAGGAGGGGGATCAATTTTTATCCATGTCCACTGACGATAGGACAAGAAGTAATGGGTTTAATCTGCAGCAAGGGAGATTTAGGTTAGATATTAGGAAAACCTTTCTAACTAGAAGGGGAAGTTATGCTCTGGAATGAGCTTCCAAGGGAGTTTGTGGAATCCCCATCATTGTTGGTTTTTAAAAACAGGTTGGACAAACACCTGTCAGGAATAGTCTACCTTTACTGGGTCTTGTCACTGCACAGGGGGCTGGACTTGACAACTTCTTGAGGTCCCTTCCAGCCCTACATTTCCGTGATTCTATGATCATTAACTTGGGCGTCCTTTTTGTAGTTTCAATCAGAGAGAAGCCAAAGCCTAGGTGAAGATTGAACTACCATAGAGACAGTTATAGAGACAAACTGATAAGGTGGAAAGGCTTTCCTTCCTGTACCATTTTTATGGCTAAATGGAGGACTTCAGTTTCCAAGGCTGTCAGTCCAGCATCATTCACAAGCACTAAATTTATTTTAAAAAGAGCTCTGAAGCATTTATTTTGAAAAGAAAACCATAAAATATAGAATTAATTTTGAAAACAGATATTTTAAAGGAATATGCAAATGTCAGCAATGTAAAGCCTTTTGAATCTGGAAAATAACATATATAGAATATCTATGCTATAGAAAAATACAGCGCTACAGAACAGTTTTTAAAAACATTTAAAATGGTTTCAGCTACCATGGTTTTAATACCAGTCTTTAAATAGTTTTTGAAAACAACTGACAGAGAGGTTTGGTTAAATATTTTTAGCACAAGTCTGGGGGACTAGAATGCTTCCATTATAAGCGTGGCTCTGACACTAGCTCTCTGTAGTCTTTGGGCAAGGCTCTTAGGGTATATGCAGTGGCGGATTAACAAATTTGCCGTCCCCCGCGTGCCAGCTCATGTCTGCTCCCCCGCGGCAAGCCTGGGAGGGAGAGGGTAGAAGGGGAGTTGCAGCGCGCTCAGGGGATGGCGGCAGTGGAGCGGAGATGAGCTGGGGGGTGGGGAGCGGTTCCCTGACCCGCCCCCCAGGGTTACTCCCCGTGCCCGCCAGGCCCCAGCTCACCTCCACTCCGCCTCCTCCTCTGAGTGCGCCGCTACTCGCTTCTCCTCCCTCCCAGCGCTTTCGCGCAGCAAGCCTGGGAGGGAGGTGGAAGGAGGGAACCGCGGTGCACCTTGGGAGGAGGCAGGCCAGGGATTTGGGGAAGGGGCAGAGTTGGCACGGGGCCAGGGGGGGCGCGAGCAAATTTGCCGCCCTAGGCCTAGGCCTTGTTGGCCTAGGCAATAATACACCGCTGGGTATATGTCTACATCGTAATGCAGGGGTAGGCAACCCTCGGCACACGGCCCATCAGGGTAATCCGCTGGCAGGCCGCGAGACATTTTGTTTATGTTGACCTTCCACAGGCATGCCCCCCCCTCCTCCCCCCGCAGCTCCCAGTGGCCATGGTTCACCGTTCCCGGCCAATGGGAACGGCAAGAAGCTGCGAGCCTCGGGGATGTGCTGGTCGCCACTTCCCCCAGCTCCCATTGGCCGTGAACTGCGAACAGCAGCCACTGGGAGCTGCGGGGGGGCCATGCCGGCAGATGGTAAACGTAAACAAAATGTCTCGCAGCCCGCCAGCGGATTACCCTGATGGGCCACATGCCGAAGGTTGCTGACCCCTGTGGTAATGTAAGCCTGGGGCTTGAGCCCAAACCCCCTTTCCATCTACACACAAATCTCTCAGACTCAGGCTCAGACTTAGGATCCTAGGACCCAGTGGAGCTGGAGGGTCAAGCCCAAGTCAAACCAGGACCCAGGATTCAAGCTCTATTGCTTTGCAATGTAGATCTGGTCCACCCCCACCCCTCCCAACTCGCATCCTGGAAGTCCACCAAAAGTATTCCAACTTACTTTGTCCTCACTATCCCAAGAATCACCAATTGACTCCAATGAAAATGGAAGCAACCCCTTTGGTGTACAGCAGCACCGCAGTGAGTCAGTGTTAACCCTTCGATTGTCTCCTGACCGCCGAGCTGCAAACACACATCAGAGAGCCTTCTGGGTTTGCAATGGAGACCAAATAGAACAAGTCTTCTGGAAAAGCGCGCTGCTTCATGGTCGCAGGAACACAGCCAGATTTTGGTGAATCTCTGGTGCGAGGCCAGCAAAACAGTGGACTTTAGTAAGAGTACCAGGAATGATCACACATACCAGCAAATAGTGAAGCTGGCAGCATTGCAAATATACTGGGTCAGGGACTAGGACAGGGAGCAGACTAAGCAGCCCATGACTGAGTACAGGAAAACTGGGGACCAGAACCACCCCTTGGGCAGCTTACTGACATCATGCTCATTTTATGTGGAGTTTGACTGGATGCTGAGCACTGAGCCAACAGTGGTACCAGGTGACCTGGTCACTGGGACATTACCCTCCTGGCCCCAGAATCCAGCATGAGGAAACATGGGAGCCAGCAGCAGGCATTGAGTGAGGCCAGCATAGTGACTCTGTTTCTGAAACTGGTCCCACAGAAGGCTCTGCTACAGGAGCAGCACATCCTGGGGCAGTTCTCAGAGGTGCTATTTGATGCCCCACCAAGGAACAGCCCACTGCGGAGCCTGTAGCAGACTCATTTGGGACAGAAGCCACCCGAGCGTGGTAAGTTTTCTGGCTCCATTGTGTTTATTAATATAAGAATGGGATGGGAGGAATTTCCGTTCTATGGACCAATTCAAAAACTATTAGGGCTAGGAGTGTGTATCTACTAATACTGAATTGTATCCCAGCAGCTTGGCTCCCCGCCCCCCCCACCACCACCACCACGTGGAATTCAAAATGGGAACCAAGAAATACAAACAGTAACACCCCCTCGAACGTGATTTTTTAATTAGAAAGGCACAGATTTTTGCTAGGGCCATTCCTGTTTCTTAAAAATGATAGCCTTACATTGGCATCCCTGTAAGTACGCCACTCAGCAGTGTAATGAGCTGCCTGGAAGCAGTGAACTGTGTGGGAGGATGGAGAGGGAGGTGGAAATGTGTTCCCATTCACAAACCTAGTCCATTTCAGGTAAAGGTAGTCCATGCAGTCCATAGATGACAAAATCATTTGTCCCAAATTCATCTGGGGTTTGAAAATGCATCCGGATATGCTAGGGGTGTGGAGAGTGGGGATAGGGGGATGGCAGGGGAGTTCTGTGTGCTTGCATGCAGTCATAACTGGCTAAGCCATGTAGAAGCTAACACAGCACCCTGTTGATTCCCTCATGAATTCTGACCCAATCCCAGGTGCTGATGGTTACAAACTTTTCCTGAAGCAGGAACTCCAGTTAGGTGGTCACATTTCAGGCTAGGGCATATTTTCCAGGCCCACCATGGTAGCTGACCAGGCCACTTCACTCACAGATGTGCTTTTCAGTCATTATACATTGGAATACTTCAGAGACATACCCTGCAGGTTTACCACTGTAGGGACGCAGAGCTCCCGAATTGTCAGCCCACGGGTGCGGCACACTGTGCCCATGGCTACGAGGCAGGAGTGGCCTTCACCCCAGCGTTTGTGATTAGGAAACTTATTGGCTGACTTGATCATCACCCTCGCAGCTTGCTTTCACGTGCACAAGATATGGGTTTGTTATCTCATGTTGTTGTACACTGTACACTCCTCCTATGCGCAAGAATTTAACCACTTAGAAGTGTTGTAAGCAGGGAAGTAGAAAGAATAAAAACCCCAGGAAAAATTCCCTGGGGAGCTTTTTGGCTACCATGACCTGGCGTTCTGTCTCCTTTCCTTTCTCGTCGCCACATACCACTGGCAACAGCCCCTTTTGCCAGTCAGGCAGCACAAGAATTGTTATGTCCTCCAAAATGTGGAAGGCCTGAAATGATAGAAAAGCCTTTGTACCAAGGCCACCAACACCCTCCCCACAACCCAAGCAGTTCTGCAATTTTAGGAGGGGGGAGAGCTTTGAATCAGCATTTCTTTCTCTGCAAGTAACCAGGCTGTGTCCAGGGAGCTTCTGTGGTTTGGAGCATCCCTCTCACAATATTTTGTATTTCAGTTTGGAAAAGTTACATTTTGTGTCCTTGAAACTCCACAAGGATTTTTTTCTGTGCTCCTGCACTGAGCTACTGGAGACAACAACCCTCTTTGTCTTATCGTTTTCCAGGCCCCTCAAGCTCAACAAGCTGCAGCACCTCCACAGCTTGTCCTCTGCACAGTACAAGCCTGGCCCAATGTATCTTCATGGACTGTTCCAAGAGAAAGAGTTTTCACGATGAACTTACAGTTGAAGTTCTGGACAGGGCCAACAAGCAGGTCCAGTACCAAAAACAGAGCGATTTATGGCTAGAGAAAAGACACGGTGAGAGGCAAGAGGAAAGCTCAGGCTGGCTGCACAGCTTGAGGACAGGGTTTCAGTGCAGGAGCAGGAACATGCTTTGCTGTTCCTGGAACAGGAAAGGCCACTAAGGGAGGAGGATAGAGCTCAGCAGAGAGAACTGTTTGAGCAGTTGATCTCTAATGACCACAAGAGTACCATCTCCTGGTGCATCACTCACATCACAGCCTGGGTCCCCTGCGCAGTACCCTGTGATGCAGTTCAGAAACAGCTTGGAAAACTTCATGGCTTCCGTAGCCCATGCAATCAGGCCACATGAGCAGCTTGACAGGGCAACTTAGCCCCATGCAGTCCTCCATATTGACACCCCCCCCACCCCACCCCCGTGGATGCTTCTATCCTTCTCCCCCCATGCCAAGTATGCAGCACACGGGGAAAGAAGAGAAAGGAGAACGGGGGGACAGATAGGGGGTTTCTGGCTTGTACATGGTTTCACTGTTTGCACTTGTTCATGTACTTTTTTTTTCTTCCTTTAAGGTTCTGTTGTAAATGGTGTTTTGGTGTGATAATGGCAGCTGGCCTGCCTGGCAATGGGTGAACATTGTACTTTTCCAACACATGTTTGTAAATAAAGCTTTTTATGTAATCAAGAAAATTTATTGCTATTATTGCATCGCATCATACAACATGTATTTAGAATAATAAAGGTAAACATGTTATCAAGGACAGTTAGGAATTAGCAAGCAAACTCCATTCTTCTATACAGTTAGGTGCATCAATCCACAATTCAATCACTTCCTTATATGAATCCATACTGTGAATTATCTCTCTCTCTCTCTCACACTCACACACACACATCATTTCATAAGCGGTCATGTCACTTATAAGTACATTGCATGACAATCAAGTCGTCCCCCAGCACTGAATGCCCATCTCAAAGCAATGAGTCCCATTTCCACCCTTCCCACAAGCACATTCATAAAGGTACATAAAGCACATTCTCCTCTTCCACTGGGCCATGGAAGGCCAGAATAGAGGAGCACGAAGCATCCCTGACTTCTGTTGCCCGCGTGGTGTCAGCTCCAGCTGTAGTAGGTGCATTTTCTGGCTGAGTGTATCAGCTCAGCAACCTCTTGCTGTTCTACATCATTCAGGGGGTAATGGTTCACCTTTGGCTTCACAAAGATTGTGAAGAGCACAGCAAGCCACAGTAATGCAGTCAGAATTGATGACACTGGAATCCAAACAGGTCTGCAGATATCGCCAATGGGATTTCAATCTGCCAAAAGCATATTCAACAGCTATTCTACGCCTGATGAGAGTGTCATTAAACCATCTTTTTCCAGGGCCTCTAAAATAGGGGTGTGGGGGTGAGGGTCATGCAGGATTCCACAGAATAACAGTGGGGACAGGAATGCCATTTATAACAATGTCATTTGGTGGGAACAGTGCCCCAGCCTGTCCATGAATGTAGACTCCTGATTGGTGAAAAACATGGCATCATCAAGCTTCCCAGTGCAGCCCATGTCAACATTCATAAATTAACCTGTGTGGTCCACATGGGCCTGTATAACAATGGAGTAGTACCCTTTGCAATCTACGTACTCATGTGTTCCTTGAGAAGGGCAAACTATGTCACGTAAGTCCCATCAATGGCCCCAGCGCACTTTGGAAACACCATTCTCTCAAAACTCATGGGTGTGTCTTTATGTTGGAGGGTCAGGGCAAGCTGCTCACAAAGCTCCAGAAATGCAGCTTCCTTCATGCCAAAGTTCTGGATCCACCGCTGGTTACCCCAGGTCTGCATGATGAGGTGATACCACCAGTCTGTGCTTGTGGCCCTGCTCCAGATGCACTAGTCTACTTATGGGGCATCAGCCACTATGCCAAGTGTCATGAGCAGCATCAGCCAGTTCAAGTCTGCCATGTCTGTGTCCTCCTTCTCCTGGCCGATCATGAGCGTCTCACAGAAGCTCTGCCCATTTCCTGACACCAGAGTGAAAGCGGAAGCAAGAGCAGTTATTCAAAAGGCACGTCCTCCATGTTGCTGGCTCCAGTACCTGAGTGTGCACAGACCAAAATGACTGCTCGGCAGGATGTGTTGCTGAGCTGTTCAAACTTCCTCTAACAGGGTGGACAGTCAAGTTTTCCCACAGTGCACCATGGTCAAAGGGCTACAGCAGCCACATTTCAGGAGGGCACTAGGTAGTCTTTGATATGGCTGGTTTGACTCAGGTCTTTGTGCCACATTATAGAGATCAGAGACCCGGCTTAGAAAATTCTTAATGTAGGGTTAATAATCAGTGTAGCCCAGGGGTCGGCAACCTCTGGCACGCGGTAAGCACCCTGGCGGGCCGGGCCGGTTTGTTTACCTGCCGCGTCCGCAGGTTCAGCCAATCGCGGCTCCCACTGGCCGCGGTTCGCCGCTCCAGGCCAATGGGGGCTGCGGGCCGCGTGCCAGAGGTTGCCAAACCCTGGTGTAGCTGCTCAAGCCCTGGTCTCTGTCACCCAGAATCAGCTGACTTGAGTCCCAGTAACTCTGGGCTTACATTACAGTATAGACATAACCTTAGGGATAGATTTTTGCCTTTAGACATAGCTCTAGTCAAGGGGTGCATAAGTTGTACCACCTCAGAATTAGACCTGGGCAGCACAAGTCCATTTCAGAACATATTTAAGTAATATTCAAAATCATGTACAGCCTGGGCCCAAGCCAATGAGGTACTAAGCACCCCCAATTCCCGCTGACTTCATTGAAAATTAAAGTGCTCAGCACCTTACAGGATGTGTTCAGCATCTTGTAAGTCTCTGTCCCTCTTGTACTGGATTAAAACTGGATCCATTGGAGAACCATGTATATAGGCAATGTTGCAGGGCTTATTCAAATAATAGAACTAATAAATGTTTTGCTTGGGAGTGATTAGACTGGAGGTGTAGTTATTTAAAACGAGAATAATAATAAATGTTAACAATAATCCAAAAATATACCGGAGATGAGATCGAAAGCACATATGTTAACAAAGGAAATAAGAACAGATGACAGAAAATACGCTTCAAGCAGCTAGCGGGGTAGCTCCCCAATAGCACAATGTGCTGCTGCACAGGAGACCTGAGTTTAGCAGCAGTTAGAGCCAGTCCAAACTTTTTAACAAAATGGACATTTTTGGAAAAAAATCATTTTCACTGAAAATGTTCACGTTTTCAGCAACCAAATTTTTGGTTGGCAGAAAGCAAACTGTTTTTGGTTGCTAAAAACCAAAAGATTATCAGTTTTTAGTTTGTTGGCCAAAAAACCCACACCTAGTCACCTCCTCCCACCCTTCATGTCAGCTCTCCTGCCTTGCGCATGACCCTTATCTCTTCCTTCCCTCTAAAATTCTCACTTCCATCCAAGTCAGTTCCCTTTACCTGTTCCCTTTTTTTGCAATGAAAAAACCCCCAAAATTTTGTTTTTATCTAAATTTTCATCAGAAAAAATAATTCCAAACCAGCTCTAGCAGCACTCTCAGGGGTTTTCTCCTTTTTGGTAGCTGGGTAAGATATCAAGGTGACACTCAGGCCCTTTCTAGGCCAGTGGTATCAATGGTCAGAGTGCTACTGTAAACAGAGTGCCCTGGCTGCCAGCATTTTAACCAGGTGTTTCAACCTCACACTAGCATTTCAATTCAACCTTGGTAGGGGTGAAGACTTGCTAACCCAGGGGCTTTCTGTGGCTGAACCAGCACCACCCATCTTCCTCCTCCTTAAGGGCTCATCTTTGGTACTACAGCTCCTGGTTTGGCGGGAGAGAGGCTAATTCTTTATTGAAGTTGGGGAAGAAACAGCCAGTTTCTCAACCTTGTCTTGATTGCTAAAAAAAAAAAAAAAATGCATTTTTTATTTGGGGTAAGCATCATGCATCAGCTACCCCAAAGTAAAAACACAGTGAAGACCTGCCACATCAGTTTTAACAGAAAGTAAATTCGCCACGGTCAATCCCTGGAGGGGCTGTTTTCCTGGCAGTAAAAATCAAGTGTCTGGTCTTCACGTGCTTTTACCTTGTGATAGCTCATGCATGTTAGTTACCTCAAGGTAACTATGCACCTTTTTGATCAGTGAAGGCAAGGCCTCCACTTCTGACAAACAGCCACCTCCTCTGTTTTGTCTGGGAGTAGAAAAGTCCTGCATATTAAATAGCCTGCCCTTTCACTTCGGCAAAAAAATTTAAATTGTGCTCACCCAAGCAACAATGCAAGCTATTTGTTGGACAGGCTATTTTAATTTGCAACCAAGGAAGAATGTTCTTGTTTGTTTACTCCTGGATTATTATTTTTTATAAATGTTTGGATCTTTCAGGTCATTTATTTGAGCTCTTTGTTGTTTAAGAGAAAGTTTCATTTTAATGTCATGATTATTTCACCATTTGAATAACAACTAAGAAGATATTTCAATGAATTGGGTATATGCTCTAGAAATAAATATATTAACTACACTAATTAGGTTGACCTCCCTGCTTTTACAAACTTAATATGAGCGGCTGACAGAAAATTAATGTACACTAAATGGAAATGAAATAATTAGAGAAAGAATGTAACTGTCAGTAACTAACTTGAGATGAACAAAAGTCAGACATAAAACCCGGCACTCTGTTTTGGTGTATTCCCAAAATTCTCACAGTACATGTAGAAGGGCTATTCAGAAGGCAGCAATGTTTGGCACTGTAACTATATTAAAACAAGAGCTAGCAAGAAAATGTTAAATATTTGTCATGAAAAAGTTAAAATAATTGAATATTTTTCATCTTTTTCGTAGAAAAAAAAATTTCTGAAAAAAAATCATTTGGGGGGGGGGAAGCTAAAAATTTTAACCAGTACTAATTAAAATACTGTGTTAAGGAGCAGCATTTTCAAGAATGAAATGAAAGTATTGTTCTCAGCACTAGCCATTAGTAGAGATATGGACCCAGCTACCATACCTGCCCAGCCCTACTCATACACCCATTGTACACAGTTCTAAATTACTAGTGCATCTTGTGAATAAACTATGTGCATAAAACTAACTGTTAAGGCCATGTCTACATGCAGTGCCTAGCTGGTGAGGAAGTGGGTCACTAGCATGAAGGTATGTGTTTGCTGAGCATTCTGCTCCAGGTTCAATTGCTTACATCTTTGAACCATGCTTCTAACCGAGCTTTTCTATGTCCTTGTGACGCCTTCAACTGAAAAAGGGTGCCTCCGCTTGATCTATCACCAAAGGGTTCCGATTGTTCGACTCAGACGATTGTTCCACTATTTGAGAATTCCAATTATGTGATTTGGGAGAGTAACTTGTCTGTCACTCAGAACTTCCCTGCCCTTCCCCCAAGCTGTCCTAGAACATGGATGAAAGTCAATAATGGCTTCTTTTTAAAAAAAAAAAAAAAAAAAAAAGATCCAGTGCAATAGGGCTACAGTTGCTTGTTGTCTTTCTGTGATGCTATAGAGCATCAGGTTTGGGGATGAGCTAAAAGTGACTGAGATTCTCATTGAAATGGAAGGTCTGCGATAGTGTTTTTACTGAATATTTATAAGATGTCTGCAATGAAAAGGGACAACACAATCTAGCAGTGATGTGCTTATAATGATGGTTTATTTAAAAAGGATGGATGAGAGTAAAAATAGAGGACTGGAAAGCACATCATACAACAATGAAAAAGTCTGTTTAGATGAGCAGATGCAAAGTATATTTGTGGTGATTTCAGTCAGTTTGGGCAGGTTTTCTTTTCACAAAGAAGAATATGTTCTTTTATTCTCAGTTTCATTCAAGTAATCATGAACCCAACTTGTCCTTGGTATTGTGTGATAACCTGCTGAGGAAATGGCCCAAAATAATGAGAGATGAGGTTCAGTGAAATACTGTTCATATTTATACTGACACACAGATCCAGACAAAGGCTCTGCAATAGCAGCAGCATTCTGCTGATCCACTGATTTTTCTTCAATGTAGTCCCTGCAGGGACCACAATAACGAGAGAGAAAAATAAAGAAGCCACTTAAAGTTCTGCGACAGCACTTGGTATAAATGTTTCTTCAAATGAGGCAGGCCATCAGAACATAATGTGTCCATATAGTGCTGTATTTCACCCATTCAGATGAAAAACAAATCTATTAGAAGTATTTGTACTTCCTGCTCCACCTGCTGAAGTTAAAAATAGTGAGAGAGGTCAAGGATTTAGTGGCCATGAAGAATGAACTAGCTTTCACCCCTGGAAACAGTCTCTCCTCAACAGGGTTGAGGCACATTGGTTGTGTGGTGTGAGGAACTTGCATTGCCGCTACTTAAGTTACCTACCAGTGATGTACCTGGTTTTTAGATGAACAGAGGACTTTAGTCTCCGGGGCTGAACATACTGAAGTACTAAAGCATTCTTATTTTTTTTAAATATTTTGAACAGGAAAAATCTACCCCGATTAATTCAAATCTATAGTGCAGGGAATTAGATGAAAAGACTACATAAGATTAAAATCTAATATTGTGTAGAACTGATATGCAGCTATGTGAGGAATGCACTGAAAACTACACTATGTCAAGGCTAGTCACAAGATGGATTTAACTAATAAATGAAAGGAACATTATATACTCTGATCAGCAATTCAGAAGATCAAAGTGCATGCCAAATCATCGCTGCATGGAAATAAGCAGTAACATTCCTCACTTGTAATTACGCAATTTGAACAGCATTTCTGAGCAAACAGTCCACAAATCACAGCACTTACAAATGCATGAAAATATTTATCATCAGTATGTTTTAATTTGCTTACAGGGACACCGTCAACCTTCAGGTCTGTAGGCTCGATTCAGCCAGCTTCTCTTGTGGTGGACATTGTCTTGGAGTGCAGGTGTGCAAGGTGCTCACAACTCCCATTCTGAGGGGAGGAACCATCCATTCAGCACAGCTCCAGAAGGCGATGGTGCTGGCTGGGAAATGGCTGTGATTAGAGTAATCAGGGGATACATTGTTTTACCACATCCCAAGGACAGCCTCCCTACCTGGGCTGCTACCAGTATTTAAAGGTTACAAATACCAAGAAGGGAGAGAAATTGTTTAGGGAGGGTCAAGGAGAAAGAGCTAGGAGCAAAGGGCTTCAAATATCATAAAGGAAAATTTAGGCTGACTATCAGGAAAACAGATACTAACAATTATATCTATTAAAGGGTGGAAGCCTCCCTAGGGAAGTCCACTGACTTGAACCATTTAATGATGCACTGGCAGAAACATTTAAGTATATACAATCATGTAACAACCATAAATTAGCAGGGCAATGTTGTAGTTGCTTCAATGGGCCTCTTACATCTCTAATTTGTTTGATTCTTCTCTCACACTCTGTACAAATATTCCTCCGCTTTAACAGATTCACTCACCTCACTCTGGTTGAATAAATGATGCCACTGTTCAAATGTCAAAGCAGCCCTGAATTTTGAGCACTGGCCCTGGTTCCAAGTCAACCCTTTTGCAGGACACAAACATTCAGACACACACAGTTGTCAGAGAGACAGCTGGTTAACACAGAAGTGGGGGGGAAATGAAAAAGTTGAAGGGCAGAAAAAAGATCCGCTTGGCTGAAGGGTGGAATGTTTATTGATGTCAATGAAGCATATTTTTAAAATATGGAAATGCTACCCAAAATGATGTTCAGTTGATAGATGGGCCTGAGCCTTGATATTCAGATCTGAATCTGAACTTTCCCAAAGTTCAGGGATGTTTAGATCTAGGATTTTGATCAAGCTTGTTTTCTATTCTGTCATGTCAGAGAAGATATAAATTGGAAATCAGAGAGGAAAAGAAAAAATGCAGAGGACAAACAAGGTTGATAATGTTATAGAAGAGAAGTTAAATGAATTATTTGCTTGAGTCTTTACTAAGAAGATGATGCGGGGAAAGGGCATTCTTTATAGGAAACCATAGTGAAGCATTAAAAGAGAGAGAAATCTCTAAGGAAGAGATTACTGAGCAACTTGAAAAATCCAGCTGCTTATGTTTATTAGCATTAACAACATTTGCAGCTATGCAAGGTAAGACAGAGAAACAAAGGAAGTCATACCTCATGCTTCAGGGTAAAAGTTAGTATTCAGGAGTCAGGAAGGAATTTTCCCTCTTCTCCAGTCCCCTTAGCGTTGCACAATTCAACAAGTGCATTATGGGTTTTTCTGGCCTCTGTCTGAAGCGTCAGGTACTGGTCAACGCCAGCTATAGGATAATGGAGTAGATGGTCAGATATTCTAATCAGTTATGGCAACTATAGTTCCTCTGTAAAAAAAAAAAAAAAGCTCTCAAGTTGTTTATGTATCCATTAGTTTATGGTCAGGCTGTACATCTATAAGCTTAAAGATTAAATGACAGAGCTACTCCATTTTATGAAAAATAGACTTCCTGAACCATAGCAAAAAAATAACGAGTAAATTATTTGTACCCTGATGGAAAAGCCTATAGAATTCAATAAGGATTAAACCAATAGGGGTCTACAAAAATGTAACTAGGTTCTATAGAAATTAGTCTTAAAACGCTAGAATTTAATAGAAATCATCATAGATTATACCTTTGCTGTTAAATTCTATTAAAGCCTATAAGATGGTTAACAAATATTCTCTAGGTTTTTTTTAAATTATTACATTTTATGAGATTTTCCCATAAGGAACTGCATCTCAAAGCCACCAAAAGATAATATTTGTAGAGGAGAGATCTAGGGCAATGCAACCTCCAAATCCTCATCCCATTTCAAACTTTACTTGGCTGAAAATTGTTTTTAATTACT
Organism: Terrapene triunguis; assembly: GCF_002925995.2. Lineage (NCBI taxonomy): Eukaryota > Metazoa > Chordata > Testudines > Emydidae > Terrapene > Terrapene triunguis. The sequence goes on along the minus strand of NW_020664374.1, from coordinate 23,276,976 downwards.
TTAAAAAAAAAGTGCAGTAACCCTAAACAATGACAAACTCTGTAATGCTATTTTACCCTCTAGAGCACAACAACAACAAGATTTTAATCAACTTTTTTCAGCAGATCCAATTGATCTAAATACTATGGGACAGAATCTTAGCTGATGTAAATCACCTGCATCCACTGAAGTCAATAGAGGTATGCTGATTTACATCAGCTGATAATCTGCATAAACATTCCCTCTTTAATGCACTGCTCAAATGTTTGCTAGATTTGGGCATATTCATTCCTTAATTCTCCTGCTTATGAAGTGCAAAGTGCACACTTTGGACCACCCATTTCCAGAGAACCTGGTATCCTGCCTCTGTTGCAGCCTGCTCTATATTTAGGATGCGGCTGGCAAGGGCAGAAGCCACAACATCCCTCCAACATGTGTGAGATCATGCATGAGGTCTTCTCCATCCAGTTTTGTTGGATCAGATGCATAAAGCTGGTGGAATGGTATGGACTCCGGCATACGGAGCAAATGGTTAAGCCACCTGAGCCAACATTGAGTCACCCGGAAAGATATTGGAGTCTCGTTGGTCTAATAACTGACATCCTCATCCGCAACATGATGAAATCACCACATGCCTTCATCATATTGTTGCTGTTTCATGTCGAAAGCATCCAGTTGGTGCATTTGCATCTCTCTGATGGCCCAGGTTTCAGAGCCAGGCAAAAGGACAGAAGCCATTGCTGTTTGATAGATATGTATCTTAGTCCGAGTTGATGTGTGGCGTTGATGCCACAGATGCTTCCAAAGAACGTGCATAACACCTCTAGCCTTGCTGATTCAGTGTTTCATGTCAGCAAGGCAACCTCCCTCCTTGGTAACAAAAGAGCCAAGATACTCAAATGAGTTGATGAATTCATTCATAACCGATGGGTAGAGAGGTCCATCAGGCACTCTTATCAGTTGGTCTTCTTCCAGTTGACTTGAAGACCAAGCTTACTTGCTTCTTCTGTAAATATATTCAGGGCCTTTATGAGATTATTTCATAAGGATGTAAATATAGCTGTGTCATCTGCATATTCGAGGTCTGTTATGCAGAAGCCCTGGAGTACCATCCCCGGTATATGACCTCCATCATTTGGTCAATAATGGTGTTGAACAGCTCAGGGGTGGTCACACCCCCTCAGTGGATGCCACTGTTGTGCTCAAACCAGCTGGACATCCTAGTATCTAAGCTTTCACTTTGACAGTGCATTTCTTCGAGAAGAATGAGGACTTTGCCAGGCACACCAGCAGCTTTCAGATAGAGCCAAAAGGCCTATTGTGGAAACTTACATTTCTGCAAACTGAAGACGTTCACTTGCCAAAGCTGCTAATTAAGTAAAACTTCAATTTAAACTTCAATAACAAACATTTTAATCTTTACAAAGTTGTAGGGGAATGTGTGGGTGGGTGATTTTTTCTTTCTTTCTTTTATTTTTTTTTTGTACATCTACTGTTACTTATAAGGGCATCTTCAGTTTTTATTAATTATTATGCATAATGAGCTTTGTAGATTATATATAAAGTGCAAAGACTTATTTATTTACTCAGGCAAGCTATTTAACAATCCTAACACCCAGGGATTATTCATATTCCACACAGGTCCCAGAACCTCTGGTTTGTCACATCTGTAACTAAGAGAGATTTTTTGGATTGAAATGATTGTGACAGCTGTAATAATTTTTATTTATATAGCATTTTTCTTCTAGAAGGGAAAGGATTTTAAAAGGCTTTGTGTGGAAGCAAAATGTGTCAAAAGTTTCAGCACAGTAATCCAGTTAGATATAAGCCATGAAACAGAGCTGAATTGCACAAGATGTGATGGACTTAAAGTCCTTGTATGAGTGTTTGTAATTAGCAGACTCAGAGTACTACAGTCAATTCTAAGCACAGATGTCACATGCTCTGAGCTGGACCCAGTTTGAAGCAGCAAACACTCACTCGCCTGCTGACTGACAGAAATGACTGACTCTGGGGAACAAGCTGTAAAATCAATTATTCACATCCACTCAGTTGCCACCACCTACACATCTTGCAGCAGCACTAGGAAAACCAAGATTGGTTTGACCTGATTTTAATATGTTTGTATGCACTACCTTTATCTGTGACTGGAGTAGGAAAACTAGTAAACAAAATTAAAAATCAGCAAATTGCTCCACTCCCAAAAACAGACATACAAGTAACACCTTAGTCCTGCAAAGGCTCCTCCTCCAGCTGGTCTCTTTCAGTTTATGACCCCACCCTTTTTTCATCAATGTGCCTCCCCCTTTGATCCAGAGAAACTCTCTTGGGGGCTTTCAGACAGAGCTGCTGCGCATAAACACCCATGCACACCCAGAATGTAAGGTGATGCTTGTGATATTTGATTATTTGCTGTTTTTACCAAGAGATGAAAAATTTGTTTGTGTTTGCTATTTGCCCAATGCACTCACTTTCTTAAGAAGTAGTTGTCAGCAGCAAAGCTTTGTGCTTAATATTTTGATTGTTACAGCAGGAAGAGAAGAAGTAAGCTGCTTGAAAAGTAAGAAATTGCTGGATGAGTGTGTGGGAGAGGGCTGGGGGGGGGGGTAATTATCCCAGGAATAAAGCTAGTAGGGAGTGAATTTAGTTTGGAATAACCAAACTAAGAAGGAAGTATTTAGTATACACAGTTCCATGCATCAAAATATTTTCTCCAAGATTTTTGGAGAGAGTAGGAGTAAATGTCTTCCCAACATAAGCATTTTGAGGAAACACTCTTGGATGGATTAACTTTATTCTTGAAATAAACACATTGAGGAGTAAATCTTGCTTTGGAAAATTTTACCAGAGAGTACACATTTCAAGAGAACTAAATTGTACATATTCCAACTTCGTAAGAATTAAGTTTGGGGTTTACCCAAATGGCATCAGTATATAATCCTTGAATTCCTAGGTGGTTTAAAATTAATAAATGTTAATAAATGTTAATAAATGTAAATATTTTGTCATGTATGTTACTTTTAGATGAATCCCAGAGCACCTCCTGGTGTCCCCTTGAAAGGGATTCTAGCAATGCCTATAACTGCATATGTCATCCAGGAGACTGATACTGGCTCCCTGCTTTGCTCTGTAGTTACCCTGATTATGACTTTGTATTTAATAACTGAGAGGCAAATTCTGTGATCCTCAATAAAGCAAAGCTCCCATTAGAACTGGCAACATATATCTATTCTGTGCAGACATCTATTACTAGAATGTTTTCCTAAACAGGGCATGCTATTATTAGCCTACCACTTATTTGTATCTCTCTTTCTCGCTCTCTATTTTCATGATAAATTTTCCGATTTTGAATGCCATAATCTGATGAGACAGTATGTGGTCCAACATGTGTTAATTTCTCTGGTTCTAAGGTATGCAAATAAATTACCTATTTAATCCAAACTTTCTAGAGCACTGTGTGGACCATATTACCCCTGTGGATTCTGGTACTACCCAAAGATATACAGTGGATTCATGAGGAAAGAAATTGGGTACATTTGTCCTGGACTATCTCAGCAGTCTAAAGAAGCATTTTTCCAAATGTTCAGAATGCAATGTGTACTTAAATAATGTCTTCAAATTAACACCTGAAGACAATCCAACTTTAGTCCATTATGACTAACTTTTCCTTCATGCCATCATATAGGCCTTGCTAAAATTAGTTCATTCAGATTGTTATTACATCAATGACTTCTAGCAGTTTAGACAATTTGGTGTACAGAACCTGTCCTAGTGGGGAAATTAAGAAACAGATTCTACAAGCAGCATAAGAGATCCGGAAATTTTGGATTGATCAGGAGTTTTCATACTTTAAGCTTTTCTAAATAAGTCAGTGGGTCATGTGATCTTTAATATAATCCACTAGGGAGGAGTTTTATGCAGACTGACATAGCCTTAAGATGTTAGTAGCAGAGCCTGTACACACTTTGGAATGACTGTAAAACCATGGCCATATGGATAGGGAAGCATGAGAAGCAGTTTCTTTGGATATGCATCTCAAATGAAGTTTGGGAAAATTAGACAAACAGGGATTCAAGCACTGCAACAGCTTTGAATTTAAATAAATTAATGTGCATAGCAATAATGGATGTGTCACTGGAAAAATACTGTAAACATTACTCCTACTATTAGAAGTATTGTGATATCTTAATAAGGACAGCATCTTAAAATATCCTAATTATGTCTTCAAAATAGTTTCATGCCTGTTCTCACCCAGCTACATAAAATATGTTTACATGAAATGATCTTAGATTTTAGCAAATGCTAACCTAACTATTTTGGTCCTTATTGGTCTTTAATTTCATATATGGAATGAGCAGAAGAGAGTCACAAACAATGTTGAATAGTTCTTTGAAAGAAAAAGTTTTTTTTTTTTTTTTACATACAGACCCATGTTATCACGGTGTCGCCAATCATCTAATGCCATGTAGTACCTTTGCTGTTTTAACTGGAATGTGTTCACTCTATCTGGAGTTGGATGGTTTACTTCCAAGAATTAATATATCAAATGATAAGAGAAAGGGTGTTTCCCTATTCCAAACCAGCTATTACATGTATAAAGCCAATCAAGCTGGTTGTGTTTTACCTTATTCTGTTATTCTGTCATTTGCTGAATTGCTATGGTCCATTTTTAAAATGTTTCTTGGGCAATTTGCATTTACACAAATTGTTAGTATAAAGTGCTTAGACCGATGCTCAAAAGGAACAGAAAGAAGCAAAAATATAGGGCTCTTTCCTTACTTATGGGAAATTCCCATTGATGCTAATGAGGGAACCATTTTAAAGGGACAATTGATTCCCTAATTCTATAATAAATAAATTTAATTTATTCAAAAAGTATAAAACAAAACACTATCCCTCGTGATAGTCTCCTATAAGGGACTATTTTAGCTAATTGGCCTGTCCCTTCCATCCACCTATGCAAAAGAAAGTTGGAATGTTAGATTAAAAACTATGTTGCAAACTGGGTCACTTAGTGAATAATAGAAACAATCCACTTGTCCCCTAGAGGGACAGCACAGGATTTATGAGTTATGAAACCTGCTTTACTTGTATATTTTTCACAATCCACCCAGCAACACTCTTTATCCTCTCTGTGTAATCTGGAATCCTTTTATCTTTGTACATCTCTCCAGCAGCAATGGGAATAAAAACAACTCAGCAGCACAAAGTCAGAATTCAAAGTTGAGCCACACAAAGTACAGCCTAAAGCAATTTAACCTCTGTTGTGCTTATGACTGGATGAAGCATAGCAATCAAAGCAGCACTAATATGGCCACCCAGTTTAAATCATCTATCATGCTGCTCCATTCATTTGAATGTTCATAGCACTGAGAGTGCACAAGGACATGTCATTCAAGGAGTTAAATTAAATGAAACAGGGGAAAGCAGCAGCAGCTAATTCTATTAATCCTACAGCAAACTGCACCTCCTTGAACCAGTGAGAGATCCTACACACACAGAGGAGAGATTTATCCCTATTTGTAATCACAGTCCTCCTTCAGGACAAATCCTCAAACTGTCCTAGATTCAACCCTTTCCTGGTCTGTACTGCCCACTTTTGGGTCTGTGCTGGCTTTATTCAGCTCCCCCTTCCTCTCCCTCGCCCCCCTTCAGAGTTCAACCTCCCTCTGAAAAAGCTCTCTGTCACCAAGGGTCCCACCCTTCGCAAACACCAGCATAACCCACAGCTGAATTATACCCACAGCTGATTATCTCAATATCACTTGTAGAATTAAAATGCCACCGTTAGGAGGCTGATTGTGCACACTTACTCATGATGTGGGATTGTACCATACTCTGTGAATGAACCCACTGAACCAGGCCAGTATGTGTGAATAATAGAGGTAAATCTCAGAGCTTGAATTGGTGGGTGGGGGTTAGGGTTGGATATGCCCTATACACAGTTTTTACCAGTGCAGGCTGAAAAAAAATGAAAATGACAGGGAAGGAGGAATAGCATGGTGTTTGTCACCAATTCAAGCACTGAAAAGACTTTAAATGATCATAAGCAAGATCAGGATGAGCAGTACCGCAATGGCTCAAGTATTCAGCAAGACTTTAATTACCAAAAGACAGCTCATAACATATGCATCTCCATCTTGGAGCACCTCTGATCCCCTAGTCTGATACAGTCCACTTGTTCCTCCCTGCATAGTGACTCTGGCCAACTCTACACTATAAACTTGCATCGGTATAACTAGGTAGCTCCACACCCCTGAGCAATGCAGTTATACCAACCTAACCCCTGGTGTAGACAGGGCTTCTCCTGTCAACCTAGCTATGGCCCATCAGCACAGTAGCATCTTCACTGAAGCGCCTCAGCAGCTCAGCTGCGCTGCTGCAGCAGTTTAAGTGTAGCCCTGCCCTCAGCATCCCCACTTCACAAAATAATAGACCCTGGGTTCTTTGTGGTCCTTGGGCTGACGGTAGGTTCAGCCCTAAGCTTGCTGCTTGCCGGAGCTAAACTGGATTTTCAGTGCATTGTGCTTCCACCTAGTGGAGAATGAGTACAGTCATATACAGCCCCTCTGACCTTGAGAGCTATAAGAATTAAAAGGAACCAGGGACTAACCAGTTTTAAAGAAGGAACAAAACACTTTAAGAGGAAAGGGTAGGGTTGCATTAAAAGAAGGGCTAAAGATAGGAATTGTGGTAAAAAGAAAAAGCGGGGGAAATCAAGGGGAACAGCTAAATGAATGAACAAGTTAAACACACAACACTCAGACACTCCTTCAAATAAAGACATCCTCGCTAGGAATTAAATGCACTCAGTATTCCACACAGACTATACATGCAAGTGGGGGCAGCCCGAGATGATCTGCTGTTGTCATGTGTCATTCAGGCTGACTGAATGAAGGGAGGTTTGTACAATCAAATAGCCAAATAGGCATTGCAGGCCTGATCATTGCTAATGTGCAGTGTGGTGCTAACACCATTTCAACTCCAGCTGAGCTTTTACCTACCTATACCCCCTTGGCCCATCCTGTCGTTGGCCTGGAGCCCTTTCCTAACCATGGAATGAAAACAGTAGTTACAGTTAATGGGCCCCACAGTGAGGCTGGCAGAAGAGATCCCTGGGCTGCTATAACCCTGGCCTTTCCTTGGCTTCCAAAGGGAGGGAAGCCTCATGGCAAATAATCCTCTCCCTCTTGATATGGAGTCTAGTGGCCCTGTTTCTCCCTTCTGGGTCAAGCTCATGGATGGTGATTGCTTAGGTAGGGGGTGGGCTTCACTCTCTACCCAATATCTTCTTTAACTGAGCTGTTTCTGGAATACCTGAAGGAAGAAGCTATGTGAAGCTGGGTGCTTCTAGCCAGCTAGGCCCCCTCTGACTGAGAGGAAAAATGGAGAACAGTCCTCTGCTCTGCAGGGAGCAATCTGAGGGCTTATGTCATCTTCTGCTGCTGGATGCTGGCCCCTGCAGCCAATGTCTTTCCCCCAGACACAATCATGCTCAGAGCATGTGTCTGTGGGTCCCAGCTGTGAGCAAGCTATCCAGGGCCTGTAACTGGTACATCAATCAGGCTCCTGTGCAGAGGAATGTAATTCCCTTTCTCAGAGGATTTCAATATTTTGACATTTGGTTTTGCTTTGATTTGAAACAAATACAAAAAATGTCAAAGTTTTCCATGAAAGGGAAGGGACACGCAGCACTGGTGTGCTCGCTGGAGCCACAGACCCTGGAAGCCCAGGCTGATGATGAGCCACAAGTCCAGAAGCCTGGTTCCCACCTCCCCATGATCCCGCCAGGAAGGCTGACTGGGAGCTTGCAAGTTCTGGCAGCGCTGGGAGCCTCAGAACTTGGGAGCCAAGGCCTGGAACTCTGCTCTGCAGCAACCCATGAAATGAACTCTGTAGGACCCAAAGAGCTAGGGGGCTTAGAAGCTTGTGATACAGGGCTCCTAGACTCACTCCCATCCGCCCACCAGGGAGGCTGCTTAGAAGCCAGGAAGATGAGCTGGCCAAAAATCAGGCAGGTTTTGAAACCTGTTTTTGTTTCTGTGACAATTTAGTCAAAATCAAACCATTTTTGTGAAACTTCTAGATTTCAACAAGTCAGCATTCTCAGAGGAAATAATGCTCCCCTGGAGAATTTCTGACCAGCTCTGCTCCGGGCTCAGTAACTCCTTCTCTAATTCTCTGGTTGAGGTCTCAAACAGTTTGTTACCCAGCTCTGTGCTGCTACCTGCTTCTGGGAACTGCTTTTATGAAGTCCCCAAAGTAACCAGAGGGCAACATTGATACGGATTAACATAGCACTGCATTTGTGGATGTGTTGCAAATTTTCAGTTAAAATAAAATGTAATGATGTCCCCCTCAAAAGCAATAACAATAAGACATAACCACTGTTCTGCAAGGCAGCATCTTACCTGACAGTGCTGCTCTCAAATCTCTTCTGTTATCTTTTCTGTTTTAGTGACGGAATTAGAACTGGTTATAATAGAATATTGAAGCGTTAGGCGTTCAAAGTTGTAAGGTGCTGAGCAACTCTGAGAAAGTGCTGAGTTACCTTCAACTCATACAGAACCTAAATCAGCTTGAGAGATTCACTTCCTGGACCTCATTAATCTCTTTATAATAAATTAAGGGCTGCACTAGCTGATATCAGTAGACTGCAGCCTACAAGGTAGATTTCTGGCACAATGCAGCCAAGAGTCAACTCTAATGAAAACACTTGCTTTAGCAGAATTTCCTGCTCTCTTGTGCCACCTGGTGGAACTGGCTGAAAACCCTGATCTAAAGGAGATTATACAGCTAATTTAAGATACTGCAAATTTTACCTCAACAATAGCATGCACTGTGCCCCAGGAACACTGTTTTTATCTATTTTTTCTTATTCAATAGGCTGCTTTATCTTCTAAGAGGAGCAAAGATAACAGACAGTGTGGTAACCCTACCAAGAAAGCCACAGCAGAATGTTTTCAGAAAATAGAACAGGATGATAAATACAATGAAACCTACACTAAAGACTCTTTCTTGTACCAACCCCAAAAGGCCAGTTATAGTAACTAGCCATTTAAAGTACCCACTAGGTCTCCATTATAATTTTTTGACCTTTCAGTGAAAGAATAACCTGTATAAAGCAAGTGATTTTTGCTGGACACCTAGGTGACTGTTTAAAGCAGTTTCACTGTATAATCTCACCACTCCATTGTCAAAAATACAATATTCATCTTTATGTCTTTCATGAAAATTGACCTACAGCACATTTTCGGGGGTGAAGGAGTTCACCCAACTTGATGGGATGAAGTTAATAGGCACAAAAACTAATATAGTTGAAGTTTCTTGTAAGTAAGCCAGAAAGCACCGTTAGAGAGAGAATAAATTTGGCATAACTAAAAGCAAGTAGGAAGTGTAAGGAACAGCTTAAAGTTCCTTATTTTCAAAATTCAGCATATATCACATATGGCTGTAAATACAAAATATTTCTTCCCTCCCTTTATTTAGCATGATTTAGAATTCAGTATACACATTCCTTTCCTTATTTTTGCAATAATATTTTATTTTTTCTTAGAACTATAGAAATGTAGGGCTGGAAGGGACCTCGAGAGGTCATCAAGCCCCTTGCACTGTGGCAGGATGAAGTAAACTTAGACCATCCCTTACAAGAGTTTATCTAATCTGTTCCTAAAAACCTTCAGTGACAGGGATTCCACAACCGCCTTTGGAAGCCTATTCCAGTGCTTAACTGTCCTTATAGTTAGAAAAGTTTTTCCTAATATCTAACCTAAGTCTCCCTTGCTGCAGATGAAGCGTATTTCTTCTTGTCCTGCCTTCAGTGGACGCAGAGAACAATTTATCCCTGTCCTCTTTATAGCAGCCCTTAACATATCGGAAGACTGTTATCAGGTCCCCCCGAAGTCTTCTTTTCTCAAGACTAAGACATGTCCAGTTTTTTTAAGCTTTCCTCAGAGGTCAGGTTTTCTAAACTTTTTATCATTTTTGTTGCTTTCCTCTGGACCCTCTGTAGTTTCTCCACAACTTTTCTAAAGTGTGGCGAGGCTTCACCAGTGCCAAACAGAGCAGGACAATTACCTCTTGGGTCTTACATATGGCACTCTTGTTAATACATCTGAGACAGGGTGTACCAGGCCTTTGTGGCCCCCTGCTGGAGACCTTGTGGTCTTACTACACCCCACCAAGAAAAGGAGCCATGAAGGTGAGTCCTCCAGGCCTGCTTAAAGAGGCAGCACAGAAGCAGCCAGTCACAGCTCAGCAGGCTCAGATAAAAGGAGCTGCAGGGCAGTTCCTGGCTGTGACCAGAGGAGTGAAGAAGGGTGCTCTGGCTAATGGTGCTTGACAATTAGCCAGAAGTTATTGCTGGCTGACCTTACATAGTTGGGATTGCTGAGAGAGAAGAACTTGAGAACTTTAACCCTAAGGTAAAGGGTGAAGATAAAGGGGCCAGGTGGGAAGAGACCCAGGGAAGCAGCAGCAACAAATTGAAGTGAGTGGTATGTGGCTACTGTGGATAGGGTCCCTGAGTTGGAACCAGAGTGGGCAGGCCTTGGTTCCGCCACCAGCAAAATGGCCTAAGCCCCAAGAAGGGGACAAGATTTGTTTGGAAGCCTGAGCAAAGGGCTAAAATTAAATGGCCTAGAGACAGGGCTGAAGAACATAGTGAGGGCAGGTAAACGGTTTTGTTGGACTTTTGTTATTCCTAAAGAGATTCATTTTGATTGTGTGACCATGCGGCGGCCAGCACATCCCTGTGGCCCACCACTTCCCGCAGCTCCTATTGGCCGGGAACAGCAAACCGTGGCCACTGGGAGCTGCAGGGGGCTGTGCCAGCGATTGGTCAACATCAGCAAAATGTCTCACAGCCCGCAATCAGATTACCCTGATGGGCCACATGTGGCCCACGGGCTGCAGGTTGCCCACCACTGGTCTGGACCCTCTCTCCGCCTTTGTAGCTATGGGTGTATGCTAAGGGCAGACTTTGCACTCATCTGAGCATAGGAACTGAAACTGTGACACACCCTATTATGGGTGGTGCAAGGGGGAAAGAGACTCTTTGCATGTTATCTCTTCCGTAAGGTCCTATCACAATCTGGCCCTTAAGAAATTCCAAGGAGCTCCCTAAACTGCCAGTCCTCTGAGAGCACCTTCAGTAGATTCACACCATGTGAGGCTATGCTTATGAGGTACAACTGAGCTCAACATAATTAAAACCAATTATGCCATCTCCAGCAGGCCTAACTCATGGATTTCTGCAGACTCTCTTATTACTTACAGTACACATTTATTTAAAGTGACTCATCACATGAAAGATTTTGATGACAAAATGTTTTAAGCATGATCAGCAAAAATATACCCTCCAGACTCCTCAAAAATGTGATCAGATACGCCTACTTGCAACATACTGTAACAGAATAACTGTGTTGGCTAGGTGAGTGATTTTCTTGGCTCAAACACAGATAGACCCTAACAGGTGTGGCTCCTCCCACATGAGAAGAGTTTACCAGAGGAAGTATTTCCAAGCAGTTCAGAGGTGCTTCTCTTCTTCCTGCCAGTGGGAAACAGGAAAGCTGTAATAAGGCAGTAAAGGCAGCAGCGCGGGCAAGCATCCTCTGGTAATAAACAGATATGGTTCTTTTGCTACTGAACTTGTGCTCGTGTCATTATTTCAGGGATCGTGCCTACGTGTGCTGGACCAGCTGTAAAGTAAACGATGAGGTCATATAATCAATTGAATTCCATATAGTTACCCAATTTTGGCATGATAGTAGTTGACTCCACCACCTCAACTGAACACTGATTCCACCCATTTACCGTACTCTCTGCACAACACTCCCTCCTCAGATTCCCATATATACACCAATTTAGCTTCATTTAAACTAATGACCTCATGATGGAGCAAATAACCTAGAGGTATTTGAAATTCCAGTAAGTTACACCATATCTGTCCCTGAGACCTATTCTGAGCAGAATTATTTTCAGTTAACATGCAAGCCTGCTACTACTACCAAATTAGGTATATATGCAGCAGAATTCAAATAAATAAAATGTGGGAGCATCCTCAACATGTGACTCACCCATCAGGTATAATTAGAAATAGAAAGCTAATAAAATGTTATTTTGAAACATGGAAAATAACTAAAAACATTTTAAAAACCTTCAGTTGCAAATAATTACAAAACAAAAAACGTGAAAAAACCCTATACATTTTAAACCACTGGAAAACCTGTGGAACTCTTTGCCAGAGGATATTGTAAAGGCCAAGACTAAAATAGGATTCAAAATAAGTGAATAAGTGATTTGCCCAAGCCATACAGTAAGACAGGATTAAAGCCATCCAGCTCCGGGACTCTTTCTTCCAGACCATACTGCCTGCTGTGGAATTATTTTGCAATATTTGCCCAGCTATATTTGCTACAAATTTCTTTTTAATTTCATTATTTAACATTGCTATTGGTAATACAGAACAACTGGTCTGTGTGGATGAAACAAGGATTCAATGACCAAAAATACAAACAAAAAAATAGTAGTAGCAACCCTTCTAGTAAGGAGGATGATGAGAAGAGACATTACTCTGTGTTTCCAAAAGTCAAATGTCTCTTGCTTCAAAAAAAATAATTAATGAAATATCAGTGTGCATGTGTGACAAGACATGGTACAATTTAAATTGCAGCCAGATATTTTACAGCTAGGATGCTTTTTTTCCTTCTACAAAGGCTGATAAAATACAAGTGCCATTTAGGTATAGGACTTACAGTTACTTTAGCATATGCCCTGAAAACACACTTATCAACAGGGGATAGTAGTTCATGGAGAAAACAAGCTAGCGCTGCGAAGTTCAATTACTCTCCTAAAATATCAATAATGTAGTTGGAAGAAAGCAAAAACAACAGGCCATTTCCTATATTGGATGTACTCTCAAAACATCTATAAAGGCTTGCTTCCAGCTGCAAGAAAGTAATAACTATAAATGTTACTCTGTGGGAAGATGTAGTGATAGAGCCCCTGTGTTTGAAATTTTACTAAAGCCCTGCCACACAGGACTAACTTCCATGTTTCTTGCATTTTCATTTTTATGATTATTCCTGTTATTCTTGGTGGGGGCGGGGGTTGGTCTTTGAACTCAGGACCTCCCTCCTGGTAAGGCTCTCTGTCTTGTCAAGTAACCCCTGACACACAGCTGTAGTTTCTTCGCCCCAAGCTTCACTGAAGTATATCTTAAATCCATGATTCCTGATGCTCCCTATAACACTTTCTAAGGTTCTAGTTGATCCTCTCAGAGAAAGATTAAGAGTCAGAGAAAGTAATGTAATTGTATTCTTTAAAGAACTCAACCCTAACTGCAAATGAAAGAGGAAATGAAGAAGCATTCTGGTTGTTTTTTAATTAACAAAGCCACATTCTAGCACAGGGATCGGCAACCTTTGGCACACGGCCCTCCAGGGTAAGCCCCCTGGTGGGCCGGGCCGGTTTGTTTACCTGCCGCGTC
>NW_020664374.1:23236366-23263108 GCF_002925995.2 Terrapene triunguis | reverse complement strand
GCGGGAAGTGGTGGCCAGAACATCCCTCGGCCCGCGCCGCTTCCCGCCAGCCCCATTGGCCTGGAGCAGCAAACCGCGGCCAGTGGGAGCTGCGATCGGCCGCACCTGCGGACGCGGCAGGTAAACAAACCGGCCCGGCCCACCAGGGGGCTTACCCTGGAGGGCCGCTTGCCAAAGGTTGCCGATCCCTGTTCTAGCACATGTGGGACAAATGTAACTTTTTTTGTTCAATGAGGCATCAACCACCTCTGGCTGATGACTGCAACAGGTATGTGAGGAAGGTGGGGAAAAGTTGGGTGGTTGCAGTCATATGCCCAAACTAATAGAACCTGCGCTTCACATAGGATGATCTTTAGGAAAATTAGCTTCTGACGAGTCCCCCTCTTTAGAGGAACAGGGATTACTGACCCTACTGCAGGAAGAAATACTCTCAGAACAAATACAAGAGATGAAATTATTTGATTTTCTTTTAAGAACAGCCATCTAGCCCAGTATCCTGTCTTCTGACAGTGCCAATGCCAGCTGCTTTAGAAGAAATGAATAGAACAGGTAATCATCAAGTGATCCATCCCCTGTCACCCATTCCCAGCTTCTGGCAAACAGAGGCTAGGGACACCATCCCTGCCCATCCTAGCTAATAGTCATTGATGGACCTATCCTCCATGAACCTTATCTAGTTCTTTTTTTAACCCTGTTATAGTCTTGGCCTTCACAACATCCTCTGGAAAGGAGTTCCACAGGTTGACTATGAACTGTGTGATGAAATACTTCCTTTTTTTGTTTTAAATCTGCTGCCTATTAATTTGGTGACCTCTATTTCTTGTGTTATGAGGAGGAGTAAATAACACTTCCTTATTTACTTTCTCCACACTACTCATGATTTTATAGACATCTATCACATCCCCCCTTAGTCGTCTCTTTTCCAAGCGGAAAAGTCCCAGTCTTATTAATCTCTCCTCATATGGAAGCTGTTCCATACCCCAATCATTTTTGTTGCCCTTTTCTGAACCTTTTCCAAGTCTATTATATTTTTTTTTTTAGATGGGGCGACCACATTTGCACGCAGTATTCAAGATGTGGGCGTACCATGGATTTATATAGAGGCATTATGATATTTTCTGTCTTATTATCTATCCCTTTTTTAATGATTCCCAACATTCTGCTCGCTTTTTTGACTGCCGCTGACATTGAGTGGATGTTTTCAGAGAACTATCCACAATGACTCCAAGATCTCTTCCTTGAGTGGTTACAGCTAATTTAGACCCCATGATTTTAGAATATGAACTTTTCATTCAGCTCTAGTCCCACAACTGTGTACTGTGGCTGATGTACTGCAGGATCATCTACTGCCACCAGGGGACTCATGGTGGGGTTAGAACTTCTCCAGACCCAGGTGGCTGCAGTACACGTGACTGACAATAGGGACTCCTGAACTTGCAGCTGATAGACGGCAAGCCACAGAGAGAGGAAGCACAGTGGGGCTAGCTAGCACCACAGAGGCAGAGTATAGGACTGTCTACACATACTCCCTGCAGCCTCCATCACCCCTTCTGCAGAGTATGGACTGCAGGCCTCAGAAGGACAAGGCTCAAAGCAGGAATGCAGTCATTTGTGGGGCTATTTCAGATCACATATTTCATGTATCTGTATCACAATCTCTGCTCCTGGTTTTCCAAAGCTCATAAGTCGCACAAAAGATTAACTAATATTAGTATAAGTTTGGGGTTGCCCTCTACTGTGGCTGCACTTTCTATTTCATTTGCTCAATTCAATTTCCGTTTGCTGAGCCAGGTGTCAGGTAGGAGGAGAAAAAGGTTCTGTGCCTGGGGATTGATTTTCAGAGCCAGAAGGGCTGGGTGCATGTGTAGTGGAGAGGGGCATAGTATTCTGAGTCTGGGCTGTCAGGTGGGAGAGGGTTCTGTGGTGAGCAGGATGGTTTTGAGCTGTGGAAAGTTTGGTAGGAAAAGAGCAGTCTCAGCCTAAATTGATAGGTGGAGGTGGGGCAGAGGGCAGGTTTCTGAGTAGGTGTGGTTTGGGTTGAAGAGCTAAGGGACTCTGGGGATTTTTGAACTGGGATGGGGATGGATTTTCCTGGCAGAATTAAGTGCAAAGAGAATTGAGTTAACTGGTGAAAGAGCATTTTTAGGGGATGGGGAAGAGTTTTTCTGAGCTGGTCAGGATTGGATTAGCAGGAGCTAGGGGATTTAGGGAGCTTCTGAACTAGAAAGACATAGGTGTGTTGACAGCATTGAGAAGAATGAAGTCAACTCTGTGGGGTGGGGGGGGGGAATAGAGGGAGATGATAGATAAGAGCTAGATGGAAGGGAGAGGTTGGATTGAGGAGAGAACTGTGAAGAGTGATAAATACCATTTTTCTTCCATGCTGCCCTTTTATTGTAAAGTATTGCAATTTTTCATACTGGCGGGGAGAGATAGAGGATGAGTGAGGGTGTCCCTTTCTTCCCCCACCAAATTCCTTTATCCACCACCAACACACTTCCCTTTGACTAGCCCCAACCGCAATGTCTCCGTTTGGAAATGTCACCCACCTGCAGGGAAGGGAGACAGAGAAATTACAACCTGCAGTCCCACCAATTATTTTGGCCCCAGCCACTGCTGAATGAGAAAAACAACAGTTAGTTCCCCTGTGAGGAAAGTGGTTGTGAGGATTAACTAGTTGTTGTCTGTGCAGTGCATTGAACATGTAGGCTAAATTTTTAAAAACAGGAGGCAAATGTT
The DNA here is from genome assembly GCF_002925995.2 of Terrapene triunguis. Lineage (NCBI taxonomy): Eukaryota > Metazoa > Chordata > Testudines > Emydidae > Terrapene > Terrapene triunguis. The sequence continues at coordinate 23,260,369 of NW_020664374.1, read as the reverse complement.
AGGCTCCTAAATCCATAATAAGGCACTTCAGTAATTGGCCTGGTTTTTCAATAAGTCAGAGAACCCAGTAGTTCCCAATGGGTGCTCAGCACTTTTGAAAATTAGGTGACTTATTTATGATTCTAACTTTAGGAGCTCCTATTTGTTTTTTTAATTCTTGGCCATAAAGCACAACCAAAATGCTATGTTTATTATTTGTTGAAATTTTTTCATTAATTAGCTTCGGTTATGTTAGCATCCCTCTTGTGTTTGCTTTCTTTGAAATTTTTGCCGATTTTGCTAATTGTTTATGGAAAACAATTTTCAAAGTTGTGAGCCCAAATTTTTGTCGAAATCCCATTTGAAATTTGCACATGTTCAAGAAATAATTGAATCCTCCTCCTATGATAGAGCAGAACAATCCCATGTGCCTTGTCTTACCAATCACAACCAAGTTCAATTTCAAATATTCACGATCAGTAGAACAAAATATCTGAAAAAATATTGTAAAATAAATTCAAAAAAATATAAAAAAGCCCATGACCTACTCATGGATTTTCTGTGAGCAGATAATCAGGCCAAATTCATTTAATAAATTATTCATATGAATTATGCATTCACCTGATGTAGAAATTCACCATGATCAGCAATCGTTCTTTGCTGGACATAAATTAGTACCTTGCTAAGTGCGTTCTCTCTGCAGCAATGGTCTGACCTTGCATGTGCTGAGTGGGGATTGTGACTATAAAAGAAAACCCTAGTCAGCTGTTGTCATTACACTCAACCAGCCACTTGAGAGCCTGCCAGGGAGCATAAATATGGAGACCCTGAAAGAGCCCTAGAGGATTTTCCTGAGGGAGAAGGAGGGCTTCACAGGAGAAAGTATAGCAACCACAGCCTGGAATTCCTAGTCCCTATTTCCATCTCAGACACTAAGGGTGAATCCACAAAGGGACTTAGGCAGTGTAATGCTCAGTGTCACAGTGCCTAATTTTTAGATGTCTAGAAAATCCCAGGAACACCATTACAATCCACCACGCTGAGTGAGGAGTTCAAGGCCCCATATAGTGAATAGGGAGAGATAGGCACCTAAGAATGTGATCCACCACGCCAGAATGCTAGGTGGGGAGCCACTTTAGCCAGACAATGGGAGAGGCCAAGCCATGCTGTTGCATATAAATGCCATAATCCTCTGCCCCAGGATCAGCGACCCACCACATCCAATCCAAGGAACATCCTCCTAGAAGTATCCCTCAATTACAAAACAGAGCATATCAGAAATCTCCTTGCAACTCATGGCTGCAGAGGTACCATGCATTTGTGCCTTACAGATGCTCAAATAACTGGTATCACATGATCACATCCACATGTGGAAGAGAGCAGTTTCATACCACGGGAGCCAAAACAGGACTGCTCTCCCCCAGAGGCTGGTTTCAACCCTAGAAGATCTCGTCCTCCAGGATTATGCAAAGGTGCCAACAGCCCACTGGGAAAAAATCAAGTCCACTGTAAACCGTTTTCTTGCTGAAACACACACAGCTCCAGGAGCACACAGCACAAACCCACAAGGAAGACCCCCTCAACACACACTCACACAAAATCATCACTGATAACATTTGCAGAAGACACAAAATTTGGGGAGTGGTAAATCATTACGAGAACAGGTCACTGATACAGTGTGATCCGGATCATGTGGTAAGCTGGGCGCAAGTAAACAACGTGTGTTTTAATACAACCAAATGCAAATATATACATAAAGGAACAAAGACAGAATGTAGGCTGTAGTTACAGGATGGGGGACTCTCTCCTGGGAAGCAGTGACTCTGAAAAATTTTTAAGTATTCCAACCATTAATTACTCTCGCTGTTAAAAATGTATGCCTTATTTCCGATCTGAATGTGTCTAGCTTCAACTACCAGCCATTGGATCATGTAACACTTTTCAATGCTAGACTGAAGAGCCCATTATTAAATGTGTGTTCCCCATGTAGGTACTTATAGACTGATCAGTTAAGCTAAACAGATTGAGCTCCTTGAGTCTATTGCTATAAGGCATGTTTTCTAATCCTTTAATCTTCTCTGAACCTTCTCCAATTTATCAACATCCTTCTTAAATTATGGACACCAGACCTGGACACAGTATTCCGGCAGCAGTCTCACCAGTGCTAAATACAGAGATAAAATAAGCTGTATGCTCCTATTTCAGATTCTCCTGTTTATGCATCCCAGGATCACAATAGCCCTTTTGGACGCAGTGTTGCATTGGAAACTCATGTTCAGCTGATTATTCATCATGACCCCCAAATCTTCAAAGTCACTGCTTCCCAGGATAGACTCCCCCACCATATCAATGTGGCCTACATTCTTTGTTATAAATTTACACATTTACATTTGGCCATATTAAAACACGTTTGCTTGCATCCAACTTACCGACTGATCCAGATCACTCTGAATTAGTGACCTGTCCTCTTCACTATTTACCAGTCCCTGGCCAAACTTTTTCAGTTATGATTTTACATTTTCTTCCAAGTAATTAATTAAAATGTTACATTGCACAGGGCCAAGAAGCAATCCTTGTGGGACCACACTGTAAACACACCCGCTCAATGACGATTCCCCATTTACAATTCCATTCGGAGACCTATCGGTTAGCCAGCTTTCAATCCATTTAATGTGTGCCCTGTTAACTTTATATCATTCTCTGGGTTTTAATCAAAATGTGTGTGGTACCGAGTCAAACGCCTTACAGAAGTCTAAGTATATTCTATCAAAACTATTACTTTTATCAACTAAACTTGCAATCTCGTCCAAAAAAGATGAACACCTCCTTCACAGTATGCCAAGAAGATTGTGCACACCTCTCTGAGTTGGCACTGTAGTATGCCACCAGAGGCATGAAAACACCTCCACCACATCTTGAAGATGTCGAAGGCTTTCTGTATCACCTACCAGGTGGAGGCCTGGGCAAGGTTGTACTTCCCCTATGACTGGATTAATGGATTCACAATGGCGGTGAGGAGCCATGTTCTAAGGGAATATCCTTTCTCCCCTGTGGGGAGGACACATGCAGCAGGGGTTTTGATGCCTGTCCCCATGGGATTATTGGCCATAGTGGGTTCTGAGTGGGCTGTGGTGGCCTGGGTGGCACTTGTGTTGGACAGGGGCAAGGGAGTGTGGTGATGGGCATGAGGGAGGGGAGCTTTGCTTCTCTCTTACCTAACAGCCAGCCATGGGGAAACTCCATCGGCAAACACCTCTCACAGGCAACCATGCATATGCATTGTGGCATGATCTCAGGTACTTCACCACAACATCTGGCATTGCACACTGCCATCATATTCATTGAATAATTTGTTTTACTTTATGTAGGCAGTGGGTCATGCCTTGGTCTCCTAATGGCTGTGCAGGTACCATCGAGCACTCCCAGGATGCGTGGGAAGGCTGCAATCCATTGGAACTCTAATGTATTTTCCCTCTGGGTGGCTGGGTCAGTGGGGAAACCGATGTAGTTGTGCACGTAGCTGATAATGGCCTCCAGGAACTGATCCAGGAGGACATAGACTGGCTGATGTCAGGAGTCTGTGTGGTAACCCCTGGAAGGATCTGGATGCCAATGTAGGCAGGGTAGTGTTGATAGCAGCAGATAGTGCCTCACTCCTGTGTGTGGTTTTGGAGCTGCTACCCATCCCACTACTCTCTCCTACCCAAAAGTGTCCGTCCCCTCCCCCCCCCCACTCCTGTCCCAACCATCCATCTAACATCCCAGAATGCCCTTCCCACTTTCCTGCCCTGGCTATCTGTGATTCCCCTTCCTTGTCCCATCTAGATACTACAGGTTCTCCCTGATCTTTAATCTGTGCCCTTCCAAACGCCCCACTAGCTACCCTTCTCCTGTGCTAACTCATTCCCCACCCTTGACCAGCTCTCCTACCACTATCTAACTGCTGTGCTCCCCAATAAATCTCACTTCTCTCTTTCTGTGGCTCACGCTCACCCTATGCTCCCCTGTGATTCACACAAGTGTTTTCGTGCATGAGGTTTGGAGCCCTGCACCTATCAATGTCCCACATTCTGTCTCATGGCTGCATGGGCTGGTGGACACAGACTCTGACTCTGCCTTCTGGATCGGGCCCCAATGTAAGAGAGGTGTTCGTCTGCCTATATTCCCTCAGTTCATGAATCACTCTATGGCTTAAGCTGATGCATCCTGATGACTAGAGTGGGGCAGCAGTTCACGTGCCCCAGCATCTTGAACATAGCAGCCTAGGGAATTTTTAAAGTGGAACGTTAGGCACCAAGTGAATTTAGGCTCCTACAGGTTTAGGCAGCAGCTCAGTGGGGGTTTTGTGGATTGCAGCAGTGCTGTACGTGGGGACTAAAGTACCTAACTCTGGAGTTTAGGCACCTAAACTGCTTCATGGATCCCACCCACCCTAAGTCACTGTCTGTATGAGCTTGAAAGATTATTTTAATCATCTTATTCCCTGGCTCACCTGTTTGTCAAATAGGAATAGTTATATTTACCTCCTTCACAGAGGTGTTGTGGAATTTGATATTTGTAAACTGTTTTGAGATCCTTCAGTGACAAACTCTGTGGGCCAAATTCTGGGGTCCATATTCAGTTTTCATTCCCTCAGTCATTACTCACTGATTTATATGTGAGTTTGTTTGTCACAGCTGAGAAGGAGCCTCATGATTGGGCACTACACAAGCATTATCAGGGGACCAAAGCCTGTGATTTTCTCTCAGCAACCCTCCCATTGTCTTCAGGAGTGACACTGCCTGAGGAAGGACCAAGGTTACAATCCTACAAAACACTTACCTATGTGCCTAACTTTACTTATACGAGTAATCTGATTGACAAAGAGATTACTCATGCGAGTAAAGTAAGGCAGAAATATAAGTATTTGTTGAGGACTGCAGGATTTGGCTTATATCACATCAGTGAAAAGGGCAGGCACTACATAGTAATAGTGAATATGTTTCATTCATTGGAAGAACCAATACCATCAACTTTTTTTAAAATAATCTATTTTGGACCCATTCTGTTTAAGTAAAGGAGCAGAAGAAGAAAATACTGTCTCGTATGTGAGTAGTAAGAAAAGAAAAAAAAAGAGTAGAGATTTTGGTTTTCTTAATGCAAGCTTTGAGCTGGCAAAACTTTGTCCAATAACTTGTTCAGCTGCTGCTTTTCCTTCACTTTGAGCCTGAGACTATCCTGTGCCAATTCTTCAGAAAAGCATGTTTTAGTAACCAGAGGACAGGACTGGAATACAAGACAAGCAGCTGGGAACAGTATATGATGTGACAAGGCCCTGCTGGTAGCTAGGTGGCAATACACTTTAAGCAATGTACATCATGGTTTTTTGTCTGTTTTATCAGGCAGTAACTGCCATCTAGTAGCAAATGAATAAATAGCACACCTGGCAAGACCTTAGAAAACTGAAACTGATCAAATATAATGGAAGACCAGAAATGTCAGATAAAAAGTCCTTGTCAAGGGCCATCTGACACCTTTCATGATAACAGAATACACCTCTACCCCGATACAACGCTGTCCTTGGGAGCCAAGAAATCTTACTGTGTTATAGGTGAAACCGCGTTATATCAAACTTGCTTGGATCTGCCGGAGTGCGCAGCTCCGCCCCCCCGGTGCACTGCTTTACCGCGTTATATCCAAATTCATGTTATATTGGGTCGCGTTATGTCAGGGTAGAGAAGTAATATCTTTCTGAGCTGTCAATCAAGCTCTTTTATATAGAATGAAATGGGAAAACAGATGTTTATGTTACCATCCTACCTCATAAAGGCAAACCCATAATCTCAGGTTATTTCACTTAGCTGGCAAAATGGGCATATTGTATATGGTAAGGAAATAAGTAATTTAATTACCACTCAGTGAGGGTTTTGTTGACCAGAGTGCTTCAGAAAGCACCATTTGTGCTCTTATCTCCCTGCAACATCAGATTTAATTGCCAGTTACTTTTCCCCTTCAAGGTGACTTGAAAACCCTTGAGGGCCAACCCTGATCTCATGTCGGTGAGAATCAGGAGCAATTCTAGAGACATCATTGGAGGTGCACTAGAGTAAAACTGGTATAAGGGAGCTCAGAATCAGGCCCTTAGTTCCATGATCATTTATGAGTTAACTCGCACATGCAGCTGCTGGAATTAATTCCTGCTGCATTTCCAACACTCAGAAAACTTGGGCTCTGAGGTCCCTGAGAGATACTCCAAACAGGCAGTTCAGAAGCAGCCTCCTAGGTTGGCTACATGTGCTACCAGGATGGGCTCCTGAGGCACATCTTTAGAGTTTGGTTTACTCGATATCTTCTCCAAAGATTTCTTGAGCTGCTACATTTTGATCTCACTTCTACAAATGGAAGTTGTTGCCCGGGTACTGACACCAAGGGAGGAAAAAATGAAAAAAACCCTCACATCTTTAAATATCACTTTTGGGTCTACAAACACTAATATGCATTCATCATAACTGTAATTATTGCATTGTGTTGCTACGAGGCCGCTAAGGTTGTTTAGGTGACCTACCTTCACATTTTCATACTTAACATGTTTGGATTCCTTTACATTTGAATTTCCTGGATTTATAATGCTTGTTTTGAGGTTAATTAAAATACTCCAGAATGTATTTTACTCTAAAATACTGATATGTACTTTCAACTTTAACTTAGTCTTACAGTAGTTTTTGTCTTGGAATGTAACGAGAGGCCAGAGTTCGTAAGTTAATGTGAACACACACCTTGTTTCTCAAAGCACATTTACAGAGTTGACTCGGTTTTCCAAATTGCAGGCTTGCAAATTTTAGGGAATATGCTGCAATATCTTCCTTTTAACATAATTTTGGAGAGGCGATGTGCTAACTGTCAGAGACCTACAGACACACCTGAGATGGTGGGCAACCCAAATGCTATACAGGACATAACTTTTATTCTATTCTCTGCATGAAGGCAAGATCCAATCCACAAAGGTACTTATGCATTGCAATGCCCAACCCTTAGGTGACCTGTGGCTTAGTGGAATCCTCAGACCCAAGTTACGCATCCAGGGTTCCCATGCGTTGTATGGGGAGAGTTAGGTGCCCAGGGAAGGGATCCTCAGAAACCAGCAGTAAAATGCAGAGGAAAGGAATGTGTTTAGGCCTAACTTCTCAAAGGTACCTAAATCCCATTGCTCTGGGCCCCTCTCCACTTGAAATTCTCAGCCCTAAACTGAGAGTGAGTTGTGAATTCTTAAGCTTTGTTATCATCTGAGCAGTTTAATTGTAATTTTTTGCAATACTTAAAGATTTGTAAATCCCAATATGGAGATAAAAAATTTGCAACCTTACATTATAACCAACTACTTCCCCCTGCCCCCCACCTTTTATGCTTAAACCAAAATAAGGTTTTCTTTGTAATTGCGGTTTTAATGAACACGTGTCTGATCCTAGGCAGAACTAGTTCATAAAAAAAGGGATTATGTTTTAATAACTGGGCCTACAAATTTACTCTAATTGTGAGCTCAACTGTAAAAGTTCATAAAATGTCACAATAGCCTATAATAACAAATGCTGATGGGCGGAAAGTATGAAAGGGAGACAAAGACTAAATGAGGCTAGACAAAAAGACCTACTGATATAATTCAAGGACTGTGTTAAGATTGTGCTTGGTAAACAGAAGTTGTAAAACCGGAAATTAATTAACCAAAACTGGTGTGTTGGATATTAGGCCTCGTTGGTGGACAAAGTCAGGGGATGGGCTATTCCACCCCAGCATTCACTTTTTTGGGTCCTTAAAGAATGAGACTTTTGCGGGGGGAGAGAAATATGAAAAAATAGATGGAGGCTACTGGTGTGAGCGTCACCATCCTGGCTTCCACACTCACCCTTTTTGGGACCTGGGCCTTTGTCACCTGTGTGACGGGTTGGATCACAGAAACCCCCTTGGGAGCTGCCACCCGATGTGCCAAGACTACCCCTGCTTCTGTTTTCCCTGCCAGCTCAGGACTTCAGCACCCCGTCTTGCTGAATTAGACACTCCAGTCCACTTCAACACAGACCCAGGGTCTGGATTACTTGTCCCAAAGCTACAAGTTTACCCAAAAACAGCTCACAGGAGTGTGCTTGTCTTTAGCACTCAGATGCCCAACTCCCAATGGGGTCTAAACCCAGATAAATCCGTTTTACCCTGCATAAAGCTTATGCAGGGCAAACTCATAAATTGTTCGCCCTCTATAACACTGATAGAGAGATATGCACAGCTGTTTGCTCCCCCAGGTATTAATACATACTCTGAGTAAATTACTAAATAAAAAGTGATTTTATTAAATACAGACAGTAGGATTTAAGTGGTTCAAAGTAGTAACAGACAGAACAAAGTAAGTCACAAGCAAAATAAAATAAAATGCGCAAATCTATGCCTAATCAAACTAAATACAGATAATCTCACCCTCAGAGATGCTTCAGTAAGTTTTTCTCAGACTGGACACCTTCCAGGCCTGGGCACAATTCTTTCCCCTGGTACAGCTCTTGTTCCAGCTTAGGTGTTAGCTAGGGGCTTCTCCATGATGGCTCCTCTCCCCCTCTGTTCTCTTCCACCCCTTTATATATCTTTTGCATAAGGCGGGAATCCTTTGTCCCTCTGGGTTTCCACACCCCCTCACTGGAAAAGCACCAGGTTAAAGATGGATTCCAGTTCAGGTGACATGATCACATGTCACTTCAAGACTTCATTACTCACTTGCCAGCACACACATATACAGGAAGACTCAAAGGTAAATACAGCCATCTGCAGACAATGGGAGTCATCAAGATTCCAAACCATCATTAATGGCCCACACTTTACATAATTACAATAGGCCCTCAGAGTTACATTTTATATTTCTAGTTTTAGATACAAGAGTGGTACATTTATACAAATCAGATGATCATACTTAGTAGATTATGCACTTTGTAATGATACCTTACAAGAGACCTTTTGCACGAAGCATATCCCAGTTACATTATATTCACTTATTGTCAAATTTTTATAAAACTATCCCAGTTACATTATATTGACTTATTATCAAGTTTTTATAAAACCATATAGACTGCACAACGTCACAACCTGATCCTGAGAGATGTCCTGACCAGGCCAGAGATGGGGTCACAATGTCATTTGGATCCCTCCACAGACTCCAGCTGAATCTCAAACATCGCCTGAGATAAAACAGTTTTGGACTTTAACAGCAGCAGCCTCAGCTTATCTCAACTAACTTCTCTTTTACCCAAATGGACAGTTATTGCCCTCTTTAATACCATCTACAAGATGGTCAAACAAGAGGGTTTTTTCCATCTAAAACTCTCCCCTGAAGGGAAAAGGAACAAAAAACATTGTTAAAATGAAAGCCTGGCATAATACTTTACATTTCAAATGCTTCAATTGCTGTTCCTTCTTTTCTGTATCTTCAATAAAAGGTTGAAAGGATTTCTGACGGCGTGTTTGCCATAGTACTAAGCAGGCTGAGGTCTTTGTATGCCAAATGCAGGAGCTTGTTTAATGGTGGACAGTAGCTGAGTTATGTTAACACCTTTAGCCCATTTAGTCCATCTAAATTAATACATCAGATCTGGTTTCGAGTCCCTGCTCTTCCTGATTTGGACTTGAACCCACATCTCAGGTGAGTGCCATAACCACTAAGAGCAACACATTCCCAACCTGGGCACCAGCTCCCCTTTGTGAAAGGTATCAATCTTAAGCATGCTGTCAGCACACCTACAACATGGAGTCCTCTTGAGATAGGCAGGGTAACACCTAGTTGGTGAATCTTGCTTTGGAGCCACTGGGGCTACAGCTAAAGTGAGCTTTATGAACGCTGAACCTTAGATGCCTTGAAGACTTGGGGATCTAAGGGGTCAGGCAGCTGAGCCGTGGTTTTGAGAATTACATTGGTGTCCAAATGGTGGACTGAGACACCTATCTTTTTGGATCTGGCCCTGTGTCCATTTATTGATATTTTTAGACCATTCCTGAGGGACTAATCTCATGTTGTTTCCTGTCAGCATGACTGAGCCTGTGCACAGAAGAGTAGTAGTGACTTCACTTTTGAATGTTCAAGAAAAGTTGAATAGAACAAGTACTTACAGGTGCACTAGGCTACTTGACCATTAGTTGATAACTGAGCAAACATGTAGGAATGTTCCAAAGCAAGTATTACTTTGGAAAGATGATAATCTTCCATTTCCACAGGTATACACTTCCCACGTCTAGCCCTCAGGTGTCATGAGATATTGGAGCGTAAGCCTGTCACTAAACATTGCCTTTCTAGTACCATGGACAAAGGTAATTTGGAATGAAATTCCACATATGTTTTTTGCTGCTGTGGTTGTGGGGGGGTTGTGTGTGTTTTTGTTTGTTTTTTTTAAATGGCAACTGTTTGAAACTGATCAGATATTTAGAATGTTAGAACAAGTTCCACGAGAGATGGATTTCTGGGCAGAATAAAGGTAAGTGGCCATAGGAGAATGTTAAATGTATTTTATCACATAATTACTAATGCCAAATATGCTATGTGTATATCATAAAATAGAGAGCATATTTTTTAAGTTTCTCAAAACAAACTTAGCACAATGAATGACATTTTGGTAGTGTTGGTCCTGTACATTGTTCATAGTTCAAGGGAACAAACAGAATCATCTGGTTCTATTAAATAAGGGTGCTGATAAATAGTATTCTTTTTCTAAAACTGTTTTGCTAATATCCCAGTGTTTGAAATAGTGTCTGTGCCTTGTTCAATTATTACATGTCTATTAGAAAAACATATTGAGATTTCTGGAACCTTCAGAATCAATCGGCTTGCTTGACAAAAAAAAAGTTTTGTTTTCCTGACACTACGTTTAAAAAAAAAATAGAGCAATGAGGTTCTAGCTAATGTTCATTTTTTTGCCCATGTGGTATTGCTAGGAAGAAATTAAATTTGGCAAAACTATTACCTTGAAGTTTTGGCTTCCCTTATGGTCAGGTTATTTTTTATTCCACTTCTGAGGAGAAGATGATGTCTGCCATGCCATTAATAATAAATAAAGCGCTGGCATATACTGAGCAATAAAAAAAAAAAAACACTCATCCATCTGTCAAAGGCTACCACCGGCATCCTGTCAACCAAAGTTAGTTTAGAATGTATATTCTTGGAGACTCCCACTATGGCTATAATTCTTAAGGCACTGATGTAAAAGTAAGCACCACATTCAATAAAGCTGCACAAATTTACACTTGCAACGAATCTGGCCTAAAGTTTCATAGATGTAAGTTATGGAGCAACTTGAAAAATTCAAGTAGAGTATAATCACCAATACTAGGCAGTATTTGTGGGTTTGTGAAGGGAAATAAATTAGGAGATATTGACTATGAAATGAATTACATATCCTTTAAAACAGCAATTGTTTCTGAGCGTTAGAAAGTATCTATTGTGGTGCCTAGCTTAAAATAAAAGAATCAAGGGAGAGCTCAAGAAATACAAATCAGTCGCCTTCATCTCAGTAGGCATCAATTCTTTAGAAGTAACCATCTGCTTTCCTATTTCCCCTACCTCCACCCCAAACAAGCTTTTATATCCTTTGTTCTTTTTTTGGGAGGGGACGGGTTGTAATTGCAGACTTCAAAAGCATGTTAGGAAAATGATTGAAATGAAAAAGAAATTGGCAACGTTTTACACTGAAATTTCAGGGCAATTTTTCCCAAGTTTTACAGCAAAATTTCCATGACTTTGTATGCAGACATCTTGCATAGCTCTGCTGACTTGTTGTTAACAAGGGCTTTTTCCCCAACTGATTTTTCCAAACAAAAGTTTCTTTTAAACAACATAAACATATAAGAATCCTCTTCAATTAAGTTGTACATGCTGTATAAAAGTGTCTTCATTTATTGTATGTGGCTTTCTGTGATTGGCTAAATGGGTTCATTGTCTTCCTTGGATTATTTGACAATGGTGAGGGGAAAACATAGAAAGTTACTTTTCTTCCAACACTAAAGAAGGAACTTTATTAAAATAAGGACAACAGCATTAGCTTTACAGCCGTAAGGACTTGTCTACACAATGCCAGCAAAGCATACCTTAGTGACTATTAAGACACAGCTACAAGAATATTATGGTGATGATGCTTGGAAATGGAAAAATACACATTTAGCTAATTATGTTACAAATGTTAAAGTTAATCAAAGCAATTCCTGAAGGTTTTTGCTTCAGTCTCCCAAGGACAAGCAAATATCAAACAGACAAATCACAGACACTTTTAAGAAGAAACCTGATTGTGAAAGGAATGCAGGGTTGTGTTATCAGAGCAATAAATCTAGAGGTAAAGTGGGCCTGTACCAGCCTCCACCCCTTTTCTTTTCAAAGAAAGAGAATTCTAAAAATATCCTTATTGAAATTGATATCTTTTGTAAACACAGTAAAGTCTTCATTCTTTATACTTGGAGAACATTTATGGTGGGAAATGTTTTACGGAAGATACTGGTTACTTCCAACTCAAATTTCCACTTAAGGTGAAAATCTTTGTTATTTCCTCAAATGCTTACAAAGGCATAAGCATCTTTTAATATATATTTGCAAATATTTTGTATCTAAATGCAAGCCTCCATATAATAATTGCCTGATATCATTGTTGTCTAAACAACAAGATGTTTTATGTACAAATGTAGTAAGATCATTTGATGCTAAATTAATAATGTAAAAAGCCATTTAAGAATACAATATTTATATTAATGGGGAATTAATTACTGGCAGTCCTGAAACAATTCTCAATCTACTCAGGAAGACAAGAAAAATCTTTCCAAAAAGTCTGTAGAGGATCAACAAACTTAAGCTAAAGACTTTCTATAAGTTAATTAATTTTGGAAGACTGTTTTGAGAACTAAAAACAACTCTTATACAAAGAACAGGAGTGTTTGGACATTTGGAAAACAGAATTTCATTTCCTATCAAACTCTAAATTGAAAGAATATCTCAGAAAAAAAATAAGAAGTGTATAAAAGCCACAGAAATTAACACCCCACACCCTGCTACTCTGCTTAGACAGCAAGCACTCCACAACTCTTCCTGTCCATCTCTAAAAGCAAGCTGCTACAGATTGATAAGAAAAATAGACTTAGAGGAAACCAACAGAAGGAAACCTCCCCAAGATTTCAACATGGATTGGTGAGAGAAAGTTAACTAAAGCACTGCTGAGGGATTAGATTTCAAACTCTTATCATGATTTTGTTGGACTATTGAAAAGCTGTTATAAACCTAAAAGTCTAACCATTTCTCCTGTTAATCACTAAGTGGTAGGCTATCTATTCCTGGAGAGGAGAGAAGAGCTAAACATTAGTAAATAGAGAAATAGTGGGATTTAATAGGATTTAAGATTCTCAATATTGGGTCATTGGCCTCTCTCAGTTCCTTAAAATGGCTTCTTCAAAGTCACTGATTTGAATATTTTCTTTTGGTTTTATAGGATGTAGTTATGATTGCTTACTTTGCCCAGTATAAGCTCGTTCTTAATAACCAACAGGGCCACTTGCCCTGAAACAAAGTTTTCTGCCCATCTATAAACATTCTTAGTTATCTAAGGGTATACTACAAAATAGATTCACAATAATTTTGGGAAACAATATACTTCGGTCTTGACTTACCAAGAGGAAAGAACCCTCCACTCTCCCCTCCCCCCCCCCACGAGGTGTTCACTCTCAGGTGTGTAATCTCTGCTAAAAGCTCTCCATAGAGAGACATGTAGAGTAGATTGTGATGGAAGTTACCATTTTATCATTTGTGTTCTGTCATTTCCATGTAATGTTTTCTTTACAATTTAAAACTACCCCTTGCAATCCCACAGCTCAAACATGTTGCATTCCAATTGCCCTATGCAAACCTTGCTGGCACACTCTAAAATGTACCATATTTGCATTAGCATAGTCCTGTTTGAAATAGGACTATGTTAACATGAACTAGGTACCTTTTAGAGTGCATTAGCAGTGTCTACATGGGGCAGTTAGAGCACAGCATTTTAGTGTGCTTTACAACTCACATCCCTGGTGCGTGCTTTGCCGCTCCATGTAGACAACCCTAACTCTTTCTCTGCTTCACTGTAGAGCTTCTGCCTAAAATCATCACTAATCTCATCCTACCTGGCTTCTTGCTACAGATGTATAGAAACAGTACACATCCGCTGGGATAGGTTGTTCATTATGATGAGCAGGGTTCCAGCTCATGTTCATACATAAGTACAACAGAAAAAGATTATAAACCACAAAGGGATGAAAAAGTCACACAAAGAATCTCAAGTGGGAGATGCAGAAGCCCAAAGGCCACCTGCCACTTGTAAACTACTTCAGAATTCCTATAGAGTTCTATAAGCAATGCAAGAGCTATCAAGAGAGGAGCCTGATAGAAATGGTTCAAAGATGCCTCAGGAGATACGGATAAGGAAAGATGTTCAAGAAAATGAAGCAGAGTTGTACAGAATACAGCAGATGTAGTCAAAGGAAGACACAGCAACACAACTAACCATTAGATTTCAGGTGATAAAAGAAGTTTTAGAGGACTGCAGTTATGGCTCACACATTTTGTTCAAGTGAACAGAAATAAAGTGGAAGAAGCCAGGTTAAAGCTCTTTGGGGCAAGGACTGTCTTTGTTTTGTGTTTGTACAGCACCTAACACAACGGGGTCCTGGCCCAGGACTGGGGATGCCAGGTGCTACCATCATACAAACAATGGTTAATAATATCTAGTCTGGACACTAGCCAAAGAGGGCTCGGTTCATGTAAGAGAGCTCCTAGTTAGACAGAATGTTAGTGTCAATGAGATCACAATTAAGCTTTTCACCTATTGACAAAAGTTAGTGCTTAATGTAGAGTTAGGCTAACCTAACTTGATAATCATCTGCTAAGATTTATGTAGTGAACATGGGATGCAAACTAAGCAAATAGAGGGAGATGGGCCACCAGTTAAAGTGAAAGCTCCAGGTTGTGCAGTTCACCACTGTACAGTGCTAAAATATCATTCATATCCAAATTTAAATATGAAAGAAAAACATCTCCGAGAGAGTTTGGGAAAATGACTCCTACCTCAGAGTCTATGATGGGTCTTCATTTCCATTCACTCTGTCTAGGCAAGAACCAAGTGAAAGGCCATTCACTGCCCCCATAGGGAAGAGAGATTCAAACTGCCAAAATAGCTGCCCAGTTTATGGTTGACATGACATTTGATAAGATTCTGAGTTCTTCAGAAGGGAACCGATGACATATATAGTTTCAACCTGAATTTGTTTTCAAGACCCTGCTGTAGCAAAGACAGACAATGGTCCAAATACATCTCATTTCAGGGCTCCAGCTTTGAGATCCCTTCTTTAGGAAACATTTGTGAAATATGAGAAAAACAAACAATGTTATGAGCTCCTTCATGAGCCAGTGAATGAACTTTTCAAAAGCACCTAGGTCACTTAGGAGCCTATGTCCCAATGAGATAAATCCCAATCAAATTTAGGATCCTAAGTTGCTTAAGCATTTTTGAAAATGGGGCATAGGCTCCTAAGTCATTTTGGGTGGAGATTTCAAAACCACATAAGGGACATAGGAACTCAAGACAATAAGATTTGTGCTTTAAATCCCTTGGGTGCTTTTGAATATTTCTTCCTTAATTCTCATTTCTGTGGCTTAGCAGTGACATCCAGTGGCCAACAAGGTTGATCCTGAGTTAGGTCCCAATCCTGTAAAAATTTAAGAGCATGCTTAATTTTACACATTGTGAGTAGTTCCATCGGCTTCACACATGTAAGTTTTGGCAAGATCAGGGTCTTACTTTGTTCTCAGTATTTAAATAACTCAAGAAATGATTCAGGTTCACCCCTCTTCTTGGTATTAGGAATCATCTGTTTTTGTCCATTTTAATGCCTTCTTTTCTCACAGTTCATCACCCAGAGAATATCTATCTTCTCCAAGGCTACTGACTATGCTCCTCTATTAATCACCACCACCACCACCACCCCTAGCACCGCTAGTCATGGACCAGGATCCCACTGAGCTAATTGCTGTGCAAACATGGAATAAAAAAAGATGTTCCCTGCCCAAAATAGCTTGCAATCTAAAGATAAGACACAAAAGATGGATACAGATGGACAGGGGAGTATGAGGAAAAAATATTGATCATCAGAATAGGCAGTGGTCTCAGCACACTAGCAGCCTAACTGTTGTCAGGTGTTTCGTAATCGTTACAGAAAAGAGGAGGTTTAAGGAGTGTTTTGAAGAAGAATTATGAGTTAGTTTTGCAGATGTTTATGGGGAAGCTTCTCCTAAGCATGAGGGGGAGTATGGGAGAAAGCCCAAAGTTTGAAAGTTTAAATGGGATATGGAGGTTGGCATCATGGGAGAGGTGGGAGTTGATATCTCAATAGCAAATGAGTGATGTTAGGTAGGGTAGTAGTAGGCCACAAAGAAGCTTAAAAGTGAAGACAAGTAGCTTATGTCTGATGAGAAGAGGGAGCCAGTGAAGGGATGCAAACAGAAGGGTGATGTGGGCAAAGTGATGGGCTAGGAAGATTAGCTTACATTCAGAATGCAGCTGTAAAGATAATGAGAGCCTGAATGAGAGATTTAGCAGTGTGGGTGGACAGGAAAGGCCATGTTTTAGAGATATTATGCAGAAGGAATCTGCAAGATTTAGACAGTCTGACTATGAGGACCTAGAAAGGTCTGAGTCAAAGACAACACCCAGGTTACAGGCTTGAGTGGCAGGCAGGATGGTGATGTTGTCCACAGTGAATGAGAAAGGAGGTAGTGGGAGAATTTGGGGAGAAAATTAAGAGGTGATGTCAGAGAGATAGTCTGGGATTTTAGTTTGGACAGCAAGAAACAGATCTAGAGTAGAAAGAAAGAACTGTAAGTCATTGGCGCGGAGATGGTAGTTGAATTTGTTTGCATTTGAGATTATCCAAAGATCAGGTATAGGAGAGAGAAGGGGACCAAAGACAAAGCCGTGAGGAACCCTTATAGATGATCCTCTGAAGAACATGCTAAAGGAGCCATTAGAGATGTAGGAGAAGACCAGCGGACAGGGTCACAGAAACCAAGGGAAGAAAAGATTTCAAGAAGCAAAGCATGGTTGACTGTCCAAGATGGCTGACTGGTCAAAGAAGATGAGAATGGAGTATTGGTTCTGAGATTTTGGCTAGGAAGAGGTCATTACAGACTTTGGAAAGCATGGTTTCAGTGGAGTGCAATGGACATGTGTCAGGTTAGAGAGAGTCTAGAATGTAATTGGAGAAGAGGAACTCTGGACAGTGATTATAAACAGCGCATTCAATGAGCTTAGAGATGAAAGCGAGAAGGGGTAGTAGTTGGAGAGGCAAGCGGGCTTACAGTTGAGGTGGTGGGGGGGTTAAGATGGAAGAGACTAGAGCATGCTTGTATAGTGATGGGAAAGAGCCAGAATAGTGAGAGAGGATAAGGAAAAAAGTAAAGGAGAGGATGAGAGTGGATATGAGGGAGATCAGGAAATGGGATAGGATGGGTCACGTGGAAGGATTAAAGGAGGAGAGCACATGAGAAATTTCTGCATTTGTGACAGTGGAGAAGGAGGAGGGAGTTGTAGGAGGGGAAGGCCTTGTCATATTTGTCAATTGTCTCTTGGAAGAAACTGGTGTGATTCTGTGTGGAGAGAGAGACAGACAGACAGACAGACAGGGAGGGGAGGGATTGAGGAGTGAGCCAAAGGTAACAAAAGGATGGCTGGGTTTGCAGGCATGGGAATCAATTAAACTGGAGAAGTAGAGTTGCTTAGCTATGAAGATGGCAGAAGAGAAGGAGAAGATAATGAATTTGTAATAGAAGAAATCAGCCTGGTCACAGGATTTCCACCAGACATGCTCTGCAGCATAAGAGCAGGAGTGAAGGAAGTAGATGTAGGGTTTGACCCAGGGCTGGGGATTGACAGGGTGGTCCTTATGATGGGACAGAGAGGCAAAAGAGTCAAGAGTGGAGGAGATTGAAGCATGGAGGAAAATCAACTAGTTCAATGGAAGAAAGGGAAAAGAGGGCAGGAAACTGAGGGATGAGAGCAGACAAGAAGTCAGCAACGCTGATGGACTAGAAGACTTGGAAACCTAGTAACCGATTGTGAGGGAGTGGGCTGAGGGGCGATGCTGAAGGAGACCAGGGGAAGATCAGAAAGTGGAAACTCAGCAATGGAGAGATCAGAGAGAGAATAGTCCTTGATGAAGACCTAGTCAAGTGAATGACCTTTTGGTGAGTAGGAAAGTCGAATGAGGGGTCAAATGAAATGGGGAGGGCGAGTAAATGTGCACCTAAGGGATCAGATGCATCTATGACCCAAGAACCCCTCAATGCCAACAGGCAAAAAAATCATTGTTCTTTAACAGTAAAGCATGACAGACCTGACAAAATCACTGCACCCACCATGTGGCTTTCAGAATATTTATCCAAAAGGATCAAGTGAGGTATCTAATAAAAGCTAACATCATATTGATCCTCAATCACTGTGAGAAACATGTACAGATGATATTTACGGTGGTGTGCGTAGGTACTGAAAATATGAATTAGAGATTATGTCCCAGGCAGGGTTGACAGACAGACAGAGGAAGTTGATTCTCTTGTCTCACTGTCAGCTACGTACATTAAGCACTAGACACATACAGAGTAAACAGGAAGATGTGAAGTCACCGGAGTCTAAACCGGAGGGAGAAAAATGAAGATGAAATTTTGTTATCCATTCACTGAGGGAACCCCTTGAAGTGCAGGGAGTGTTTAAGCACACTTAGATCCTTGTTTGACTGAAAACCAGCTAGTTCTACAAAAAACTGAATACTTGGGGGAAATTTCCTTTATTAAATAGAAAGGTAACCATTTGTAAGTGTAGACCCAGGTTTGCATTTTATGTTTGTCTTATATGTAACCATTTCTGTTTCCATTGTCTTTATTCACTCGCTCTTAGACCTTAGCCTTTGATAATAAACTTGTGATTGTTTTCATTATAAATATACCTCAGTGCTGTGATGTTTTATTGATGTTGGCATTCAGTTCAACCAAACAAGCTGATATGGGCACTGTTCCTTTTGGAACAGTTTACCTGATAATTTCTGTGGGTGGGTAATGACAGAGGCTAGGGTGCACCTATTGTTAACCCGCAAAGTAACGGCTGGCAAAGCCCAGAGAAGATTGTTTGGTTGACTAACAGACTGGTGGTGGCAGGGAGCCGATACCCAGTTAAGCACAAGCAAGTCCCTTTCTCACTGACGTAGTGGAGTAACAAGGTGACTCAGTTTACCCATCAGTAAAATGAGAACATTAGTAATTGCTTCCCTCACAAGAGGGATATGATGCTCTGTTTAATTAATGTTTGAAAAATGCTTTGAGATCTTCAGATGAAATGCTGCTGCTGAAAGTGTGCTCCAATATATTGATTCCATTTTCAAACTCTCTTTAAATCATTTAGCTTTATATAACACTCTGAAGTCATGGCTCTCTTCAGTAGCTATAAAACGAGATCAATCTATATAAGTAAAATGAGGATATAAAAACTACTTGCTACTCAGACTCCTTAGATAAATGCACTCATACAAAATAGACTCTGAACCTTGACCTTTACCGTCATCATATAACATTTCCTTGTCTTTCTTTTTAGAGTGTGATACTATTATCTACCATCATTCAAACACATCTTAACTTCATATGACACCATTCAAGAGGTTGTGATATAGCTGGTATAATGATCATTGGTATTTAATGCACTTCAAAGCAGATCCACATTAACCATTCAGCAAAGAGACAGTTGTAGCATATTTCAAGGTTTGGTAGGGATTCACAGTTGTTAGATGTTGTTGCATGACTTAGAACAGGGGTTCTCAAACTGGGGGTCAGGAGCCCTCAGGGGGTCGCGAGATTATTACATGGGGGAGTTGCGAGCTGTCAGCCTCTACCCCAAACCCCGCTTTGCCTCCAGCATTTATAAT
Source organism: Terrapene triunguis (assembly GCF_002925995.2). Lineage (NCBI taxonomy): Eukaryota > Metazoa > Chordata > Testudines > Emydidae > Terrapene > Terrapene triunguis. The sequence goes on along the minus strand of NW_020664374.1, from coordinate 23,240,416 downwards.
GGTGTTAAATATATTAAAAAGTGTTTTTAATGTATAAGGGGGGGGTCGCACTCAGAGGCTTGGTATGTGAAAGGGGTCACCAGTACAAAAGTTTGAGAACCCCTGACTTAGAAGATCAATCATTTCACACTGTAATCACACATGGCATTCCAAAAAGATTACCACCAACACACCTCTCCCACTTCTTCCTCAGTGGAAATTTCTTGATCATTATAAGACAGTCACATTGAAATACCACAGGGCAGTAAAGTAAGGACAAAGGTATGACTTAGGCTGTGTAGTAGATTCATGTTTTAGGTAGGGGTCTGCATTAAGGATCCACCAAAATCTATGCTCCTTATCAGAAATTTCTTCAGTGCATGTTTTCTCTTTCTTCTTCTTCTTACACCTACATTAAAGTTCTTACTGGAAGAGTATTTATTAGAAATTATACTGTATATTTACATAGACCTGTGAATTTAAAGCATTTTACTGTTCATTAATGAAGCCAAATGATCACTCTATGATCTAATGAGGTACTATTATAACCACACCATAAGATAAGGAGACTGAAGCAGAGCAAGATTTTTCACACATTGTATATATTAAACCCACCACACAAACCAGGAACTAGTGCTATAAACCTAACGTAGGGTGGAAGAAACTGATATGATACAAAGGAAGCTTTCACAAATAAATAAAACTTGTCTATTGTCAGTGTATTTCTGCACCATTTTTATTTTTCCTTTTGTGGTGTAAATTCATTCAGTAAAAGAAAGCCGTTCACTCCATTTCCTTTTCTAGTGCAGATCACCATTTTTAGGAATGCTTAACTGTGACAGTCAGGGTCTTGCCCCCAGATATGAATTTAACTTCCTATATCAATCGTAGGCAATGTAATATTGTGTTCTACATCTTATATTATGACAATTAGTTCAGAAGCCAGGGTAGTCTAAGTGCACAGCACGTAGCCATTGTATAAGGAGGCACCAAAATCAATCAGAAGCACATCAGAATTTGTGAGCCACCTGGCAGTCACCCTCCCAACAAACAAACATGTTTGGAAATGGGGAGAACCTTTTTACCAAATGCAAGCCAAAAACTCCTGCAAACCATGAAGCAGGGACAGAAATCAAGATACTAACTTGAACATTAGAAGAAATATTTGTGTTGTGTTAAAAATTAAGCATGACTGGGTAACAAAGAAATATACTGTACTGTAGTCCAAAGGCTCCAAGCACAACTTTCCACAATAGGGGACTGAACTGGTAAAATATTTTGATTAGGAAATAAAGTACATCAGGAAGTGTGCAAAGAAACAGGAACACACCTTTCTCTTGCTAGTAAGATATATATCCTTTCCAAGTCATGACAGACTTCCAAAAACAGGTTAGAACTCTAACCTGACAAAGCTAAGAGAATACGTGTCATCCAATAGAGGAACTTTGTTCGCCTAAGCTGTAAGTAATATATCTATGTTCAGCAGCACACTGTTAGTTCTGCATCTCATTTAGTTGTCCTTAAATGCTCCAGCGCAACTGCTTTTCAGATTTACGTAGTTGGGCTTGACTGTGACTGCCCTACCACAAGTTGCATTTCATAATTTTTATAAATTCATCTTTCCAACTTGAAGAGACTTTCTTCTTTTAATGAACTTCCCTCTTCTAGTATCTTTCTCTCTTGTCATGAAGAAGTTTAAGGTGGCCATGGAAAGCATGATTTCTGGATGCTGCACAAAGAAACCTTCCTTAGCACTGGTTTCTGAAGCACTTGCCTGGAAAGTATAGATCCCTAGATGCTCATGATTTCAGTAGAAGGAGCTGACCTCTACAGAGCTGAGAAAACATATGGCTAAAACTGCCTGGTAGGAATCTAAAAAAAAAATCAAAAAAAAATCAGGTGCACAAGATTTGCTAGGCTGATAATATAACTGGTTGCACCAATTTATGTGGCCAAATACATAGATTTTCATTACTTGTTTCATGCTTGTTACAGCATTTTAGAACATAGCTTTTTTTTCTTGGCACAGTTCCATGTCCAAAGGAACTAGTAGTCAGTATATGTGACCGGCTGCCATCTACTGACCATCTACCTTGCAGTGCCTGGGATTTCTTTCAATAAAGCTTGAGAACTAATAAGCCATTGTAGAGCACCTCTAGAGGAGAGTTAGCTTAGTGTTAGAAAGCTTAAATAATTTACATACATTGTGTTCCTGTTTCTAAATGTTCCCGAATTCTCTATCAAAAGCTCCAACTTTGTGCACATTGTGACTTTCCCAGTGTTTAGGATTTAAGCAGCAGCCTTTCTTTCCCATCTGAGTATGTAAGAGGTGAAGCAGTCAGTTTTCAAGGGCATCATGCTGATGCTAGCTGAGCTTGACAAATGACTTTATAGATTTTTTGCTCGTGCCAAATCCTGGCCCTTTCTATAAAACAAAAGAAAGTAAACTAGCAGCACAACTTCCCACCCAGGAGTCTTGCCGTGTCTCCAAATGAATCTCTCTCATGTGTTTGTTTGCCAAGTCCTTCGCCCAACTTTCAGTGCCATAGAGGGTGCTTATCCACCCTTTTGAGAGCTCTCAATAGACAGGTGGTGACTTGTCTTGAGTCAAAGCTGCACCTTGAGAGTGTCGTGACTGCCCCGTTAGGTGGTGGTGATGGGCCTCAGCAACCAAAAGCTAGCTGCTTATTTCTATTTTAATAGTATTCTGTATCACAGACTTTATAAGGCTATTGGACCAAATTTTGTTCTCAGTTACACCCATGTAACTCCACTGACTTCAAATAAATGATTCCCTGTTAGAGCTAATCAGAGAGCAGAATTTCCATTCTGCTGCAAATTCTGACATTTCAGGGAGAATTGGAACAAAGACAATGTTTTGAATTGTTCCACCAATCAAAAATTCTGTGATTTGGGACCATCAAAACATTTCATTGTTAATATTGAATCATTTCATTTCATCAGTGTTAGAACATTTCATTTTGGTAAGGTACAAATGTGCATGGGTGGCAGGTTTGTAGCAATTTTGGTGGTGCCCAGAACCCGCCCCCCCCAACTCCACCCCCCACCTGCCTAAGGCTCTGGGACAGGGTCGGCTCTAGGATATTTGCCACCCCAAGCAAAAAAAACTTTGACCAACCCCCCTTTTTTCGTGCCCCACCCCAACTCTGCCCCTTCCGAATCCCTTCCCCAAATCCCCGGCCCCGCCTCCTCCCCCGGGGGTGTGGCATTTCCCCCCCCCCCCATTGCTTCCTGCACACACACCCCCGTGACCTCCCTCCCTCTCAGGTGAGGGACGGGGGAGAAGCGGAGCAGCAGCGCATTCAGGGGAGCAGGCGGAGCGGAGGTGAGCTAGGATGGGGGAGGCGCAGGAAGTAACTGGGGGGGGGCCGCAGGAAGTAACGGGGGGGTAGAGGAACCGCTCCCCGCTTCAGCTCACCTCCACTCCACCACCACTGCCTCCCCTGAGTGCCCCACCACTTGGCTTCTCCTCCCTTCCAGCCTTGCTGCGCAAAACAGCTGTTTTGCGCCCGGCAAGCCTGGGAGGGAGAGGGGAGAAGCGGAGCAGCGGCAGCAGCGCACTCAGGGGAGCAGGCGGAGGTGGAGCGGAGGCGAGCTGGGGCGGCGGGGGCACTTTTTCTCTATGCCACGGAGTCAGTGCCTATGATGGCCGGCGCCAGAATGCCACCCCTAGAAATGTGCTGCCCCAAGCACCTGCTTGTTTTGCTGGTGCCTAGAGCTGGCCCTGCTCTCAGAGGGAGTTTGGGTGGGGGGAGGAGGTCTGGGGTGCAGGCCCTAGGCTGGGGATTAAGGTGCAGGAGGGGTGCAGGCTCTGGGATGGAGTTTGGGTGCTGCGTGCAGGCTCCAGGCTGGGGCAGGGGTACAGGAGGGGGTGAGGGGTGCAGGCTCTGGGAGGGAGTTCGGGAGCAGGCTCCGGGCTGGGGCAGGGGGTGGGTGTGCAGGAGGGGGTGAGGGGTGCAGGCTCTGGGACAAAGTTTGGGTGCAGGCTCTGGGATGGGGTGGGGGCGTAGGAGAGGGTGAGGGGTGCAGGCTCTGGGAGGGAGTTTGGGG
>NW_020664374.1:23225032-23236266 GCF_002925995.2 Terrapene triunguis | reverse complement strand
AGGGCTCTGGCTGGGGCTGGGGTTGAGGGGTTTGGGGCATTGGAGAGGCTCAGGGCTGGGGCAGAGGGTTGGGGTGCGGGGGGATGAGGGCTCTGGGGTGGGGCTGATGGGTTTGGGGTGTGGGAGGGGCTCAGGGCTAGGGTGGAAGGGCAGGGGAAGGGCAGCCTGCCCTGCCATTAGTGGGTGGGGGGCACTAGGACCCTGTGGCAGCAGTTGATGCCAGGAGCCAGCAGAGCAGAGTCAGCGCGAGCTCCGGGGTCCGGGGGGGGTGAGCGGGGGCAGCAAGTGAGGGCCGGGAGACGCATGGGGGCGGCAGGCGGGGCCGGGGGAGAGACACGGCCCCAAACATTGGTGGAGCGGGGCCCCCAGGCCCTGAATATTGCTGGAGCCCAGGCACCACGAGTGTATATAACTCGCCGCCCCTGCAAATGTGTCATTTTGGTAATGTTGATTCATTTTGGTATTACATGTATGTTATATTAAAACATTAAATATAGCATACACCATATACTGTGAACATATAAAGACTATTTGATATGAAAAATATTTTACAACACTATAAAAAACTTCAAAACAAAATTAATCAAAACGGTAGCCAAAATGAAATGTTTCAACACTACCTGAATGAAATGAGAAAGTCAGATTGATTTGTTTCAGCTTTTTTAAAACTTCATCAATATTGACCTGTTCTCACAAATGTTTCAGTTTCAATGAAACTGCATATATTGATGGACAACTATTCCACTGACATTTTTTTGACCAGCTCTGATCCCAATGAAATGTGACTGACAGCAGAATTTATCCATTGGGGTGAAAATAATGGGTCCGATTCTTTAGTCCACTGAAGTCAATAGAGTTACAGAGGCTTAATAATAAAACAACAGAGTGGAGAATCAGGTCCAGAGGTCCAAAACCCACAGACTTTACCTCACAGTTTCACAGTCAGTCTGACTAAGGGGATACAGAGAGACTTTTCAATTACTGTAGTGGAAAGAATCTAAGAAAATGACTCTACACAGTTGGCCAGAAAATTTGATCCCTGAAAGTCGAAATTATTAAGGTCACCCAAGCTGTGTGAAGAAGCTTGGATCACTTGTTCCTGAAACAGGAAAAACTATGCATTTATTACTACAAGTCCATAACTTTTGGCAAGTGTTGATATCTCCTACACTAACATATACCATATGAATGTTTGAAATATGGATTACTTCAATATCTGCCGTTACATATTACATGTCACCTTAGCAATAGACTAAAGTCATTCTCTTTGTTGCATTTACAGTGCAGCTTAGGGAGCTAAAACTGATTCTCCACTCACGTGGAACTAATGGAATGATTCATATTTGCACAATTATCTTGTTTCTCCTCCTTTATTCTGCTCCTCAAACAGTTCATTTTAATTTTAGTGTCTTAACAACATACCTGAATAGAAAGTTTTTCTTAGAATCAGCAGAATGGGTTGGCTTCTGTGGTGAAGAATAATATAAATTCCTCTGTTCATACCAGAAGACTTGGTCCAAATTTCACCTTCAGTAACACTCATCCAACTCGATTGATTTCAGTGAAATTATCTGGATATAACGAAGCAGTTTTCACCTCTAGAAACTGAAGGTCAAATATGAGCCTGTGGAAATGGAGGAACATCTATGGTGTACAAGCAGCATAATTACACCCTACTGCCTCCAGTGTAGCAATGACTCTAGCTACACCTTTAAAATAAACAGGATCACCTACATAGCCCCTAGCACTACACTGCCAGCATTTGCTCACCCTCATCTGCAGCCAAGATGTGTCTGTCTCTGTCATGGGTGCACTGGAGGAGGAAAGGAACTCTCCACATTCTCACCTATCCCACTTCCCAGGAGTAACAATAATTAGATTCTCTGTCCCAATGTAGAGGCTATTCTAACTTGTGCAAGCTAGGATAACTTGGGATAACCAGTGCCGCATGCTTTGGCCACACCTCCTCTCCTGTGTCAACATAGCTGGTTCCCTCTGTGATGGGTTACCCCCGGGGTGCCACTTGGAACTGGGATACCACTGAGTCCACCTGACCCACCAGCCTGGGCTCCCTTTACACTGTACTGCTGAGGCAAGCCTGCCAAGCCCTTTCCCAGGCTTCAGACTGTAGTTTATGAGCACACATACAGGTAGGGACACACCCAACTGCAGCTACACACACAGATACTGAGATCAACTCTGCATGGAAAGGCTCAGTTAAGGAACTGCCCAGTTACTCAAGTACACACACACCCTCTGGAGGGTAAACCCAAAATTATACCGTCTTGCACTGCACAGGGAACTGTACACCATAAGATCATAAAATTCACCCTCTCCCTCAATGTGGAGAGGAATATACACAGCATTCTGCCCCAAGTTATGACTTCTACACACAGGTTTTAAACAAAACAAGTTTATTAACTACAAAAGATAGATTTTAAGTGATTATAAAGGATAGCAAACAGATTACCTAGCAAATAAAACAAAATGCAATCTAAGTTTAATATACTAAAGAAATTGGTTATTAGTAGCAAATTCTCACCCTAAATGTTGTTTTAGGCAGTTCGCAGAGATTCCTGAGGGATTTGCTTGCAGCTTAAAACTCCAGCTACTCCTTTCACAGGCTAGAAAACTCTCTATCCTGGGTTCAGCCCTTTTCCCTCAGTCAAGTCTTTATTTCTTAGGTGTTTACAACAGTCATCTCAGGCGGGGAGTCAGTGAAGAATGAACCATGATTATGTCACTCCCTTGCCTTAAGTAGCTTTAGCATATGGCAGGAACCCTTTGTCTTCCAGTTTGATTCCCATGCCCAGTCAGTGGGAAAATACTAGTATTATGATGGAGTCCAGTACCAGGTGACTTGGTCACATGCCTCTGTAGGGACATAACAGCCATGAAACAAAGGCTGTTTGTAACATCCTCAGGAAGGCTCTCTAGTGGGAGATTAGCATCTTCAAAGTCCTATTGTTTTCCCTAATGGCCCTTCCCAGCCAGCCATCTAGACTGGGATTCTTTCTAGTGGGCATTCCCCCAGGGTAAACACATTTGTAATAGATGCATAGACAATATTCTAACTTCAGATACAAAAATGATACATGCATACAAGTAGGATAATCATATTCAGTAAATCATAACCTTTCCAATGATATCTCTGTGACGATGTATCCCATAAAGCTTTATGGAATATGCTTATGAATATATATGACATAACTGGAATATGTTCTATGCTACATATGCCATGTAACATATCTATGTAAAGGTTATGATCTACTGAATCTATCAATCCTATTTGTATGCATGTATCATTTTTGTATTCAAAGTTATGAATATTGGCCACGTACTGGCTTGATTTCTAAATAACCTTAGTTGAGCATTTGGTCAGTTCCTGGAGAAAGGAATTCGCAAAGTTAAGTGCCCAATCAGGAAGCACTTAAGGAACAATGTATCTTGGAATGCTTCAATACACATAAGAAGTCTTCCTGGAGACAGTCAAGATACCATGTGGGCAATGGCTTCTGCCTGTAAAAACTGAGTCATGCATGGACATGTGACTTGCCCAGGTGACTCCAGAACTCCATCTTGGAGCTGGACTTTGCATGAGAGAGAGGAGGGGATCTCCAACCACAAGAGAACGTCTATTTAAGCCCAGGAGAGACCCCTCCATTTTGTCTTCAGCTGGATAAAGAAAGAGCCTCTCCACCCCCCAAAGATACCTGAAAGAAACTGGAACAAAGGACAGTGACTGCAAGGGGTCTGAGTGATTGCTGGACCCGGACTAAAAGGAGATTAGTCTGTAAAAGGAAGCATTCTGGAACTGGTGAGGATTTTATCTGTATTCAGTTGGATTAGACATAGATTTGCGTGTTATTTTATTTTGCTTGGTAACTCACTTTGTTCTGTCTGTTACTACTTAGAACCACTTAAATCCTACTTTCTGTATTTAATAAAATCACTTTTTACTTATTAATTAACCCAGAGTATGTATTAATACCTGGGGGAGCAAACAGCTGTGCATATCTCTCTATCAGTGTTATAGAGGGTGAACAATGTATGAGTTTACCCTGTATAAGCTTTATACAGGGTAAAACGGATTTATTTTGGGTTTTAAACCCCATTGGGAGTTGGGCATCTGAATGTTAAAGATAAGAACACTTCTGTTAGCTGCTTTCAGTCAAGTCTGCAGCTTTGGGGCAAGTAATTCAGACCCTGGGTCTGTGTTGGAGCAGACGGGCGTGTCTGGCTCAGCAAGACAGGGTGCTGGGGTCCCGAGCTGGCAGGGAAAGCAGGGGCAAAAGTAGTCTTGGCACATCGGTTGGCAGCTCCCACATCGTCACAATCTCACATGCCTTATCTTGCACAAAATACATCATAATTATGCCACCATACTCATTTCATAATAATATTACTATGAAGAATATGAGATGTAATGCCACACCCTCCCCACAACCTCTATCACTGTGCCTACTGGAGACTCACCTATGCTGGGGGAATCCCCAGCAGGGGATTTGCAAGTAGCACTCCCTTTGCACACCTGAGCAGCACAAAAGGAGCAAAAACACACTAGAGAATCTGCCCTGAGAATGGGTTGTCGCCCCTTAGCCTTTCTAAAGTAAGGCATTTGCCCCTCAGGATGAAAAGGTTGCACACCACTGAGCTAGAGTAATCTTAACCATTCCATGATTATCAACCACCTTTAAGAGTTAGAAAGTAACACAGATAATACGTGTCATGCTTTGGGGCATAAGCTGATCACTATGGGGGTATCAGGAAGGAGTAGCATTTTAAAATTGGCTAAGTGCACTAAAAGGCCCTCTTCTGCATCAGTTATTGCACACTAAACAGAACAATGATCTGATCCCACGCTGGAAAGTCCTATGTATGATTTGTTGATATCTAAAGCTAAATCACAGTAATTGTTTAGATATTCCATAATGTCTCCGTACTTCTCTTTTGTATACAACCAAAAGTAAATCCTCCATCTCCATAGAAATACCTGTAAGAATGTGGTAGAAAGAGCAGGAAACCTCTTTAAAAAATGAAGAGCAGAATCTGTTTAATGCAACCAAGTAAATCAATTCAAACCACAAAGAATGTGCAGCAAACTAATTCAGATTACATTTCAGAGTAACTTTGGTTTTCAAGTGATTGGTATAAAAACATTAAGATTCACACTTTTAAATACTTTATACATTTGCCTGCTTTAGATAAATGTTGAACAATAAATTATAAACGTTTAGACAACTGTAAAGAGTTAAAATGAATGTTCCGAATGTAACTTTTCAAATCAGTAAAATCTCTTCAGATAAACTTTCGATAATTATAATGCTGATGATCTGGAATAAAACTGTACTAGAAAAGCTAATTTATTTTAATTAATCTATAAAAAGAAAATCCTTTTTTATAACTGTCAGAAAGAAAACCAGCCGTATGGATATAAAATAAAATCATTATTTACTCAAAACCAAAAGGAACAATCAAGAACCTAAAAATTAAATGTTTTTTCAAGGATTTTATTTGGAAATGTTTGATCTTCATAAATTCAATAATCCTCTGAAGCTGTGGCTACAAGAAAAGAAAGGAGGGAAAATGGCAGGGGTGCTGGAACTATTTTTATAGTGGGGGTGCTGAGAGCCATTGAACCAAATTGTAAACCTTATTTAGAATGGAAACTACTTAAAGCCAGGGGGTGCAGCAGCACCCCCAGCACTCCTAGTTCTAGCACCTATGAAAATGGTACTTAACACTCTGAAGATTTAAAAATGAACATTTTGATTTTCCATATGCAAAATGGCTCACCTCTCCGCCTTTAAAAAACATAAAACTGCTTGTGTCGATGTTATTTTGAAAAAAAATGCACGAAGCCACAAAGCTTACACACCTTAACATTGTTGCCTAGGCTGATGACAGTATGTTGACGACAGACTTCTTCAGGTTGCTCTGTGTAAGCTCGATAGCTTGTCTCTCTCACCAACAGAAGTTGATCCAATAAAAGATATTGCCTCACCCACCTTGTTTCTCTTATATCCTAGGACTAAAATGGCTACAACAACTCTGCATACAAACGTTAGGATGGCATTGTATCTGCTTACAGTTGGGTATTTCACAAGTTAAGATATTTACAGTTTTTATAGTGCTCCTTTTTGTCCCACCACATCCGTGCACATGAAATTGCCCAATCACTGCATTCCACCATGTCACTGGAAGAGCATTCAGACTCACAAGCAGCTGGCATTATAGGAGAGGCTTCATATTTTGAGGCTCTCTGCCACAGTCTCAGGTATTGGGGCCAGTGATGTAGCCCCACTTGATCATCGCCTCTCTAGACAGGCCGACTCCAGTGAGGAGTCAGTTAAGGCAATTCCATGAAGTCCAGGGGTGATCTGCACTGAGCGGTAGGTGCTCAACTGGTGGGAGCCAAATGGAACAGGCTTCAGGCTCATTCTCTACTCTTATTTGCCATAACTGAACCCTGGTCTGTTTGGATGACAATGTTAGGGTTTAATGGTGGCAAGAAAACAGATGACTCAGCATCAGTGTTTTATCCTATAACGGATATCTTGCCTTAGGTCAACTGCACCTTAGATCTCGCACCAAAGACAATGCTTGCAGCCAATCCTATAATAAATTATCTAAAGATTATTAACTAAAATGAAATAAGAGTTATTTAAGAGGTTAAAGCTGGTAAATATACACACACGAGGTACAGTCTTTGGTTCCAAAGGGTGGTAGAAGCTTCCATAATAACCCAGGCCAATCACTGGGGATCTTTTGCTTATGCTTAGTAATCCTTGTCCCTCAGAGTCCAAGCAGCATAAAATACAGTTTCTTCTCAGGGATTTTTGTTCCCTTTCCCTAGAGTTCAAACTGGGATGAGTCCACATGCGCTGCTCCCACACGCATCCCCACAAAGAGGAAACATCAACATGTTTGATGTTTCACAATGGCTCATTTTGTTTCAATGGGTCTTCTTGTGGGCGGGACCTAACACCTTCTGTAGGAAACTAATACTTCACCCTTGGTAATGCTTCTCTCCTGACTGTTGGTGAGTTACACAGTTACTGAGGTTTATACATTATAACCTTATAACGTGGGGCACAGATGTAATTTCAGGATAAGTGAAATTACTACATGCAGCATCCTACAAACATTTCATAAAGTCTAAACACTAAACACATTCTTATAAGCTTACCATCTGTTTTAACAGTGCTAAAACACAAGTGAGTCAGGCGGGTTTCCAGTTATGTATTGGTCAGTATTCAGTTGAGGCCTAGGGGCACTGGCATGAGCTGGCACTTGGTCTGCCAGCATCCCACCAGGCAACACAGAGGCTTATTTGCAGTTGAGTCTACAGGGATATACATTATGCAATAATTTTCTTAGGTATAGCTTGATCATAAATTATCTGTGTATGGATGAAGGAGTGTGGGGGTCTCCTTTTCATGTTGTCCAAACCCAAAAGGTGGTGATTCTGTTTAAACAGTTCACCCTTCTGGTTACACATTTCAAAAGGGGATCTTTCAAGTGATTTAATGTGGCACTATTATTTCTGATGGACGACCTCATTTATTTCAGAACTAATGGGTGAGAGTTAGCTCAAATTTTTCCATCTTCGGTGACAAGAAAATAACTTCCAATTGGTATATTTAAGAAATAGATTGAAAACAAAAAAAATGGAATGATGCACCAAAGGATAAATCATGAACAGGATTTATAGTATAGAAAAATGATGTTCTTGCAAAATATATATATATCACTTGGTTGCAATGACTAATATAGTCTAAGTGCTGTTCAGAGAGTAGCTACTGCCTTTTTACCTGTGCTAGAGCATCTCCAGTCACAACCTGAACCTATAGTCTATTGTAAGTGCTGCAGTGATTAAAACCCCATTGTCCATAGAGCCAAACAGCAGGAGATGCTGTTTCTAAGTAAGTTAAGAGGTTAGCTGTTTGACAATACTTTATAATAGATAATAGGTACAAATTATTATTCCTTTGGTACTTATAGTCTGTTGTAAGAGTTACTGCGAAGATGAATTCCTTCAGTAACATTGTGCATATGATTATAGTATCACATTAGCAGCGCTATGGTTATGATCAAGAAGACACTTCTGTTATAATCCCTTTTTGGGGGGACAGAAAAGCAAATAACTATATCCTTTCAGTTCAAAATTACCAAGTTCCCTCCCTCCCCAGTCTAAAGGCAAACTTTTTAGAAGTTTTCATATAGTTCAATGTGCTGGTGTTTAAGATGCCTAAGCATGCAAACAATTTTTTTTTTTTTACACCTAAGTATCAGAATTTATTATCTTTGCACTTGGGTAACTCAAAGTAGGCTTTTAAAGCTTCAGGGCCTGATTCTTGGACTTCTGGGAGGTCACAAAGTGACCTTAAAGCTGTCCTACCGAGGTAGCAGAGGATTCCCTTGGCTTGGGGAAAATCACTGGATGAGGAAAAGCTGAGGTAGCTGTCTGCCAGGCAGCTCTAATTTGTGACAGGAGTCAGATCAGCCTCCAACCACCCCTCGAATGCAGGAAGGAGAAAAGGACGATAAGATCACCTTTGCTTCTGATCCCTCAGGAGCACTGAGCTCAACTCAGGAACACCTGAAAATTTAGTCCTCAGACTTACCCAGGAACACGTTATCAGTCGGACTAACTTGTGATGTGTATGAAGAACATTGTTTTACCAATCAAGACATTAAAAACAGTTGAAAAAAAATCACAATGACAAACTAAATCCCATTAATCCTTTCAATGCACCTGGCCATAACAGGCACCTGGGGCAAAATGTACCTGGTATACGGTACGCACTGAAGACATCACAATAAAGTGCTTGCATTTTAAGAATGCCGCTGAATTCTACTGCAACAGAGCTATTGTTAGCTAATCAAATCAGGCAACTCAGGCCTGATGTCAGTTAATTTAAGAAGCCACAAGGGACTGAAAGGAGACAGTTTTAATAACAGAAATAAAAGTTTCCCCATCCCCACCAATCTTTATCCACAGAATAGAGGTGCCACCTCTGTTAGTTCTGATTAAATATATGAAGTCCCTTTGGCATGGCTTTTAGAAAATATGGGGCAAGCATAATCCCCTATGGACCTCATTAAAAAACAGTTGTGTGTATAAATATAGAGAGAAAACTTCAGAACCTGTTTTATGTCACTGAGCTGCTAGTTCACTCCTGGTTTCAGGACCTACTCCCTAGAGTTGTATAAAAGGGTGAAAAAAACCCTTCCCCCACCCCGCAGTTATGTTTCACCCAAAACACGACTCCATTTTGAGGGAACATCTACACTGCATGCTTCTTTTGGCGATATGTAGAGTACATACACACATAGCCGCCCGCACCCCTTGGGTATAAGCAGCAGTGTGGCCAGGGAGGCATGGCTTAGGGTATGTCTACGCTACCTGCCGGATTGGTGGGCAGAGATTGATCCAGCGGGGGGGGGGGGGTCAATTTATCGCATCTAGTCTAGACACTATAAATCGACCCCCGAGCGCTCTTCCATCAACTCCTGTACTCCGCCGCTAGAGGCGCAGGCGGAGTTGACGGGGGAGCAGCAGCAGTCGACTCACCACAGTGAAGACACCATGGTAAGTCCAGGGCCGGCTCCAGGCACCAGCAAAGGAAGCAGGTGCCTGGGGCGGCCAATCAAAAGGGGCAGCATGTCCATCCATTGTTGGGGCAGCACGTCCGGGTCGGCGGCGGCTGCGGCACTTCGGCGGCAGCTCAATCGGTCCGCTTCAGTCTTCTGCAGCAATTCGGCGGCGGGCCCTTCACTCTCTGTCTTCCTCGGCGGCAGTTTGGCGGTAGCTCAATCATTTTCTTTTCCTTTTTTTTTTTCCCCCCTCGCCGCTTGGAGCAGCAAAAAAGCTGGAGCCGGTCCTGGGTAAGTCGATCTAAGTACGTCAACTTCAGCTACGTTATTCACATAGCTGAAGTTGCATAACTTAGATCAATCCCCCCCCAGTGTAGACCAGGCCTTAGGCAAGTAAAGACAGACCTGAAGTGTGCAGGTATGTACATGAGTACATACCCTACATGCTCTCTACTCACCCAAGCAGTGCCTCCCTGCCTACACTGCTGTTTTTAGCAATATAGTGTCCCACTGCTGGAGCATTTCCTCTTCACAGGGTAAGACTCCCCAGCAAGGAAATGCTGTGGCAGGGAGGCTGCAGGGAAAGGCTTCAGCTTTTCCTGCTGCAACCCCTCTGCCAGAGCCTCTTTCTGATGTTGTAGCTATTCTTAGCAGTATGGATGCAGCCTGCTTTTCACTGCAGTGTATAAGCTGTGCATAGCCTACACGAAAGGTAACCAGATGTCCCAATTTTATAGGGACAATCCTGATATTTGGGGCTGTGTCTTATAGAGTCACCTATTACCCGCTACTCCCATCCCAGTTTTTCACCCTCGCTATCTGGTCACCCTACTAACATGCCACTGCCAGTGGTGCATAGTGCAGACATGGCCTCAGTGTCCCTAAAATTTTGCTCTTTCATGAAATTTCACAGCAATGGTTTTTTTGCATCAAATCACATGAGAGCATGAAAAGACAATTTTGTGCAAAATGTCATGCTTATGAGATTTTGATAAGAAACAGAGAAGGACAGTGAACATCTTGAACATCTTGTTGATGGAGAGAGACTGGGAGAAAGAGGGAACATTATTTACCAATATTAATAATATAACTTATTTACACACACACACTGTCTCACACACTTACACAATCATGGAGAAAAAGGGAGGAGACATGGGGAATGAGCCAGAGTGGAGGAAAGGAATGGAAACACATCTAACTTAGCCTCACACCGGAGTACTCAAATCCATGCTCCACAAAGAAAATAAGTGTGCTAGGACAGATGTCAGCAGACTTGGATACTTTCTGACTTAGGGACTGATCAAAAGCCCATTGGATCCAATAGAAGCCTTTCCATTGACTTCAGCGGGCTTTGGATCAGGCCTTTGGTCCTCAATTAAGATTTTTCCCATTAGTGAGTAGCCAAAATGCTACTGAATGTGATCTATACAAGATGTACACAGACAGTATTTTCACATGAAAGTTTAGCAAAAATATTGGGTGAAAGTAGCAGCAGATCTAGGACAGTGAATCAGAGGCTCCAGAAAATAAAACAAAAATTTCAATGAGAAATTATAGGGATGATATATAAAATTAAACATCTTCCATTGTTTGCTGTATTGTTGTAGCCATGTTGATCCCAGGATATTGGACCA
>NW_020664374.1:23212530-23222032 GCF_002925995.2 Terrapene triunguis | reverse complement strand
CTATAGGAAAATGGAACATTTTTGCTTACCATGTTTTGCCTTCTCAGCTGTGATTCTCAGTCTGAAGAGTAAGTCTCCTTTTATTTTTAAAATAATTATTTGCCCTGCTTACAGGAATAAAACAAGCTCGATAACCCCTAGTTATTTTCATCCAGCAATCTCAATGTTCTTTATAAAGGGAGATAAGTGAGCATCATCAGCCCCACTTTATATAGTGACACTTAAGGCACAGAGAAAGGAAGTGATTTACCCAGGGTCATCCAGCAGGCTAATGGCAGAGCGGGGCCTAGAATGCAAATCTCCCAAGTCCTAGTCTAGTATACTATCCACTAAGTCACACAAGAATACCTAATATCCTTAAGCAGAATTATAATAAAAATATATCCATCATCCCAGAAGCCTACAAAGTAACACCTTTCTTCACTAAATCTCCTCTATCCTAGTCCACACATGATTTCTGTAATAAACAGCCACAGGGTGGCCATGGTCCACCTTGATTCATGTAACTGAATGGTATGTTTTTAGAAATACAGCGTTTACTCTTGAAATAGATTTTAAAAGTAATAAAAATGTGATTTATCTACATGTCTTTAGAACAAGAGCAAGCACTTATATTTCCTTCTTAATCAGCTTTTTCCAACGGACAGATGCTATCAAGCACCAAGGGATATGATGCCTGTCACAGAAAGTTGCACACCAGAAGCTGATACAGCACGACAATTAATGAATGAACAAATCTCTCTGAGGCCTGTGTGTGGAAGGAATTGTGGGTTTTGCCTCTAGTGAGAAACACAATATGAAACAAGTCTTAAGAGCACACAAGCTACTGGGGCTTTCAGTTTTGTTCTCTCATTGGGAAGCAAGGGACAGATGGCTGGGCAGACAGACAGAAAGATTTACTGAATGCTTTATTGTTCACCAGCCATTTTATGAATGAATGCTGATAATAAATAGTGCTATGCTTGAGATAGCAAGCAGGTACCAAGGTTATATTTCAAATTTCAGATGCTTCTTCCATTTGTAAAGGCTCAAGCTGTCCCAGCTTCATGGTGTATGATGACCTCAGCAAGAAGTTCCTCTAGTGAATTATGGCTATACATTTGGCTGGGTCTGATGTGGAGATATATTGGAATAGAAATGCCTGAAAATATTTCAAGAGCAAAATGTCCCCATATCTTAAATTTATGCTGAAGTACATTACTGTTAAATGATGTATAACTATTGCTTCACTCTGCAGGTATGTATCTATTAAGAAATAATGCCAGTGGACCAGAATGCTGTTATAGAATAATGTCTCCTATTGGAGATCTACAGAACTCTGAGATTAAGGCAGAAGTATCAAAAATAACCATCAAGTCACAGCTGGGACACTTATTTTCCACTATAGATGGAGATCAAAACAGGAAGATCTCCAGGAAGAAAACCCAACTTGAAGAGGCAAGTAGCGAGAAGCTAATAATCTCATGAACTATTTTTGAAGGCTGGAGGTAATTTCAGGATTAGTAGACACCTGTGTAAGCAGCTTTATGTTTAGTTTTGGAAATGAGTGTGGTTTACTGCGTACTTTTATGTATAACTTTCCTATGATAATCTTAGGGTAAGCATATATATCTCATTTTGTTATGCTGATTTGGAAGAGGTTGAATTAGATTGAAACCACCAACTCATTCACACAGACCATCAAACAATTGTTGGATGATAACTTCCAGTCACTAGGCTTAGCCTGGATTTGAACTGGTGACCCAAAAAGCAAACAGCTGAATCCCATTATCAACCACCCTAAGTGCAGTTTAACTACTGTTTTGAACCTTCCTGTGCTTAATTGAATTAAAATGAAGGGCCACTGGAATCCTGGCATACTTTAGGACCAACTTGGTCACAGATGTAAAACAATAATCTGGCAAAACTCAGACCGTTCTGCTTTTGTGGCACATATAGCATGTAATTGTTTGCTGGGATAGAAAGTCAGAATGCACTGTTGGTTGCAGGCTTCATGGCAATGGGTTATTCTCCTCTGTGAGAATTTAACCATTTCAGCATGCAGATCATTTTCCAGAATGTGTACACTGTACATGAGAAAACATGACAATGGGGCACAGGGGCGGGGGGAGAGACGCAACAGGGGCTATTCTACAAATCACAAGCATCATCATTTTAGTATGGATCACTTCAGTACTGAGTATCAGAGGGGTAGCCGTGTTAGTCTGGATCTGTAAAACGCGACAAAGAGTCCTGTGGCACCTTATAGACTAACAGACGTATTGGAGCATAAGCTTTCGTGGGTGAATACCCACTTCATCAGACGCATGTAGTAGAAATTTCCAGAGGCAGGTATAAATATGCAGGCAAGAATTAGTCTAGAGATAACAAGGTTAGTTCAATCAGGAGGATGAGGCTCTCTTCTAGCAGTTGAGGTGTGAACACCAAGGGAGGAGAAACTGCTTTGGTAGTTGGCTAGCCATTCACAGTCTTTGTTTAATCCTGAGCTGATGGTGTCAAATTTGCAAATGAACTGAAGCTCAGCAGTTTCTTTTTGAAGTCTGGTCCTGAAGTCTTTTGCTGCAGGATGGCTATCTTTAAATCTGCTATTGTGTGTCCAGGGACATTGAAGTGTTCTCCTACAGGTTTTTGTATATTGCCATTCCTAATATCTGACTTGTGTCCATTTATCCTTTTACGTAGAGATTGTCCAGTTTGGCCGATGTACATAGCAGAGGGGCATTGCTGGCAGATGATGACGTATATTACATTGGTGGACGTGCAGGTGAATGAACCAGTGATGGTGTAGCTGATCTGGTTAGGTCCTGTGATGGTGTCGCTGGTGTAAATATGTGGGCAGAGTTGGCATCGAGGTTTGTTGCATGGATTGGTTCCTGAGTTAGAGTTACTATGGAGCGGTGTGTGGTTGCTGGTGAGAATATGCTTAAGGTTGGTGGGTTGTCTGTGGGCGAGGACTGGCCTGCCTCCCAAGGCCTGTGAAAGCAAGGGATCGTTGTCTAGGTTGGGTTGTAGATCACTGATGATGCATTGGAGAGGTTTTAGCTGAGGACTGTAGGTGATGGCCAGTGGAGTTCTGTTGGTTTCTTTCTTGGGCTTGTCTTGCAGCAGGAGGCTTCTGGGTACACGTCTGGCTCTGTTGATTTGTTTCCTTATTTCCTCGTGTGGGTATCTCCAATGCATCATCAGTGATCTACAACCCATCCTGGAGAACGATCCTTTGCTTTCACAGGCCAGTCCTCGCCCACAGACAACCTGCCAACCTTAAGCATATTCTCACCAGCAGCCACCGCGCCATAGTAACTCTAACTCAGGAACCAACCCATGCAACAAACCTTGATGCCAACTCTGCCCACATATTTACACCATCGACATCATCACAGGACCTAACCAGATCAGCCACAACATCACTGGGTTCATTCACCTGCATGTCCACCAATGTAATATACACCATCATGTGCCAGCAATGCCCCGCTTCAGTACTGAAAGGGTTAACAGGCACTCCAGTAGCTCTACGTAAAATTGGAGCCAATGTTTTCAGCCATATTTCTGCATTTCCCATGCCAAGCTGGTTGAGAATTGCAACAAGTGCCAACCAATTACTGTATATATCATGACATCAACTTTTAAGCTGGTTGTGCAAAAAAAACAAACAAAAGCCAGGAGTCTGGGACTGGAGGAGTCTAATCTTTCAAGGCTTTTGAAAAAGTGTTTCTATAGTTTTTGACAACATAATTTAAAGCCTTTTATATAGAGCAATCTACACCTCCGCCCCTCTCCATCTCGCCTTCCCCCTTGGTATTGTCTTGGCTGTCAATTATTGGGAAAGGAGCCTGTTCTTTAAAAGGCTTTTAAATGATTAGAAGTTATTTGGAATATCATCTAAAAGCTCTTGAAAAAAAGAACAAACACTACCCCACCTCCCTCTCTCTCTCTCTCTCTCTCTCACACACACACACACACACACACACTTATTTGTACTGTCAGCCTAAACATGAAGTGACACAAAGCCATGATTGACTGGTGATATCTAGGATCATTCACTATGCTGACCTTAGAATCTGAGCTGTGTGGATGTTTAATCAAAAAAATCTAACGCTTAGCTTTAAAGTGCCTAATATGCGACCTAGCAATGTCTGTTTCCTTTTATTTCTGTATTATGGTGGGAATTTTTACAGAAGAGGTGAGGGAATTTAGGGCCCTTATAATAGAGTGGGTTGTGTTCCTGCTTGAAATATGCATACGGTAAGCAAAGCAAAGACAGCTGCACCATTTTGCCAAGTAAGCAAAATTGTTGATAATGCAGGGTTTGTTTGTTCTGCCGCAAGACAGATTCTGGTTCTCTCAAATCAGGCTGACTATGGCATTGAGAGATATTGTATTATAAATTTTACATTATAATAGTGTTTACTGGAGGAATAAATTACATACCTGTGTGAAGTGATGGAAAGAAGACATCATTCATTATCACATTCAGCAGTGTGCTGAATACAGCTGTGATCAGTGGTAACCGTGCCAACTAATCTAAAGTGATCATATCAGAGGAAAGGTGTTCATACAACTAGAGAATGCTAATGTCTGATGTGAAATATGGACATTTCCCATTGTTTTCTAAAAATGCCCTTATAATCCCTGGGCCAAATTCATGACTGACACTTAAATTGCACCACCGTATATGTCAGGAAGTCAGTGTAAGATGGTGGGAGCATAAGAAGGGGGGAGTGTAAGGTGCACAGTGAGATGATACAATGTCTCCTTTGCACCCTTGTATACGTTACACTGGCCTGCACACAGCATCTATCAACATGCAGTTTATACAGCTAACTCGTCTTAAGATGAAAAGCCCTATGATTTGATGAAGTGAGCAGAGTATGTGAAGTGAGAGAGGTAATGTGGGTCCAGTGGTTAGGACATGAGCCCAGGCATTAGGAGATCTGGGATCTTTTTGGTTCTGCTAGTGACTTACTCTAAGTCCGAGGGTAAAGCACACGGAGCAAATTTTTTTAAAAATCCAATGCCTAAAGTTATGGATTTAGGTGCCTATTTAGGCATTAGATGAATACAGTCTGGTTTTTGTTTTGTTTTTCCTCCAGAGAGGCTGACCCCCCTCCTGCTTCCATTTTGGGAGAAGCAAGCAGACAGCATCTTTAAATAAACCTTGCCCATTTATTCACATGCACAAAACTTCATTGACACCTTAGATAATATTTTGACCTAAACCTCTGTTACTCAGTTTTTGTGCCTACAATTTTGGACGAATAACTTTGGGATATATAATAAGGGCTTCTTTTAAGATTTTGCCCCAGGTTTTGCCACAGAATCCACATCTTGCCTATACCTAGGGTGACCAGATGTCCCGATTTTATAGGGACAGTCCCGATTTTTGGATCTTTCTTGTATAGGCTCCTATTACCCCCCACCCCCGTCCTGATTTTTCACACTTGCTGTCTGGTCACCCTATCTATACCTCACTTCAAAATCTAAGCTTTCTTTTAAAGATAAATTATAGTTCTAGACCTTATGGTTACTGATTGAATGCAGCCTGAACTCTGCCAGCTTTGCACAGAAAGGGACATAGCCACTGTCAGTGGTTCAGTAAGGGGGATGCAATAATACATGAGGAACAACTAAGTGACTGTGCCATTGTTTGTGTTGTGTTCCACAGATTTGCATTCCAACATTTATCTGCATGCACTCCAACTTCCACTCAGCTTGCTAGGTACAGATATTGAATGGCAGAGGGCTTAGTCAGTGCAGGTTTGCAGAGCTGTCACTGTGATATGAGCACAGGTGCATGTGTACCTTGAGGATCAAAAGTATGCCTCATTCCATCACTGAGCTCAATGCATTGTATGTTAGATAGGTACAAATGTCTGTCCTTGCCCAGGGGCTTGTCAGCAGTCTAGTGTCATACATGACAGTGGCCTTTGAAACTTAGGCCTGGTCTACACTACGACTTTAATTCGGATTTAGCTGCGTTAATCCGAATTAATCCTTAACCCGTCCACACAACGGAGCCAGTTACTTCGAATTAAAGGGCGCTTAAAATCGATTTCTGTACTCCACCCCGACGAGCGGAGTAGCACCAAAATCGATTTTGTAAATTCGAATTAGGGTAGTGTGGCCGCACACCACCGAATTAATGTGGTTAAAATTAATGGGGTAGTGTGGCCGCACACCACCGAATTAATGTGGTTAAAAACCGAATTAATGTGCTTAGTGTGGCCGCTCACAATTGAATTTATACAATCTGTTTCCCAAATTCGAATTATCTAAATTCGAATTAATCTCGTAGTGTAGACGTACCCTTAGAGAGCAGTAACTGAAGACAATGGCTCACAAGGAATCCTTAAGCCAAGAGTGAAGGGGCTGTAACATTTTGCAAGTCTGTGGTTGTTTGTGTGGAAGTAGCTCCTATTTGCTATGCATGACCTAAACCAAAGTTTTGTCTTAGCAAAGGGAAGGTGTTGGATTGTGTCCTACAGTACTCACATGCTCTGTTCCTGAAGTCTTATGTAGCATGCTAGTATGTGTATTATTGACTTGTTTGAGCATCACTCGAAGAGGACAGGGTTAGACTGTCTTGCGGGTTAGCATGTACCTTAACTCTATTTCCTGGTTTTCTGAGGTTCAGGGACAGGTGTATTTGAAGTTCTGGAAGGATACAAGTGAGTTCTAGTCAACCTAAACTCTGCATTTAATACTTTTTGGGCAGTGAATCTTGCACAGTTTTTGGCCTCTGTGAGCTCCACCGTCTAATTATGTGTGGTGTGAGAGTATTTCCTTTTATCCATTTTACCACCTTTTAACTTAAACAAACGTCCCCTGGTTCTTGTATTGTGAAACAGAGAACACAGAAGCTCTGGGCCTGCCTATTCACCTTTTTGCATATTTTCTTCATGGCCCCTCGTAGTTGTCGCCTTGCTAAAATAATCACATTCTTTTCAATCTTTATTTATATGAGAGAATTTTTTTTCTCATCTCCCTTCTCTGATCCCCACCCTAATTCTGCAATATCTTTTTTGAGATGGGGTGAGCAATACTGCATTTAGTAATCCATATGAGGGTAAACTATTGATTTATGAGACAATATTGTCTGTATTATTCTCCATTCTCATTCCTCACGTGTTCCTAACATTGTTTTTTTGATTGTAACTGCATGCTGAGCAGCAGTCTTTATTGAGACATCTACAGTGGTACCTATGTCCCTTTCCGTGAACTGATACAGTTAATTTAGAACTTTCTAAGGTCTATGATTAGTTGATTTTTTCCCTTTACTTTGCATTTATCAACACTGTATTTCACCTGCTATTGTCTTGCTTATTCATCTAGCTTGGTTAGGTCCCTCTTAAGTTCCCCACAGTCATCCCTGGATTCGACTAACCTAAATTTTCTATCATCTGCAAAATTTGCCACCTCAATGCTCACCCCATTTTTAGATCATTAATAATTATATCAAACAGCATCACTCCTAGTACAGCACTCTGAAACACACCACTATTAATCTTTTGCAATGGAAAACCTATTTATTCCTACTCTTTTTTTCCAGTCTCTTCACCAATTTTTGAAAATACTTTGCCTCTCACCCTATGATCGCTTAGTTTCTTTAGTAGCCTTTGTTGAGGGACCTTGTTGTAGGCTTTTTGAAAACCTAAATAACAGCAGCTGGTTCTAAAGAATTCTAATAGATTGGTGAAACATGACTTTCCAGTGCAGAATCTGCTGTTTAGACCCTATGAAATCAAGATTTCTGGGTGTTTTATTATTCTATTTTTTAACTTTGACTAATTTATCAGTACAGTTGTAATGTGCTTACTGGTCCATAATTACCTGGATCATATCTAAAGCCTTTTTAAACTATTGATATCACATTTGATACCATTCACCTCTACTATCATAGCTGATGGTAATGGAAGATTGAGTATTTTTGCTAGCAGCTCAGCCACTTGATTTTTGAGCTCCATCAAAACTCTTGGATGTGTACCACCTGGGTGGGGGTGTATTGCTTTTTAAATTTATAAATTTTTCTAGCACCTCTTCTGACACTCCAGTCTCTGATAGCACCTCATCTTCATTACCAGAAAAGAGCAGGTCCAAAGTCAATATTTCCCCAACATCCTCTGTAGAGAAGACGGACACAAAGAAATCATTTAGCTTTTCAGCTATGTCTTTATCCCCTTTATCCGCTTCCTTTTAATTTTTGGTGATCTAGCAGACCCACTGATTCTTTCTGAGGCTTCCTTACTCCTCATCTACTTAAAGTATAAAAATACAAAAACAAAAAATCCAAGAAATTGTTTATATATTTGCTCTTCAAAATCCATTTTGCCTCCCTAATTTCTTTCTTACATATTGCCAACTTTCATGTACACTTCTTAATTAACATCATTAGAGTTAGATTTCCAAATTTGGAAGGATTTCTGTTTGGTTCAGATAACCCCTTGAACTTAGCCATTTAGCCATACAGGTTTACATCTGGTCAGCCAGGTCTCCTTATCGTTCAGTGGCACACATGCTTTTTTGATACTAGTATTATTACTAAGTAACATCCATGTCATATATAAGGATTTACTTCCTTGACTTTAGGGTCTTTTTGTCTCACTTCTTCATTTTATTTAAATCTCTCTTTTTAAAGTTTAGTGTCACAGAGTTAGTTTTCAGTACATTTCCACTTCCTAGGATGTTGGACCCCTAATAATATCATGGTCATTATGACGCAACTACTGTTACTTCTTGAATTAACTGCTGCATATTACATAAAACTAAAGTGAGAACAGCCCCTCCTCTTGTGTGCTCTAGAACTAGCCATCCCAAGAAGCAAACATTTAAAGTGTCAAGAAATTGCTACTCTAGCTTTGTGCCATTTAACCACTTAATATGTGGCTAGTTGAAATCCCCCATCATCATAATGTTGCTAAATTTTGCGCTCTCTTTGATCTATCTCAACATTGTACATTCAATATCCTTTACTTGATCTAGAGGCCAGAAGTATAACCCCACTGACATATTTGGATTCTTCCATTTGGGATTTGTATCCCTTGAGATTCAACTGAGTGGTCCTCTCTACTCAGTTTCTCTCACTGGATTCTTTGGAATCTGTTAGATATGGTGCTACTCCTGCAACCTCTTCAATTTAATCTGTCTATCCTATAGTTCATAGCCAGGTATTATAGTATCCCATGGATGTGTCATGCTACCATGTTTCATTAATGTCTATTATATATCAAGGTCCTCTTCCATTTACAGGCACTCTAGTTCACCTATTTTTGCTTTTATAATCTTCCCCCATTTGTATATAATCATTTACAGTTTTTACTTTTGAGCATGTGCCTATTGTGATTTAACTCCTTAATATGCTACCTTCTTAATTTAACTGAAATTTCCTCTGATCTTTCCCTTTTCCCTGCTCTAGTTCAGTTAGTTGTATTTTGTGTCCTCCCCTTTACTGGATTCAGACAGTGGTAATAGGTAACCGTTATGCTCTTCTCGATACAGGAAAGAAGGC
>NW_020664374.1:23124561-23209530 GCF_002925995.2 Terrapene triunguis | reverse complement strand
TCTCGAGGTCCCTTCCAGTCCTAGAATCTATGAATCTATGAATCTATACCTTTGTATTCCTAGCTGGTCTCTGTCCAACTTTTGTGCTCAACTTTTGTTGGCCTTCCTCACAGCCCCTAGTTTAAGCATTCCCCCCCAGATGTTACGAGTTAAAATGACAGCAGTCTGGTTCCCCCTTGATTGAGGTGGAGCCCATCCCTTTGACATGGGTGCTTCTTTCCTCAAAATATTCCCCAGTGTCTAAATTTAACCCCCTCCTCTTAACCCCAAGGTGTGATTGAGAAGATGTGATGTCTACATAGCACCAAAAAAGTGCATTCTTAACTCAGGTTAAATAGCAGTGATGACACGTAAACTTGGCTTTTAGCGCACATTAAAGCTTATAGGGGAGCCTGGGTTTGAACTTGAGCTGCTAACCCAAGTTAAAGATGAGCTGCTGTGTCTTCACTGTTATTTTAAGCTGAATTGGGGGGAGAGCAGAGAAGAAGAGTAACTTTTTAGCTATGTAGACATATCCTCGGAGTCTGAAGTTCCCCCTGCCAAGCTGGACCTGAGAATGGAATACGAAGAATTTCAGAGATGGTAAACGGAGGTGCTAGACCTAAGCCTTCTTCCAATAGTCTAAATTTAGCCTCCAGGACCTCTCTTCTACATCTCCTTACGTCACTGGTACTAATATGTACTATGGCCGCAAGCTCTTTCCAACATCTCACAAGAAGCTCATCTAGATGATATCTGCTACCTTCTCATCCAGCATGCAAGTCACTGGATGGGTCTCACAGTCACCATCTTCCCAGGTCTCTATCTAATGACTGAAGCCATTGTAATGGCAGTTTTTCCATGTCTATCTCCCTACTATAACCCTAGGGCCTGGAGCAACAGTCTCACTGCATGAGGAATTTGCAGCTTCCTCCATTTCAGTCAGAGGGTCGGTCTCATCTAAGCAGGGGTGTCCCTCCATTCCATCCATCCGATCTTCACTTCCATAGTTAGACTGGGTTTTAAGTTCTGACTAGTGCTAGAGTGTTTAGTGGTTTATGTTAAGGAAGATTTTAATTATTTTAGCTTATTAGTTTACTGAGGATAAAACTTATGAAAGTACTCACCCTCATTGCCTAACTCCCACTCAATCCATACTCCCCTGTGCACACACCATTAGTTTCCTCACCCTACTCAAGAAGTATTGTATTAATATTGAGCTCATTTAATAGCATAGTTCAACAGCTTTACTCAGGCTGAGTAGTACACTATGAGTGGCCCACCTCTAGTCTTCAGAAAAAGGGAATAAAAGGTCTTACAAAGATTCTCATTTGCAACTAAAAACATTACCAATAAGCTTTTGTGCCTCATGAGAGTACAACCTAGTTATTAAATACACTTCTACCCCGATATAACGCTGTCCCCAGGAGCCAAAAAATCTTACTGTGTTATATCTGAATTTGTGTTATATCGGGTCGCGTTATATCGGGGTAGAGGTATATATAGAAATGTAGCTATTTAGAGACAGAAAGAATCTAACGAATGGAATTCTAACTTCCATGGCACGACAGTTTCCTTAATTTGGTCCATTAATTATGCTATGGGTTGGGGGAAGTCATTTTAAAGATGATAGATCACCTCCTTCCAGTGCCCAAAGTGAGCAGACTCACTTAAGAGGTGTCTGACTGACATGCCAGAGGATGGTAAATTTCCCACAGATGGGTGGGTCATCTCCCAAAACAATTCTACCCAATCCCTGATCTTCACTTCAAGTTTGTTGACTAACAGTAAAAGAGCACGGCATCTCTGTGTGGTGAAGAAATGATTAATTTACTAAATTGCAAGGCAGAGTTGAAATTAAAGTGAATTCTTAAGCAGGTTTGTATGTGTAAAAGAAAGAAAAATTGAAAATTGAGGATAAGAGGAAAATAAATGAGATGTTAATATATCTCATTGTTTTCCTCTTATAGTAAGAATTATTATCTAAATGTATGTCATCCATACATTTGTCTCCATTCCTGTTTGTCTATCATTTACCTGTCTTCCACCTGCCTAAAAGTGTCTATCTATTTGGAAAAGCAAGATAAGCTGTCTATATCTCAAGAAAAAAAAAGATGAAAATGAAAAATCTTGGTGTAACATGAATAGCAATTAAGTGAAAGCTACTGCTTGATGTGCGTATGAATCCTGTAAATGAAGTGGCCCTTGAATTAAATTAATTTAAATCCTGGCAAATATTACTCGGCATGTTTGTCAATGTGCTGTATAATTATTAATTTGTTCATTGAAGCAACTGTATAAATAAATAGAAAGCAGAATGCCATGATTAAGCTAACATTAAAAATCTAGGGTCAAGGAGCCCCACTATACAGAGATCTAAATAGCTTTCCTGGGTCCTATTTTTACATCTCCATACAGATCTGCAGGTCTGTAACTGCGAATTAATTGGCACACATTTAGATGCCAACAGGGCTTTTGTATTCTCAGTGCACATTTTGTCTTTTCAGAGTGAGATATTAGTAATGGAGGTTTTAATATTACCCCTAGGGGAGCACCAGAAAATCTTAACAATTTCCTTCACTAGAGTATTTTCATTAGAGCTAAATGCTGTGCAATTTACATTTGAAATCAGGTGTAGGGGTAAGTATAATGTGACAAGACATGTTGCAGTGTTAGGGGCTTGGGGTTTTTTTGTTCAAGAGTTCCTTATTTACTGCAATATACCCTCAAAAGATAAGCATGCACTTAAAGTAAAAATCTTGATTTTTAACCACTATTAATTGGACTGTTCTTGGAAAAACAGGAGCACATAACAGCACTTTGTTTTAATCCTGTACTTTGGGTGCTTTAAATATTCTAAATTTTTAAAAAACAACATTTCAAACAATAGAATCTACATAGTATAAATGAGTTAGTCATAAATAAATCAGACACAAAACCTCCATTTATAACGATTTAATCGTATGGCACTCAAAATCCAAAGACCTCTGACTCCGAAAATAAATAAAACCAAGCTTTTCCAATACACAATATATCCAAACAAAAGGAACCTGAATTAGGATAAAAATGCTCTGCCTCTCTCTCTCTCAGTGTTAATTAATAAATACACACATACGGGAATAAAGCCACTCCTGCAGTGGTTCACAAATATGCTCCCAATCATCAAAGAAAGAAAGAAAAGTGACCCCGGCAATTTCCCATCCTGTAAAATTAACTTTAACCCTGGTAAGGTAATATGAACATTAAAGGCAAGATTAACTCTGTTCCGCTTAGATGCGCAGTGATCTGGGGAAGCACCAGGTGACATTTGAACTCAGAAGCTAAGTCCGGGCTCAGACACGGGTTAGAGCCCAAGCCCGCCTTCTGTCCATACAGAAGTTAGTCTTACTCAGGCCAATAAACTTTCTTGACTCAGGCCCATGGACCCTACTAAGGGTGCAGTGTCAAAGCCCAGGCATCCTACAATGTGGACACAGCTCAAAACTGGGTTGCCAGACTCTGATCTGGAGAGTCTGCTAATGCTATCCCACAATCCCCTGAGGCTAGTGCTTCCCAGCCCTTCGGTTCCAAAACTTGCCCCTCCTCCCCAGGAACCAGCAACAACCTCCTGGTTTAAAAACAGCTGCTCGGCATTTGATGCTTCATTTCCACATGGACTACTCCAATGGAAACAAACAAACAGTCCACACTGACGTGTATTATTTATGGCCAACAGTAAGATGAAGTCCTGCATCGAGCACACTGCTAGCTAACCAGAGGGGAACATAGGCAGATTCTGGTGAGCCTCTGGTGCAAGGCAAGCAAGATGCCCAACTTCATCAAGACCACAAGAAATAATCATGTGTATAACATGATATCAGAGTGGCTGGGGGCACTGGAGATTGAACGGATTGGAGATCAATGCAGAGTGGATCAAGTGGCTGAAGACAGACTACCAGAAAGTCAAGGATGTTAACAGCATCTCTGGGAACTCACCATCTTCCTGCCTCTTTTACAAGGAATACAACCAGGTAATGGGAACTGCACTAAGCACTGCACACCTTCCCTCCCCACCCCCCCACCCCGGTGCATAACACTCTGCTGAGCAATGTTGGTGTCTTATAACCCGCCCATCGCAGGCACCACCAGAAGCAAGTCAGCCCCCAGATGAAGGGCAGAAATGACCCGGGAGCTGAGGCTGGTCACTGAAAAGGCTAGGCCACCAGGACTTTTTCAGGGACAGGCCTGTGAAGCAGCCTGCTGCAGAACCACCATCAGAACAAGTGCTGGAACCAGAACTGGAGCCTGGTAAGTTTCTGCCACCAAGTTTGTTTTTATTAATATATGGATGGAGGGATTTCCATTTTATGGAGCTATTAAGTTATTAATATAAGTCAGGATATTGTGTGCCTCCATTTGGGGCAGGACCTATGTAATTGTCCTAGCACTTCCTACCCTCTTCTCCCCCCGCTGCCATGTGGGATTCAAAATGGTCACTGCAAAAGATGAAAGAAGGTATACCAAAAGTTATGACATTTTTACTAATTACTCACTGATTGGTATATGTGTGGGTTGGAGCTCCACCATTCATAGCCTCTCATACCCCTCCCATACAGCACACCTACTAAATCAGCCATGCATGCACTTTTCCCAGCTGCCTGTGAACTGAGGCACCAGAAATCTGGCTGTTGTGAGTTCAAACAAAACCGGAGTGCATACTTGGTCCATTGCTGGCTTTAATCTAAGGCCAAACTGTAGCAGAGAGGGGCAGTCTGTGTTAGGATGCCCAACAGGTAGCAGTGAACAGAGTGTTTGCATGGAAGGAGGGTGCTCACAAGGAGGCTGTACTGAGTCTCCATGCTAAATCAGCATCTTGTTGCTTTCAAAGAATCAACTTTGCTGGCTGCTGATGAAAGCAAACTTCTCATGGAGTAATAACTCCAGATGGTGTGTTATGTGCCTGGGCCGGGCA
The DNA here is from genome assembly GCF_002925995.2 of Terrapene triunguis. Classification (NCBI taxonomy): domain Eukaryota; kingdom Metazoa; phylum Chordata; order Testudines; family Emydidae; genus Terrapene; species Terrapene triunguis. The sequence continues at coordinate 23,204,600 of NW_020664374.1, read as the reverse complement.
TACTTATTAGGGCCATCTCTGTAACTCACAAGCCTGCTCCATTTCATGATGTGCTGCTGTTCAGTCACTTGAAGCTGAAATAGCTCCTTACCATATACAAATGGCTGTCCTCAACTGGCCTGGAGCTGAAGTTCATGCTTCTACTCTCAGGACCTCCAAAATAACAATGTTCCTATCAGGCAGGGCAAGCTCTGAAGACTGAACCCCCATTGTTTGTAACCAGACCAGTCATAACTTACCTCCATAACCTTCCTCCATCAAATGAGATATAGAAATAATTAGAGTTGAGTTTTGTATGTGTGCGCGTGTCTTACCATGATTTCTGCTAGTTGTAAGTGGTGCTCCAAAGTACCTCTGAAAGATGTGGGCAAGTTGGATAGAGTCCAAAAGACAGCAACAGAAATGCTAAAAGGGTAAGAAAACCTGACTATGAGGAAGGGTTAAAAAACTGGGCATGTTTAGTCTTGAGAAAAGACAACTGATGGGGGACCTGATAACAGCCCTCAAATATGTTAAGGGCTGTTATGAAGAGGACTGTGATTAATTGTTCTTCAGGTCTGCTGAAGTTAAGACAGAAGTAATGGGCTTAATAGGCAGCAAGGAAGATTAAGGTTAGATATTAGGAAAATCTTTCTAACTATAAGGTAGTTAATCTTTGGGACAGACTTTCAAGGGAGGTGGTGGAATCATCATCATCATCATCATCATCGGAGATTGTTTAAAAATAGGTTGGACAAACACTTGTTAGGGATGGTCTAAGTTTATTTGGTACTGCCTCAGTGCAGGGGGTTGGACTTGAAGATTTCTCAAGGTCCTTTCCAGCCCTACTTTTCTATGGGTTAAAGGAAATGCAATAAGTGTAACTGGCCAGATTCCAATCTCAGTTACACAGGTATAAATCTGGAGCTAAGGAAAAACCTCTTCTACACTGGTGAAGTTTAGGAGGACCTTTATGTTCTCCTTATGCTTCAATTAGTCAGAATACACTATAGGACTATTAAAACTAGATGCATCTGATATTTATCACAACAGGTTTTCTTCAAATGTAGCCTGTGTCCGGATTTTCTACACTGTGTTACATATGTTTCTGTGGTTCAACTAATAACTGTGTTGTTTGTAGCAAAATGCGTTCCTGGCAAATTAGCAACCAACTATTTTTGTTTATGTGGTGAAAACCAACATACCTGTTTTTTGGTTGACAACTCATTCAACATTACCCTGAATACAGGACCATTTTAGTAACAGCTCCATAGTTAAGGTTGCAGTCCTGGTTCTGAGAAAAGCCCTACATGCACTTCCTTCATAGATTTGCATAAGAAAAGTTCCTGTTGTGATTACTCTCAAGTTACCCTAGAATTTCTTAATGATTGAAGGCACTTGGTCAAACCATTTTTAATGCATGGATGCTTAAAAAGGAGGCTTACATTTGTGGGGCCCTCCAACCTCATTAATAAGGTCTTGATTATAAACGTTCAAGCCATACATGCAGCTATAATCCAGTGAAAATGAGTGCAGGGGACATGGGAGACTGTGGAGTTAATGAGCCCTGCTGGCCAGTGGTGTCTGTGGCTCATAAGTTGTGGAAGGCAGCTTGAGCTATGGGGGACCAAGGACAACAACAATCCAGGCATTACATATCTTACATAGTTTAAAGATAGAAGCTGTAGTCTAGATTGCAATGGATATACAAATAGACTGTGTGCATACACAGGTGCTCAGAGGGCAGGGAAGGCAGAAGGTGCAAGGAGCTTTCTGTCCCTTATGCCCCTGGCAGGATAGGGTTCATACTAGGCTAGCCTCCCAAAAAGAGGAGCCATAAGTGCATGGCAAGGTATAGCCAATGCCTGTTACTCCTTTCTGCACCAGCCAGGGGAGCTCCTGCTCCAGTGAATTCTCTTTCAGAACCACCAGAGAATTTTGATAGAGTCATCCAGAGTCTAGAGGCATCTCCCTACAACACAGACAATGGCATAAAGCCACTGACACTCTAAATCACTTTACGCACCACTGAAGCACAGCTACCTATGAACTGGAAGATTGCAGCTCATTAATAGTGCAGAGCAATAGTACGTAACTAAGAATAGAGAGCATTGTACCCAACTAAAAGCCATCTCTGCAGGGAATTTTTCAAGTAGGTAGAAAGCAGCTACTCAAACTACAGTGTGGCCATGACACCAGGGTTAACATCTCTTCTCTAGTGAAAAGGGCTATGGGGTCTTTAAAAATAAAGCCTTTGTGAAAACCAGCATCTTGGCCCCAATCCACCAGAGTACTTAATCACATGTTTACCTTTAAGAACATGTATGTTGATTTTAGTTGAACTACTCACATGCTTAAAGTTAAGCACGTGCTTAAATATTTGCTGCCTTGGGACCTTTGTTTGCATTAGTGTGGACTTTTGTTTTTTAATAAAGAACCTTACTGACTTGGATACAGTCGGAAGCATTCCCCTCAATTATTGGTTTTATTATGATTATTTAGAGTGTAAGCTCTTCAGGGCAGAGACATTGCCTTCATACTTGTCTATAAGGCATTTACTTGTATTATTTGTATTGCAGAACCATTCGAGAGCTCCAGTTGCCAATCAAGGCCCTATTGTGCTTGTATGTGCTCGCGCGCTAACACACACACACCCTGCAACTGCAAAAAGAGTTTGTCGTCTGAGTATAAGATGAGACAACTAGTGGATACACCAAGCAGGCAGAGGAACACAAGAAAACAGTGAGGTGATTATGAAGAAGGAAATTGAAAATGGTTTTAAAGACAGTTGGCAGTGTAAGCATGAGACAATCAGGGTGGAAAAGTGGTGGTGCTTAGCTAGGAAGATGGCAGAGCTGAATGTGGAGAGAACACATTTGTAGTGAAGAAAATCCATGTAGTCATGGGACTTATGCCAGAGGCACTCAGTAGCACAAGAGCCGGAGCAGGTGAAGCAGACGTTGGGAGTGAATTGGGACTTGAAAGTTGGAGGATTGGACCTTGCAGTGGGTGAAGGGGAAGGAGGAGACAAGAGTGATGATAAATGCAAAAAAGGAGAGAGTCAGTGACTGAGTCAGAGAAGACAGGGAGGAGTGAGCTGAGTAGCTGAGAAGCCTTGAATATCAGTAGATTGGGAATTGGGGAAGGAGCAGAAGGCAGGGTAGGGGAGATGGAGACAGATGGATGATGTGAAGGAGATGAGATGGCAATCAAAGAGGTGCTTGTGCTGAAGAGATCAGAAAGGGAACAGAACTTGATGAGGCCAAGGTTAAACAAGTGACTGTTTTAGTGAGTATGGCAGCCAGCCCAGGGTTGAAGGTCAATGAGGAAGTGAGTAAAAGGAGACTTCAATCTATGTTAAATATTTAAAAATGAAATGGGAAACGTTAAACTCCTCTTGATGTTAGTTTTTATAATAGGAAGTAACAGGCAAATGTGTCTTGAACATGCGAAGAGCATTATTAAAAATCACCACCAATCCAACAGGTACTTTAAAAAAAAAAAAGGCTATGTTTGATCAACAAGCTGTCAATCAAAGCTATTGTTATTCCATACGTTTGATATTAGATCAATAGTATGATAACCTTGTAGTGTCAGATCAATAGTATAGGAAAGTTTTAGAGTGACAGCTTAACAATGGAAAAATGCTAGCATCCATTCTCCATATAATATTTGGATGTATTTACAAGGACTATTGAAGTAAAGAAAAATGTCACTGTAGTTCTCATAAAATGATAAAGGAATAGAAGAGTCCCCTTAAAACTTGCAGGGGTCATCCTTAAACAGAAATCATAACAAATGAGGAAACTAAGTCCTCTAGCCCAGTTTGTGAAAAAGATGTCTGTCACACCATAGACATCAACTTCTGGATCTAGCTCAGAGGCCACTAAATAAAGGTTTGAATTTTCATCGGTCAGTAAACCTTTATTCATATGTTTGTCTCATTAATTTAACACTTTACTACAGCAAACAAAAGGAAAAACTTGGAGAAGTAAGGCTAGAGCAATCTGTACATCTCTTCAGACAGAGGGCCAGTATAAATGCAACTACATCTGGTGGAAAGACTGCAAATTAAAGATGAGAATGGAACCAAACAAGTGAGCTTCAGCAACTAAGGCCTTGTCTATACTAAAGGGAAAAGTCAATCTAAGTTATGCAATTTGAGTTACGTGAATAGTGTAACTCAAATCGACGTAGCTTAGATCTACTTACTGCGGGGTCCACACTACGCGACGGTGACGGGAGACACTCTCCCGTCAACTCCCCTTACTCTTCTCTCTCCGGCGGAGTACAGAAGTCGATGGGAGAGCAATCAGCAGTCCATTTAGCGGGTCTTCACTGGACCCGCTAAAATTGACCGCCGATGCATCGACGGCGTCAATCCTCTGGTAAATGTAGATAAGCCCTAAGATGGGCCACAGAGCTGAGAGTCAAGAACAACTGGGAGTCCACATCAGACCGAATTCAGATGTCTAGACATGGAGCATGCAGTGGAAGCCTCAAGAGTAAAGATGAAAGTCCTCGGAGCCAAAATCACTCCCGGATATAGGCACAGTAAGACAACAGCAAAGGAGAGCAGGTAACCAAGATTCCAAACCCATAATGAGATGCATTTGCTGTGGGAGACATCATGAACAGGTAGAGGAGAAATGCCCCAGCACTAGGACAGCGTTGGAAAGAGTGTGGCAAGCTGAACCATTTTAGCAGTGTGTGCAAAAGCAGAGGAGGCTCTCAGAAAGATTCAGTCAGACTTGTACAAGTGGGGGAAGGCACATCAAACAGTAGTGATAAATCCTGCCTCTCTCCTTGAGTCTGAGCTCATGTCACATTCCGGCTGTCAGTACAGGAAAGCCACAAGGGGCAATACCAACCTCCCTGCATGCAACAATGGTAATAGGAAAATACAACGTGCGATTTCAGCTGAATAGGGGGCCTCCTGCAGTGTGATTCCTCTGGGTGAATTGGACTCGAACACACCTGTTACAAAGCACAGGCACACTCTAAAGATGTACAATCAGAGCATAATGCAGCCCACAGGAAAGTGTGACTTCATAGTAATTAACCTAAAAAATAAACAGACAATACCAGCTGGTTTGTGGCAGTGGATGGTTAGAACCACATGCCTGTCTTGGGGAATACAGCCATAAAACCCATGGTGCTGATCAGGATGCAACATCAATTTTATAGCTGCAGTGCAAGAAGCAAAAGGATGAGTCCCATGGACAATGGAGACAAATTTAAAAACATATGGAGATTTTTCAAAGGTGATGGGTGCCTCAAAGTAAAGCTGTGACTGGAAATAGACCCAACAGTGAAATCTGTCTGCTTCCCACACAGAAAGATTCTCATTGCACTATAACACATAATCCAGTACTCAAGGAGCTTGAAAGCCTGCAGAGCAGGGGTATCATAGCCCCGGTATAAGCCAATGTAACTACTTTTGAAGGAGGTGCTCTTGAAATAGCACACTGAGCACCTAGGGGCCTTGCCCCTGAACTATAGCAGGAATGGCTAAGGACTCTGTTTCCCAGATTGCCTCTGGCCCAAGGCAGAGATAGAATTGGTTAGCAACACTACTGGGACCAATCATGAGCCAGGCTCAGAGACAAAGGACTGACTTTGCTCAGTTGGCTGTTTTTGGAGTGTAGCAGGGAAAGGCGCTAACCAGCTGGGGAGAACTCTTCTACTCTCCACTAGAGAAGGCTGAGTCCTCTGCAGATTTCAGGAACATTGAACGGCATCATCTCAGCAGAAACCAGAAAACCAGGAGGCTGAGGAGAGCATCAAAGTCAGGCTACCAAGAGCCAGCCTAACTGCACGTTTGAATCCAGACCAGAGAGCCACAAGGATGATCTTAACACCCCTGGTGTGGATACTTTGTAAGAATACCCCACTGTTTATTTTAATATTATGTTTTCAGCAGCCACCAATTTCAGCGCTGCACCACCCATCAAAGACTGAGCCTAAACTCGCTATTTGCCTAGGCAGATGCTGGGAGGGAGCGGGGGGTATGTATTGGCTGTAAATGCTGGAAACCATTTATGTACTGTTAATTCTGTCTTTTATTATCCTAATCACTTTTGCCATTATTCCCTGTTCCGAGTTCCCCATACCTCATAAAGCCCTTGTTATGGTTTTATTTCTCTGGGATTTGTGATAGTCAAAGCACACAAACAAAACAGCTGACAAACCTTTGTATGAGATGGTGTTAAATATTTTTCCAAGGGACAGGCCTTTGTTCTCTCTGCACTAGGAGGGGTTTATATGTGAACACATGACCCACGCCTCTGAGGAGAAAAAAAGAAAAGGCTGCAGCTATGCCAGGGGTTTGGATTACATCAGTACAGACTATGTAAGCAGTGTGGTGGTGGTGGTAGTGGTAAAGAAGCCATGAGGCAAATTTCACATCTGCACAGACCCAAAGCCACTCAACCGAGCATTAAGAAGATGCCACTATCCACAGCTCAGAACTTTCCAAAGCCAGAATCTTTAGAGTCTGTGGTGTGAAGAACAGGTTTTGGCACATAAGCTTGGATAACGGGTCCAACATGCTGACAACCTTTGTAACACAATTTGGTTGCTACAGATGGCTGCATATGTTGATGGGCATAAGCCCAGCTCCAGAGGTGTTTCAAAGAAGACTCACCCAAGTGCTGGAAGGACTATTTGCGGTAGACGATATCCTCATTGTAGGTGATGGGAACAATGAGACAGAAGCTAAATGAGACCATGACAGAAAACTGCAAGCTTTTCTACAGCAACACAGGGACAAGAACATGAAACTCAACCCAGAAAAACTGACTCAAACTATGTCAGGTGACATACATTGGATATCTGCTCACAGCAGAGGGACTGAAAGCAGATCCCAAAAAGATCAAGGCAGTCAGAGACATGTCAGTTCCAGGGGATGTAAAAATGGTACAGCACATCATTGGAATGATAAATTCTCTGCCCAAGTTCTGCCTAGATCTGTCTGGAGAAACAGAACCCATGCACCAGCTCATAAGGCAGGATGTTGATTGGGTTTGGGCAGGTCTCCAACAGCAAGCTTTTGACATGCTAAAACAAGGATAATGGATGCCCCTGTCCTGCAGTACCACCAGCCAAGAGAGGCAGGAGCAGCCTGTCATTTATGTCAGCGCAGCCCTGTCAGAGACTGAACAGGGGAATGTCCAAATAGAAAAAGTGCTCTGGCTGTGGTATTTGCAGAGAAGCAATTCCATCAATACACCTATGGCCACCCAGTTATAGTGCAATCAGACCACATACTCCTGGAGACGACGATAGCAAAGCCCCTTCTTAGTGCTCCAAAGAGATTGCAGCGCAGTGCCACCAGGTAAACATCAGATATTGTCCAGGACGATTACTAGTGTTAGCTCACACCCCGAGCAGGACATATATACCCAGCACCAACAAGTTAGGGGAAGGAAATCAGGACATAGTACAACATGTTAATGGATTCAATTTCCCGGTTTCAACAGCAAAGCAACCGAACAGGCTAGGAAAAAGGACATCCAAGTACAGGCAGTCAATAGAGCAATGCTAGCAGGGTGGCCAGAAGACAAAAAGCTAAGTACCGGTAGGAGCAGAGCCATATTTTCAAATTAAAGATGAGCTGAGTGTTCAGGATGGAATCATATTTCAAGGACAGAGCACTGTTGTCCCCACCTCATTACATAAGGATGTCATACAAAACAATACATGCCTCACACCGGGGCATTGACAGCCGTCTTAGCTTGAGAGTGTGTACATTGGCCAGCAATGAATACACAGCTCCACTCCTTGATAGAAAGGTGTGACACCTGCCAGTCGTGTGATAACTGCCAGCAGAAAGAGATTTACTGCATAAGCTGCCCACCCAACCATGGGAAGAGGTGGGAACAGACTTACCATATTTACCTTCAAGGAATAGTACTTGATTACAGTGGACTACTATTTAAACTTTCAGGAGATCAGTGCTCTGGCTAATACAAAAAGCAAGTCAGTGACTAGCAAAATGAAGGCGCACTTTGCAAGAGATGGCATTCCACATATTGTATTCACCAACAATGCTCCCCAATTTGCCTAAGAAAAATTCAAGGAAATTGCAGGCCCCTTCACCACAGCATCCCCACAGAGTAATGGTAAGGTAGAATCTGCCGAGAAAACAGCTCAGAGACTGTTACACAAGGCTGTTACTTCCAATTCAGATCCCTTATTAGCATTTTTTGGGCACACAGGAATACCACAACAGTCCAACATAGGCACCAGTGATGGCATACTTGTTGCAGTCAGAAGGATGGAGATACCACCAAGAGATGGCCAACAATCAGATAAATCAGTCACTAGAGTACGACAGGTTAGCCAAGAACCTACCATCCCTGGAGAAAGGCACTTCTGTGAGGATCCAGCCACTAGACACCAGAAGGAATGGACTAATGTGGTTGTGAGGGTTACGGGGCATCCAGGTCTTATCAGGAGACTAAACAAGAGGGACAAGTGATAAAAAGGAACAAGAGATGCTTACTAAACAGACAACACCCAGAGAGCCTAAAGAGATAGAGATCATCACTGAATGAAGACAGAGAACCATCCAGAGACCAATCCCACAAGGAGGGAGGAGACTTCAGTGACTGGCAATATCCTGTAATGTCCTAAACAAACCTTATGGAATTAAGATAAAATTAAGATTATTGAATTAGGCTTGATACTTTTGGCGTACATTGTATTGAAAATGCAGTTGTGTGTGTGTTATTCAGGAAGTGTATGCATTTCCATGGCAAGGGTAAATAGGAGAGCAGCAAGTACACTCAGACTGTAACATCTCCAGAGAAGCCAGCCCCCTGAAAAGGATCATATATACTAGTTCAAAGTGGATTTTCCAACAGACAAAGAAAGGGTTTTGGATAAATAGCCTGGTTTTAAACTGGCTCAGGGACTTCCTAATCCAACTGGACAAGGAGGTCCATGGAGGGACTAGGCCTACTGAGGCCTCAACAGTCTGTCTTTGTTCTGAGCTGAAGCTGTGATGAATGTGTAACCACAAGGAATCTTCTTTGGGTGGGAATTTGAGGAACGGCTCCTGCCAGAACCAATGTTAGGGTTGGGGTGAAGCCTGGTATGATTATTAGCATATGTGAAGGTTCTTCTATTGTTTTCAATAGGTTTTATCTAACACTTTTTACCTTCAGAATAAAGTAGGTTTGCATAGAAAATGTTTAACTGTAGCAATTACACCTGTTAACTATCTCTGGAGAGAAAGCTAGCACGTGTGCTTGGGCAGCTTGTCTCTGCTGGGAATAATACAGTGTAGGCAGGGAACTGTGCAGCCTGGAAATATCCCAGACAGAAGGGAGAGGGACGTGTGTTTCTACCCAGAAGAGGGAACAGCTGGAAGCCTGAGAGTGGGTGCCCTTGTTGGACCAGTGAGGGTAATGGAGGTGAAGTTGCCCCGAACTCTGACAACTCCACAGAGAGATAGTTTGCTAGACACAGGTGACAGACAGTGATAAGTCACTGCTGGTAGGGTTGCCTGTTGAGGAGACCAAACTACCTCAAAGACTACAAAACCAGTTTAGTCTGTGGTAAAGACAAGATTCCAACTCAGCTATGTGCTAGCAACCTCTGGCCAAAGGGACACAGAGTGGGAGTTTGGGTGTCAATTATTTGTTTTGATGTTTACATTAAAATGTTTGTAAATAGTGAAGTTGCACCATGATCAGTGGAACTGGAGTCAGAGGGCCCATGTTCCCTGGAGGGATTGTTACCAACCCTACAGCAGGGGAACTGGGAAATGTGTGGAGTTAGGCTGGAAGCAACACAGCCAGATAAATAGAGCAGTGCACAGGGTTTAATAAAGTTCTGCTTGTTCAACCTAACCTGCATTCAGCTTCAACTTTTACAAATGCAAGAGTGGGGATGTGGGGCGGGGGGCTTGGAGCAATGGGTGTGATGAAGGGAATGCTGGAAGAGTTGGAACAGTGGTAGGAGAGTCTGAGCAGTTGGGGGGAATATGATGGTCCAAGCAGCAAAGGAAGGATTGGATCAGTGCAGAGAACAGTGGAAAGGAGGAGATGAGATCTCTGGAGTGGGGGGCTTCAGCTCTGCCCTCCGAAAACCCCAATCCATCAAATCAATGCTAGATACTTATATGGGCTTTATCACTGTAGTATCTGAGCCCCTCGCTATCTTTTATGTAACTAAACATCCCTGCCTATCACGTTAACCAATACTCTAATTGTCTATTCGTACTCCCCAGACTTGTCTTAGATGGTAAGCTCTGAAGGGCAGGGACTGGCTTTTTGTTCTGTGTTTGTACAATGCCTAGCACAGTGGGGTCCTGGTCAATGACGAGGTGCCTAGGTGTCGTGATACAAATAATATATAATAATAATAATAATAAACTTGCACTTGTACAGAGCAATACTGTTTGGATTACCCCTCAGTCCCCCAAAGTCTACTGGAGAAATAATTCACTGCATCTACAGTGCAATCAGATATCTAGACCTTATGAGCAGAGATCAGTTTTCAAATGTGGGCACCTCTCCTGGAACTGGAATCTCTCAAATCAGCAAATACCTATTGAGGTATCTGTGTTCATCAAAGTGAGCATCTAAATGCAGCCCCGGGCCCCTGACTCGCTACTAGGTTTAAAAATTGAGGATTTCAATGCCTCATTTGCAAACCTGGGGGTAAATCACAAACTTCAATAAACTTTCTAGAAATAGTTGAGGGGGGGGAGAGGAAAGAGGGAGGAACTGAGTTTGAACAAATTCATAACTGCCAAGATGCCCCATGTCTAAGTCATAAGAACATGCAAATCTCACATGTTTTAGTTACCAAAAACAACAACAAATCTACCCTGCTTCACATACAACGGTCCCAAATTCACACAAAACATTCATGAGCCCTTGGCAAACTTGCCAAGCATGTTTTGAAATCAGGCCTTGGGTCTCATTGTGAATATATTTCACACTGCTAACACCTACTCACTGATTTAAACAAAAAATTTCCCAGAAAAGTACATTGTCATAACTGAATATACATGTACTAAAATGTGTATTCAGTGTATTAGGGTAGTGTATTAATATGTATTTTCTCTTTACTGTGCACCAACACATTTTTTATTTAATAAGATTTTCTCACAATCCTACTTTTCTACATAGGAACCCAATCCTATTCCCTTTAAAAATTAATGGGAGTTTTCCCATCATCTTCAATAAGGTGCAGGTGCCTATTCAGACAGGATGTGTGATTGGGAGCTGATTAAATATTTAAGCAATTCTAGAAAGAATTCTTATTTTCAGGGACTTAATATGGCCCATCTAATTAAGGTTAAGTGTTTCCTCTGTGCATAAGTCCCCTTATTTGATAAATGAGAAGTACAGCATTAAGGGTAAATAATTCGAGGTTATTTAAAATGTGGGCCCATTAAATAATATGGCATTCAACTACCTATGAAACATTATCTTAGCATTCTATAACCTCTTCTCCCTAGAGAAAGGAGAACACTTTATAGCGGAGTACTTTGCCCGATACCCATATAACACAGTTTACCCCATATCGCGGTATCTTCTAATTATAGTCTCTTTGTATAGCAAATTGGGGGATAAAAAGGTAAACAAAAAGGAAGGGTTCCATTTGCAGCCAGTGCAACACCGTTCAACTAGTATCCTGTTTGTTAGGCTAAAATTCTGAGAGAATCACCAAAAGGCTCCATAGCCAGAGCCAAACAAAACAAGGGACCAATGGCAACCTTGCCTCATTTTCTGGACTGGGGGCAAATCTACACTACAAAATTAAGTCAACTTAAGTTACATCAATATTCAGCCAACTCAGTTAGTAAATCACTTTTGCATGTCTATGCTACGCTCCTTGTGTCAGCAGTGGCATCCTCGCCAGGAGCACTTGTACCGATTTCACCATTGTGGGATGGCTTCTGAAAGGCAGCAACAGTCGATGTAAGTAACGCAGTGTCTACACTGACACTGCATCGGCCTAACTACATCGACCTAAGCGCTACACCTCTCGTGGAGGTGGAGTTATTAAGTTGGTGTAGCGGGCGAGTTACAATCAGTGGGAGTTACATTTTAGTGTAGACGTTTACAGAGTTAGGTCAACATAAGCTGCCTTATATCGACCTAACTCTGTAGGGTAGATCAGGCCTGAGCTAAACACAAGAGGATATCGGAAGCCCCCCACGAAAAGCATGACTAGAGAACTCTGATCACACCCTTGTATGTTCAGGCTCATTCCCCTGAGCCTCATTCAATAATAATTTTAATAATAATCATTAACATTTTCCTTTGCAGCCCAAGAATTATTAATTAAAAGAACCATATTTAGCAGGGCTGGTAAAAAAAGATGTATTTTCTACCAAAAATATTGAACAAAAAATGTCATTTCATTCAGAATTTTCCATGGAATTTTGCTTTTTCAATTAAATGAAATTTTTTTAAAAATCAGGTTTTTGTTTGGTTTGTTTTTGCACACATTTGGGGGGCGGAATGAAATAAAGAAGGGGAAGGAGTGAAATATCACTTTTTTAAAACTTGAGAGAAAACTAAATTTTTTTAGTTCAAAGGAAAAAAATTGTTTCTCATCAAAAAGCCCTTTTTGTTTCCTTCAAAAAGCCCTTTTTCTTTTAATAAAATTGTCAATTAACAAAAAATTAATCCAACATTTATTGTGACGAGAAGAAGAGGGCCACCTCCCGAGCTCTCAAAGGACCCATCGCCACACCTAGAGTCTCTTTCCAAGCAGCTTTATTTTCCCAGCACAGGAAAAAATAACAAAACCAGTTCCTCAACCCACCCTGGGCTACAGCCCCCAGAGTACTTACCTCTTTACCTCTCAGTTTTTCCTCCTTGGGGCGTTCCTGCAGGACTCTCCCATTCTTTGTTCACTTAGCACTGCCAGCCAGGGCTTTCTCCCCAGTAGCACTTTTCCCCCAGCAGGTTCCCATTGCATTTCCCCACATCCAAGGGACTTTGGAAGCTTCTTCCAGGGAACTTCCTACTGCTCCTGTTTCTTGCGGCACTCTGGCTCTAACTCACCGGGTCTCTCTTCCCTGTAGCCCCAGGTGCCCTCTTTCAAACCTAATTGGGGTCAGCTGACAACACACAGGTGCACTGGCCCTGCTCCTTCTTAAAGAACCAGTATCACCTTGTGACAGTGATATTAATATTATCTACTGACTTCTTGCCCTGCATAAAACCTATTTAATCCTTAAGGAGGAGAAATGACAATGTCCCATCTTCTTGCCACTTTGCCAATCATTTTAGGTTGAGTTAATCAAAAGTGTTGGCTCATATAGGTGCTCACTTTGATGAACACAGATGCCTCAATAGGCACACAGGCTCTTAAATACTTTGATTTCCTGTGGGGAATTGAAAGAAATGTTTCAACATGGATGATGGCAGGGAATCTGTCTCATGTGTCTTTTAAGCAATGGAGACAAGGTGATTGTTCAATTAAGTGTAAACTGCATCACACCTGCCACTCTGGAGTCACATTGGAACAAAAAGTTCTTCTAGTATGATGCTGAACTGTATGACAAAATCTTCAAACGAACTTTAGTTCAATTGAGATCAATGGCAAAACTCCCATTCCTTAAAAGGACCATGATTTGGCCATATAAGAGGAGTTTAAAACACATTTTATATTTTTTCCTCTGGTAGTTTTTTATCTCTTCAGAAGTAAAAAAATGAAGGAGTGTTGTGGGGAGGGAATATTTTGCCAGTGATTAGGGGTCTCATATTCAGTCTAGCTTTGACTATTTTTCATGGCCACAAAACTTTCAGGCACAATTTTGCACTGTAATTATTTTTGCCTGCAATCTGAGTCACTTAGATTTCTCGGTCCCTGATTGCATCCATAAGTCAGGGCCTTGGACATCTAAATTGCACCTGCAACAATTTTCACCGGAAATGTCATAAAGGAAATAGCAGATATAGAAAGGGTTTAAAGAATGGTGATGAGAATAATTAAGGGCATGGAAAAACTCTTATATAAAAAAGATGGAAAAGAATAGGAATGTTTGCCTTAAAGATGACATGAATAAGAGGGGAAACGTGATCAAAACTGGAAGAAAGAGGGTGAATAGAAGTTCCTGTTCTTTCTCCTACGCAAGAACAAGGGAACATTTCATGAAAATGAAGGGTTACAAATTCAAAACTGATAAAAGGAAATATAGTGTGCTCAGTTTGTAAAGACATACAAGAAATCCTAAGGAGCTCAGAATTTTGATTGGCAGCACAAAACACAATGGGGAGGAAAAGATTCTGTAAAGAGTTTGTGTGGGGGAGGAGGTATAAAGGGTAGCCGTATTTTGGGCTGAATTGGGTAAGCATTTGTGGGCTTTGCAGAAGCTAGTTGTTTCCAGGAGGGATTGAATGATGAGACTGTGAGCTCCTGATGCACAGGGATAAGATAGATTCTCCAAGCACAGGGGGCAGCATAGAAAGCGGCATGAAAAATGAAAGTGTGAGAATTATACAAAGCAAGTGGTGAAGTGGGACAGTCCCGATGCCCATTTGAAACCAGAGTCTTTCCATTTACTTCAGTGGGCACTGGATCAAATCCTAGTAGAGCAGAAAGGGTGAAAGGACTGTGGTAAGAAATAAAGGCAAAGACGAAAGCTCAAGTGGAGGTGTACAGGGTCTGGTAGAAATGATATGGAAGATGAGAGGAAAGCAGTGGATGGATTCAAAGAGGTGAGTGACTAGATAAGAGTGACAGATATGGAACATGATTTCAACCGTTCTGTATAGACTGTTGGGAGGGTCAAGAAATAAAATACGGATTATGGAGGCCAGCGTGGAGGGTATTGCGGAATTCAAGGCAGGAAACAGCCTGGGTATGATCATGTATTTTAGTCACTGAGACAGACTGGAAGATTTCTGAGATTTAAAGAAAGAACTAGGAAGATTTTGTGACTGCTTGGATATATGATGACAAGGTTTTTAATATGCAAAATGAGACATATTCTGATTTGTTACTTCTTATATGAGCTAATGGTTGCCAATATACAGTAGAACCTCAGAGTTACAAGCACCTCAGGAATGGAGGTTGTTCATAACTCTGAAATGCTCGTAACTCTGAACAAAACGTTATGGCTGTTCTTTCAAAAGTTTACAAGTGAATATGTACTATGTTTGCTTTTATTTTTTGTCTCTGCTGCTGTTGATTGCGTACTTCTGGTTCCAAATGAGGTGCGTGTTTGACCAGTCAGTTCGTAACTTGATGGTCTTAGCTCTGAGGTTCCACTGCACTGTAGTTCATACGAATCTCTCTATTGTTCATTACATATGACCTGTGTTTAGTACCATTTTACAGCAATAAAAATAAAGCTTAAAAATATTAAATAAAGCTCTCAGGGGGAATATGAATTTAAGAAGCACATTCAGGTCAGTGTCCAAACTATGGAATCCCCTGAGAAATTTGCAACTTGTAGCCAATCTCTGATTCTACACTAAAAAAGAGAAAGCAGGTTAAGAGTCTGCTGCATAATTCATGTGTGTTCTCATCACTTGATCCAGCCCCACAGCTATTTCCAAGTTGTAGTTAGGGCTTCCTTTGACAGCCTGAGCGACCTTTGGTCTTTGCAGTGTATCAGCTACATTCTAAAGTATGAGGAAGAGCATCCTGAAAACCTATTTCTTTGAGATCCTCTGAATTGTTGAGATCTCTTGACATTTCTAAAAGTTCAATTTAAAGCCCAGAAAAAGTCAGACGCTTCAGGAATCATGTACATAAGCTGCATATAGAAAGAACAAGCCACCCCCACCCCATCTATCAAGTATAAATATACTAGTTTTAATGAATATAGGAAAGAGCTAGTGTATTTACTCCAGGTCAGATCCTCAGCTGGTGTAAATTGTCATAGACTCATTGAATAAGTCATATGAGCCTATGTCCTGCCATGGCTGTCCTAATTTCAGCTCACACTTTGCCTCCACCAGGTTTGAGTGTATGGCCTTAACCTGCCAAACAGGGATCTGCAAATAAGTACTGAAACCATAATGTCTTGTCATTAAAGCTTCTGGCATTCCACTGATGCTCCGCCATAGAAGTCAGTGATTATTTCTTGTTTTAAAATCATTGTGTTGACTGAGCGTCATTCACTGTATTAAGAGCTGAGAGCAGTTGACTATCAGTAGGATGGTTGTAACTGACTGCTAAAGCAAAATTGTGAAATCTAACATTATTTGTACTTGTACAGCTTCCATCTCATGGTAGGTAGGATGCCTGCTGCCAATTTTCATTAGTAGTACAGTATTATTTGGTAAATTAGAGTACATGTCAAAAATGGATGGGATGTCATCTAGCCCAGATCTTCTGTTTGAGCTGGTAAGGAATGCCAAGAAGTTGCAGAGCCAGCACTAGGCATAAGCAGACTAAACAATTGCTTAGGGCTCCAAGCAGCTCAAGAGGGGCCCCTATTCACTTTTTATTATGTATTATGGGGGGGTGGCAAAAAATATTCCTGCTTAGGGCCCCAATGGGCTAATACCACCTTGGGGTGGTATTCGGTTTACAGATATACCAAAAGATCTTCATATGAAGCATCACATGCTTGAACAGGCCCTGTGGTCTGCTTTGGCACTGAGGCACTTGTCAGGTCAGAGGTCAGGTTCAAGATCTTCTTTTGGAGCAGGAGTCCTCACTGCATATCAATGTACTAGAGCTTCAGGCTACCTACAATGCATGTCCTGCTTTTTTTGGACAATATCAGATGCTCAGTGATTCACATACTTACCAGCAATGACACCGCAATGTATTAGGTGAACAAGTAAGGGGGCCACATCCAGGATGCTCTGCCAAGAGGTAATCAAGTTGTGGCAGTTCTGCCTCAAGGAAAGCCTTATTCTGATAGCTGACCACTTGTCCGGGATCCAGAATCATCTTGCGGACCATCTCACCAGGAATTTTTCCGAGTCACAGGTAATCTTCTGAAGACAAGCGTCCTCCAGGTCATCTTTGCACCTTAGGGCATTCCAACTATTGACCTGTTTGCTATGAGAATCAACAGGAAATGTCACCTGTTCTGCTCTGGAGGGGGCCTCAGTGTGGGCTCCCTGTCTGACGCTTTCCATCTCAGCTGGCAGTCAGCTCTCCTGTACTCTCTTCCCCTGATCCAGATCATCCCACAGGTCATCCTCAAGCTGAAAGCAGATTGGGCCAAGCTCATTCTCATTGCCGTGGTATGGTCAAGGCAGCGCTGGTTCTCCAGCCTTCTCACACTGTCAGGTCAGCCTCCCATACCCCTTCCTCTCCATCCTGACCTACTCACACAGAATCACAGTTGCACATTGCATCCCACAGTCAACTCCCTGCATCTCACGGCACGGCAGCTTTGTGACTAAATGAGGAGGAAGAACAGTGTTTGGCAGCTGTTCAGCAGGTACTACTCAAATACTAGAAAGCCTTCTACCCAAATGGCCTATTCTTCAAAATGGAAGCAGTTTTCAGTGTAGTTGTTGGCCCATGGAATTCAGCCAATGCTGGCTTCTATTCGGGACATCTTAGAGTCCTTGCTGCGCCTTCAGCCATTGGGAGTTGTGCTTAGTTCATTGAAAGTGCATCTGGCACCAATATATGGTATTTCATCCCCCTATTCAGGGAAGACCAGGCTTCTCCAGTACCTTCTTGGTAGCAAGGTTCTTAAAATGGCTTCATCGCCATCCTCAGGTCAGAGAGCTGATTTCTCTATGGGGCAGAAAAGGTGGGGGAGTTGCATTGTATGTAAGAGAGCAGTATGACTGCTCAGAGCTCCGGTATGAAACTGCAGAAAAACCTGAGAGTCTCTGGATTAAGTTTAGAAGTGTGAGCAACAAGGATGATGTCGTGGTGGGAGTCTGCTACAGACCACCAGACCAGGGGGATGAGGTGGACGAGGCTTTCTTCCGGCAACTAACAGAAGTTACTAGATCACAGGCCCTGGTTCTCATGGGGGGACTTCAATCAGCCCGATATCTGCTGGGAGAGCAATACAGTGGTGCACAAACAATCCAGAAAGTTTTTGGAAAGTGTAGGGGACAATTTCCTGGTGCAAGTGCTGGAGGAACCAACTGGAGGCAGAGCTCTTCTCGACCTGCTGCTCACAAACAGGGAAGAATTAGTAGGGGAAGCAAAAGTGGATGGGAACCTGGGTGGCAGTGACCATGATATGGTTGAGTTCAGGGTCCTGACACAAGGAAGAAAGGCGAGCAGCAGAATACGTACCCTGGACTTCAGAAAAGCAGACTTTGACTCCCTCAGGGAACTGATGGGCAGGATCCCCTGCGAGAATAACATGAGGGCAAAAGGAGTCCAGGAGAGCTGGCTGTATTTCAAAGAATCCCTATTGAGATTGCAGGAAAAAACCATCCCAATGTGTAAAAAGAAAAGTAAATATGGCAGGCAACCAGCTTGATTTAACAGTGAAATCCTTGCTGATCTTAAACACAAAAAAGAAGCTTACAAGAAGTGGAAGCTTGGACAAATGACCAGGGAGGAGTATAAAAATATTACTCAGGCATGCAGGAGTGAAATCAGAAAGGCCAAATCACACTTGGAGTTGCAGCTAGCAAGAGATGTTAAGAGTAACAAGAAGGGTTTCTACAGGTATGTTAGCAACAAGAAGGTCAAAGAAAGTGTGGACCCCTTCCTGAATGAGGGAGGCAACCTAGTGACAGAGGATGTGGAAAAAGCTAATGTACTCAATGCTTTTTTTGCCTCTGTCTTCACGAACAAGGTCAGCTCCCAGACTACTGCACTGGGCAGCACAGCACTGGGAGGAGGTGACCAGCCCTCTGTGGAGAAAGAAGTGGTTCAGGACTATTTAGAAAAGCTGGACGAGCACAAGTCCATGGGGCCGGATGCGCTGCATCCGAGGGTGCTAAAGGAGTTGGCGGATGTGATTGCAGAGCCATTGGTCATTATCTTTGAAAACTCATGGCAATTGGGGGAGGACCCGGATGACTGGAAAAAGGCTAATGTAGTGCTCATCTTTAAAAAAGGGAAGAAGGAGGATCCGGGGAACTACAGACCAGTCAGCCTCACCTCAGTCCCTGGAAAAATCATGGAGCAAGTCCTCAAGGAATCAATTCTGAAGCACTTAGAGGAGAGGAAAGTGATCAGGAACAGTCAGCATGGATTCACCAAGGGCAAGTCATGTCTGACTAACCTAATTGCCTTCTTTGATGAGATAACTGGCTCTGTGGATGAGGGGAAAGCAGTGTTCGTGTTATTCCTTGACTTTAGCAAAGCTTTTGATATGGTCTCCCACAGTATTCTTGCCAGCAAGTTAAAGAAGTATGGGCTGAATGAATGGACTATAAGGTGGATAGAAAGCTGGCTAGATCGTTGGGCTCCAAGGGTAGTGATCAATGGCTCCATGTCTAGTTGGCAGCCGGTATCAAGTGGAGTGCCCCAAGGTTCAGTCCTGGGGCTGGTTTTGTTCAATATCTTCATTAATGATCTGGAGGATGGCGTGGACTGCACCCTCAGCAAGTTTGCAGATGACACTAAACTGAGAGGAGTGGTAGATACGCTGGAGGGTAGGGATAGGATACAGAGGGACCTAGACCAATTAGAGGATAGGGCCAAAAGAAATCTGATGAGGTTCAACAAGGACAAGTGCAGAGTCCTGCACTTAGGACGGAAGAATCTCATGCACTACTACAGACTACGGACCGACTGGCTAGGCAGCAGTTCTGCAGAAAAGGACCTAGGGGTTACAGTGGACGAGAAGCTGGATATGAGTCAACAGTGTGCCCTTGTTGCCAAGAAGGCTAACGGTATTTTGGGCTGTATAAGTAGGGGCATTACCAGCAGATCAAGGGACATGATCATTCCCCTCTATTCAGCATTGCTGAGGCCTCATCTGGAGTACCGTGTCCAGTTTTGAGCCCCACACTACAAGAAGGATGTGGAAAAATTGGAAAGAGTCCAGCGGAGGGCAACCAAAATGATTAGGGGACTGGAGCACATAAGGAGAGGCTGAGGAAACTGGGATTGTTTAGTCTGCAGAAGAGAAGAATGAGGAGGGATTTGATAGCTGCTTTCAACTATCTGAAAGGGGGTTCCAAAGAGGATGGATCTAGGCTTTTCTCAGTGGTTGCAGATGATAGAACAAGGAGCAATGGTCTCAAGTTGCAGTGGGGGAGGCTTAGGTTGGATGTTAGGAAAAACTTTTTCTCTAGGAGGGTGGTGAAGCACTGGAATGGGTTACCTAGGGAGGTGGTGGAATCTCCTTCCTTAGAGGTTTTTAAGGTCAGGCTTCACAAAGCCCTGGCTGGAATGATTTAGTTGGGAATTGGTCCTGCTTTGAGCAGGGGGTTGGACTAGATGACCTCCTGAGGTCCCTTCCAACCCTGATATTCTATGATTCTATCACCGTAACACTGTCCTAGTGGCTTTAAAGGGACTTCCATTCAAGCCTTGGCATCTTGTCCTGTTCCACTTTTGTGTCAGAAAACTGCATTCTTGTTAGCAATAATGTCTGCAGAAAGAGTGTGGGAGTTGCAGACTCTGATGGCAGAGCCTCCTTATACACAATTCTCCGAAGACAGAGTGACTTTACAGCCACACCTAAAAATTGTGTCTAAAGTTTCACTTGAACCATGTGGTATACTTGCCTATGTTCTTTCCTAAGCCACCTTCATCTCTGGAAGAGAAGCATCTCCATATATATTAGATGTCAGGCAATGTCTAGCCTATCTGGATAGGACTCAATCATTTTGTGCTTTGTCTCACCCATTTGTATCATTTGCAGATTTATGACTGGTCAAATGGTCTCTTCACAGGCAGTCTCTAAATGGAGAACATCCAGTATCACAACTGCATATGAAATAGCTTTGGTCATGCCTCCTCAACGTGTGCAAGCTCATTCTATGAGAGCACAGGCAACATCAGTAGCATTCCTCAGCGACATCTGAATATTAGACATTTGGAGAATTGCTACATGGTCATCCATACATATCTTTACGAACCATTATGCCATTACCATATCTTCCAGAACAGATGCAGGTTTTGGTAGGGTGGTCTGGAAATCCTTGTTTAGCTAGACCACAAGCTTCATCTTCTGGGGTGGGTACTGCTTGTGAGTCACCTAGGTGGAATATACAGCTGCATCTACTCGAAGAAGAAATGGTTACTTACTGTAACTGTGGTTCTTGGAGATGTGATGCAGACCTGTATTCCACCACCCACCCTCTGTCCCCTCTGCATTGGAATCTAGTCCCTGGGCATTCATATAGCCAGGGGAGGGGCTGTGGCCATAAAGCATGAGTGCTGTCCCTCTATGGATGCTTCTAGGCAAAATTCTCTGGCTCTGGTGTGCTGGGCACACCCACACCTAAGTGGAATACACGTCTGCATCACATCTCCAAGAACCACAGATACAGTAAGTAGCCGTATCTTTGAGACATGAAGGCAGACATATAGGCAAGAGGGGTTTGCTGGCTCCCATCCCAGAGCCAGGGCTGGAGAGGCCTGAAAGCAGAAGGAGCAATAGAGGGAGTTGGCTGCTGGCTCTATGCCAGAAGGCTGGAACCAAAGGGCAGAGAGGGCTGATGGCAAGAGAGCAGCGGAGATGCTGACATCTCTGGGGCCAGAGCGCTGGACCCAGAAGAATTATGAGAAGGCGGGGGGGGAAGAATTAGAGATTCTCCCCTGATACAGACGATCTCCTAGCAGAGAGGCTGTGGGGGTTCCTACTGGGAAGAGTGGAATTGCACTCCAGTAGGAATGGACTGAGGTGGTTGTCCTGGATCAAGGACAGGGCAGGGCTACCAGAAAGTGTGGGCTTGGTCACAGGCATCAGTGTGTGATATGTGGGGCATTGTGGGATAAGACGTCAGGTGATCTTAATAACTGTTTGCACTGGGATGAGAAATGAACTATGTGTATTTGGGACTTATTTTCTGGACCAATTGCACAATGTTTTATAATAAAACAGCACCAAGGAGGGTATTATTGTGTCGAGACAGCTTGCATGGAGTTAGTGGGGACTCTGAAGGGGAAACTGAGACCGGCATGCCTGTGTGTGAGCTGCTATAGAAGGGCATTCCAGGCAGGAGGGTGCCTGATGATAATCCATTGAAGTAAATAGAATTACACAAGAGTTGAATGTAGCCTTATTCTTTTCCTCGACTAGCTCCATTCATACCAGCATCTTACCCTTGTCATCATGGGCTTGATATGATTTTCCTGTATGACAAGAAAAAGCATGAAAATGTTAAGTTTTGCTTACATTCCTTTCACTCCTTTTCTACTCCCACTTACATATGAGCCATTGTTATTAGTAAACTAAACAAGACCACTACCGTGAAAAAAGCTGCTGTGTGCTATTTATGTAATAAGTATTATAGATGGAGCTTCTAAGCTCCAGCTAACACCTGGCTTTGGACCTGACTGTTTTCATCAGAAGTCCTAGCTTCCAAAATTTGCAAAGCCCTGAGTTTGTAAACAAATTTCACTCAAGCTTTTCCTTTCGTTAGTTTTGTGGGGTGGAGTATTCAAGGTTAAAAACGACTTTTTCTAAATGTTGTTACTTACCGTTTTTAAGACTAAATGTGCCTCTGGATCATTTCTAGTTTCTCTTCATCCTTTCTATACAGACCAAAATTGGAGAGACTATACTCCATCTGAGACCTAACCATTGCTGAGTAGAGCGATAATATCACCTCCCATGACTTGCATGCTATGCCTTTGTTAATGCAACCTAAAATTGCATTTGCTTTTTTTGCAACAGCATCACATTGCTGGCTCATGTTGATGTTGTGATCCACCACAACTCCCAAATCCTTCTCAGCAGTGCTGCTGCCAAGATAGTTTTCCCCCATTCTGTATTTGTGCATTTGGTTTTTCTTCCCTAAAGGTAGCAGCTAACATTTGTCTTTGTTGAATTTCATTTTGTTGTCTATAGCCCAGTTTTCCAATTTATCAAGATTCCTCTGAATTTTATCTCTATCCGCCAAAGTATTGGCAACCCCCCTTTTGCTTTGTGTTATCTGCAAACTTGATCAATATGCTCTTTATTCCTACATCCCGATCATTAATAAAGATATTAAACAACACCCAACCCAGAACAGATCCCTGTGTAACCCCACTTGAGACCTCCAATCTAACATCGTTCTATTCATAGTTTGTAATTGTTTAACCAATTATGTATCCACTTAATGGTAGTTATGTCAAGCCAACATTTCTCCAACTATTATTAGAATGTCATATGGGACTGTGTCAAAAGCCTTGCTAAAGTCCAGGTATATTATGTCCACCACATTCCCCCTATTCACCAAGTCAGTTACCCTGTCAAAGAAGGAAATAAATCTGGTCTTGCATGATTTGTTCTTAGTAAATCGATGCTGGCTGCTAGTGATTATCCCTTCATCCTCCAGGTATTTGCAAATTGAATGTTTTATATATTGTTCTAGTACATTCCTAGGTATCAAATCAGGCTGACTGTTCTATAGTTTCCCAGCTCCTCCTTTTTCCCCTTTTTCAAGATGGGCAGCATGTTAGCCCTTCTCCAGTCTTCCAGAACCTCTCCTGTCATCCATGAGTTTGTAAATATAATTGCCAGTAGCTCTGAGATTTCTTCAGCTAATTCCTTCAGTACCTTTAGGTGAATAGCATCCAGCCCTGCTGATTTGAATTGATTCAAATTGGTCAGAAGATCTCCGACGTGTTCTTTACTTATCCTGATCTGCATCCATTCCCCTTTATTATCTATGGTAACTTCGCTAGTCATCCGGTCATGTTATTTTTGTGAACAGACTGAAGCAAAGTAGGCATTGAGTACCTCTGCCTGCCTATCATCTTCCTTTACCAGCTCAGCTTCTCCATTGAGCAGTGGACCCACGCCATCCTTGATCTTTCTCTTTTGTCTGACATATTTGAAGAACCCCTTCCTGTTGTCTCTAACATTTCTTGCCAGCTGTAACTCATTCTTTGCCTTAGTTTTCCTGGTGTTCCTACATGCTTGTGCTATTCCTGTATATTTCCTTGGTGACGTGCCCCTCCTTCCATTTCCACTATGTATTCCTTTTGGTTTGTAGATAGCTAAAAAAAGGTCCTTGTGCAGTCACATTGGCCTCCTGTGACTCTTCTTATATTTCCTCTGCATCAGAATAGCTTGATGTTGAGCCTCTAGTATTACATATTTTAAGAACTGCCATCTCCCTTCGACTCCTTTTCTTCCTAGTTAGTCCTTCCATGGGACCTTGCCTACTGTTTCTCTGAGTCGGTTGAAATCTGCCTTTCTGAAGTCCAGTGTCCTTGTTTTGCTGTTCTCATAGACTCATAGACTCATAGACT
Source organism: Terrapene triunguis (assembly GCF_002925995.2). NCBI lineage: Eukaryota > Metazoa > Chordata > Testudines > Emydidae > Terrapene > Terrapene triunguis. Next base: position 23,180,339 of record NW_020664374.1, on the reverse strand, counting down.
TTAAGGTCAGAAGGGACCAATATGATCATCTAGTCTGACCTCCCGCATGATGCAGGCCACAAAAGCTGACCCACCCACTCCTGGAATAATTCTCTCCCTTGACTCAGCTGTTGAAGTTCCCAAATCATGATTTGAAGACTTCAAGTCGCAGAGAATCCTCCAGCCAGCGACCCCTGCCCCATGCTGCGGAGGAAGGCAAAAAACCTCCAGGGCCTTTGCCAATCTACCCTGGAGGAAAATTCCTTCCCGACCCCAAATATGGTGATCAGCAGAACCCCGAGCATGCGGGCAAGAATCTCCAGCCAGACCCGCATCGACCATTGATACTAATTTCCTGCGATGGCACGTTATAGACCTATTGACTAAAATCACGTTATCCCATCAAACCATCCCCTCCATAAACTTATCAAGCTTATCATGTCCCCCTTTACATAGGATCTTGAATTCTATCAGATCATGATCACTTCCTCACGGTTCCCAAACACCGTCAGGTTTGCAACTAATTCATTCCTGTTGGTCAAAACCAAATCCAAAATGGATGACACCTTAGTTGTTTCCTCAACTTTCTGAATCAGAAAGCTATCCCCTACACACACTAAGAATTTGCAGGACAAATCATGTTTTGCTGCAATAGTCTTCCAACAGATATCAGGGAAGTTAAAATCCCCCATTAATACTAGTTCATGTGTGTTAGCTTGTTACTTGCTTGTAGAATAACTCATCCACTTCCTCTTCCTGATTGGGTGGCCTATAATACACGCCCACCATAACATAGCTACTTCCCTTATTATCCTCACCCAGAGATTCTCAGTAGATCTGTTGCTCACTTCCCCTTGGACCTAGGAGCAAGTGTACACATTCTTGACATACAGTAACTCCTCACTTAACATTGTAGTTATGTTCCTGAAAAATGTAAGCAAAATGATGTTAAGCTAATCCAATTTCCCCATAAGAATTAATGTAAATGGGGGGGTTAGGTTCCAGGAAAAAAATTTTCGCCAGACAAAAGTGTATGTATACATATGTGTATGTATATGTGTGTGTGTGTGTATATATATACACACACACACACATATACATACACATATACACAGTATAAGTTTTAAACAAACAATTTAATACTGTACACAGCAATGATGATTGTGAAGTTTTGTTGAGGTGGTGGAGTCAGAGGGTGGGATATTTCCCAAGGAATGCCTTACTGCTAAATGATGAATTAGCACTTGGCTGAGCCCTCAAGGGTTAACACATTGTTGTTAATGTAGCCTCACACTCTACAAGGCAGCACAAATGGAGGGAGGGGAGACAGCATGGCAGAGAGAGACAGAGACACACACCCTATGTGAGAGAGACATGCATTGCCCCTTTAAGTATGCTGACCCCACTCTAAGTACACTGCCCTTTTAAGTAGATCAGCAAGTTGAGACAGCAGCTTCTGCCAGTAAGCTCCCTCCGTCCTGAGCCCTATCGTGTCGTTCCCCACCCCCGTGGAGATGCGGTAAGCGGGGGGAGGGGGACACCCTGACATTAGCACCCTTCTTCTCTCCTCCCCCCGCCCCCACACACAGCAAGCAGGAGGCTCCCGGGAGCAGCTCCAAGGCAGAGGGCAGGAGCAGCACATGGCAGTGGGGAGGAGGGACAGCTGAACTGCCCTGCAATTGATAGCCTGCTGGGCGGCTGCTGCACAGGGAACTTAGGGGAGCAGGGAGCTGACAGGGGGGCTGCCGGTCCACCCTGGTTCCAAGCCCCCACCAGCTAGCTCCAACAGGCTGCTCTTCCTGCAAGCAGTGGACAAAGCAGGCGGCTGCCAAACAACGTTATAAGGGAGCATTGTGCAACTTTAAATGAGCGTGTTCCCTAATTGATCAGCAACGTAACAACAAAACAACGTTAACTGGGACGACGTTAAGTGAGGAGTTACTGTACAGCGCAACACCTCCTCCTTTTTTCCCATATCTAATCTTTTAGAACAAGCTAAATCCATCAGTGCTGGTACTCCAATAATGGGAGTTGTCCCACCAAGTCTCTGTGATGCCAATGAAGTCATAATTTTCTTCATAAACCATGACTTCCAGTTCATCCTGCTTTTTCCTCATATTCCTTGCATTTGTGTAAAGCCATCGAAGATATTTTGAAGATTGTCCTGTTGCTTTTCTTTTTGCCTTTTTAATGAAGTTGTGATTTCTAGACATTTCTTCAGAAATTAGCCCCTTCCCTTTGTCTTTGTTACTTGAGCCTAGATGCGCAGTGGCTGTATTTTTGTCACCATCCCCTACAGGACCTAGTTTTAAAGCTCTCCTTAACAAATGAAAGCCAGATGATGTCAAAAGATGCTCCTCCCAGTATTAATAGATGGAGCCCATCCCAGCACAGCAATCCTCTTTCCTGAGACATCAGCTCATTCTCGAAGAAGCCAAAGCTCTCTCGCCGACATCTCCTGATTAACCACGCATTTACTTCCATGATTTGATGGTCCCTGCCCAGGCCTTTTCCTTCAATAGGGAGCATGGACAAGAACACCACTTGAGCCCAAACTCTTTTATCCTTCTTCCCAGAGCCACGTAGTCTGCAGTGATCTGTTCAAGGTCATTCTTGGCAGTATTGTTGATGCTCACATGGATAAGTAGGAAGGGGTAGTGGTCTGAGGATTTGATGAGTCTCACCAGACTCTCAGTCACATCCTGAACTGTAGCTCCAGGCAAGCATCACACTTCTTGGGATTCCCAATTCTGACAGCAGGTGGATGACTCTGTCCCCCTTAGGAGGGAGTACCCAACCACCACCACTCTTCTCCTCCTCTTGGGAGTGTTGGTCAGGAAACCCCCATCTCTAAGACAATGCATCCCTGGACTTGTGACAGATTTAAAGACCAATATCACATGAACAGGCTCAATGGGTGGTGATCAATGGCCCGATGTCTAGTTGGCAGCCGGTATCAAGCGGCGTGCCCCCGGTTCGGTCCTGGGGCCAGTTTTGTTCAACAACTTCATTAATGATCTGGATGATGGGATGAATTGCACTCTCAGCAAGTTCGTGGATGACACTAAGATGAGGAGAGAGGTAGATATGCTGGAGGGTGGGGATAGGGTCCAGAGTGACCTAGACAAATTGGAGGATTGGGCCAAAAGAAATCTGATGAGGTTCAACAAGGACAAGTGCAGAATCCTGCACTTGGGATGGAAGAATCCCATGCACTGCTATAGGCTGGGGACCAACTGGCTAAGCGGCAGTTCTGCAGAAAAGGACCTGGGGATTACAGGGGACAAGAAGCTGGATATGAGTCAACAGTGTGCCCTTGTTGCCAAGAAGGCTAACGGCATATTGGGCTGCATTAGTAGGAGCATTGGCAGCAGATCGAGGGAAGTGATTATTCCCCTCCATTTGGCACTGGTGGGGCCACATCTGAAGTATTGCGTCCAGTTTTGGGGGCCCCACTACAGAAAGGATGTGGACAAATTGGATAGAGTCCAGCGGAGGGCAACGAAAATTATTAGGGGGCTGGGACACATGACTTATGAGGAGAGACGGAGGGAACTGGGCTTCTTTAGTCCGCAGAAGAGAAGAGTGAGGGGGGATTTGATAGCAACCTTCAACTACCTTAAGGGGGGTTCCAAAGAGGATGGAGCTAGGCTGTTCTCAGTGGTGGCAGATGACAGAATAAGGAGCAATGGTCTCAAGTTGCAGTGGGGGAGATCTAGGTTGGATATTAGGAAAAACTATTTCACTAGAAGGGTGATGAAGCACTGGAATGGGTTACCTAGGAAGATGGTGGCATCTCCATCCTTAGAGGTTTTTAAGGCCTGGCTTGACAAAGGCCTGGCTGAGATGATCTAGTTGGTGTTGGTCCTGCTTTGAGCACGGGGTGGGACTAGATGACCTCCTGAGGTCTCTTCCAACCCTAATTTTCTATGATTCTATGAACCATTAGCATTAGAAACCCAGGCCAAAATTTTCAGAGTGGCCTCCATGGACTGTTTCCATAGATGTTCAATGGCTTGGGATGAGCAGTCCGCCTCTTTTGCCCCCCCTGCACATCTACCCAAAACCAGGCCCAGTTCAGGCCAGGTGCTGTACATTTAACAGACACACAAAAGACAAATTTGTATTTGAGCAGGATAACATTATTAGGAGTAGAAAGTATCTCAGGAAACTCCAGAAAACAAATAGTGACATGATTGTGCATGAAAACCAACAGAAGATATTATTAGAGTTCCTAATTAATTGCACAATCATCTTTGTGAAGCTGATCATCACAAAGGGGTGACAAATCAAAACAAAAGCATTCAATTTGTCTCCAGTCAAAGGTATACGAAATTATTCATGTTCTGAGTCCAATTGAACTTTGCAAGGATTTTGATTTTTTTCCCCTCACAATCATGCTATTCTGTCAAGCACTGCAAAGTCCAGGGAGCTGCTAAGCCACCAAGCTAACATCTAGCTTTTTAAGAGAGAACAGAAATTGTCAGTTTTATTTATCACCATGCTGGGTCTGAAGGGTGAGATTTTGTGATAATTACCATGGGTCACTAGTTGACACATATCCTCAGAAAATGTGTTTGAAACTTGTAGTGTAGCTCTTGTACATTAAACCAGAGGATTTCTTTGCCAAAAGCACTGGTGGTTAGGGTACTCCCACAAAAGACTTCAGTGGAATGATTTCAACAGAGTTTTCACTAGGGTTGAATTTCCCCAGTGTTACCGGATAGAATAGTTTGTTTTCAGAAGTGGCCTGAGTAATCTTTTACTCAGAAAGTTATATGTCCCAGCTGACTAAGGGCCCAGGTCTGCCTTTACTCACATGGAGTAGATCCTGGTTTCATGATTGGTCCCATTCAAATCAACGGTTCTCTTTATGAAGAAAGGTACTACTCAAGAGGACTACCGGTCCTGGCAGAATCAGACCCTAAATAGAGTTCCAAAGAGGGATTTTAAAAGGTAGGTGATGAACTAAATCTACGTGAAAACAAAAGGAGTCTCCAAAAATAACTGCTATATGCAGTAACTTTAAATACAGTTTGCTACTTGCAACTGTATTTAATTTGGTGCTTGTGAGTTAGCCATTTATAAAGACAACTTTCATCAATTCCACCTTCACATTCTGGCTTAATATATGGGTATTTCATCTGTAAAATTATTTTAGACACTCACAAAGTGCCCCTAATGCAACCATCAGTACTTAACCTCCTTCACGGCTGATCTTCCACTGAGCCTGCTGTGCTGCTGTCATGCTATTAACATTCCACGGAAGTCACTGGAATGTTAGGATGTACCTGGTACATTCAGCAGCACAGCAGGTGCCTTCTGCTTGGACGTACAGTACCTGCAATGTCAGGCAGCAGTCACAAGGTTAACACTGTAGTAAAGTATGTAATTTTTAGACAACAACGACTTACATACATAGAGAAATTGCTACACTTTCTATGTACAGATTGCTCAGGTCCCAGGAAGCAATTATGGACCAAGACCCAAAGCATGCAAATAATTAGTACTTATGAGTAATAAGTTATTTTATTTCCCTGCATGCCACCTTGTGATCTGAAAATGTGGATGGATTCCTAAGTTACTTTGTACATGTATATATGTTTCATCCAGTCCTAGAAGTTTCTAGAGCATTCAAGTAATGGTATAACGTTACAAGTTGCTAATAAATGCATCCAGAAAGCCTCCCCTGCAAATTTCATGTCTTATTATATAGTTTGCTTACTGATACATCAGAATCATTTGGTGAATTGCAGCTAGACTCCAAGGGGAGGCCAAGGCTTAAAAACACACTTAGATTTCCTTACGATATACCCATTATCCTCTATTGCCAGAGAAAGCCTCCGACTTCCTAAGGAGAGAGTGCAGAGACCCTAATTGAATCATTGCATTCCTTTTATACTTACTTTTTCCTCATTTTTGTGTTATTATTATTAGTTGGGTGAAATTTTAATTCCCATTAAAATTAGGGACAGATACATATGACTAGAGTCAGTGAATCCGGTTTCCATGCAAATTTCCCAGCACAGCTCTGCAAACTCCTTTTTCTGGGATTAAAATACTCTGATCCTTTCTTGAAAATTAAGTACCAAAGGTAAAGAGCCAGCCTTGGAGTGATTTCAATGGTGTTAATAAGTGACTGACTAAGCAGACACCAGCAGAACTATTTCACATGTGTTCTCATCCAAATTTTAGAACATAAGTTTTCAGAAAAGAAAGGCATGGGCATGAACCCACTGCACCTCTTGGTAAATATTTTTTCACTTGAGGCAGTCAGAAGTAAGGACCCAGTTTGGACTTTCAGCACACACACATAATCCTAACTCTCTGTTGAGAAGTTCTGTACAGCGGTTGCCACTAAAGAGTCAACATTTGCCTTTTCTGTCTTTAGCTACCTACCCAGAACAAAATCCATGAGGCAATGCTGCTAGGCAAAAATCAACCCTTCCCTGCAGGAAAAGAGGGATCACCTAAGGTGCAGGTCCCCACACTGGCACAGAGAGGGTGCAAGTACACCCCTTTGTATCACTATTGTGCAGATGGGTAGATTTGAGCCCATTCACAACAAGATTATGACTGTGTCCCTAAGAACTACCAATGCCTTTTTATTTCTGGGTCATTTCTATCAGTATGGCTGAGAAGACTATGGTGTCTAAGATTTGAGTACTGATGAATATTTTTCCACTGAGCCCAGCCTCTTGTGTGTAGGTGGAAGTTTGGGAGGAAAAATTGGCCCTGCAGAGTTTTGCGTCAGCAAAATGAATAGTAGGCACAAATCAGATTGAGCTAGCTGAAGCACCGACTGTCTTCTTTGTTACTTGTCTGTAGCACCTAGCATAATAGGTTCCTGATCCATTATTAGGGTTCCCAGGCACTGCCATAATATAAATGATAGTAAGATCAGCTACTCAGATCACCCATAATAGATATCCAGGATCAAACATGAGGACCCAAATTTTACCCACAAAAAGGAAGGGCCACCTTTTCGGAAATTTAACCCTAAAGAGGATTCCCTCCTCAGCCACCCACCTCACATGATGCATCTCACCAGAGTCTGAGCCCTGGTCTACACTGGCAGGGGATCGATCTAAGTTACGCAACTTCAGCTACATAAATAATGTAGCTGAAGTCGACGTACTTAGATCGACTTACCGTGGTGTCTTCACTGTGATGAGTCGACTGCTGCCGCTCCCCTATCGACTCTGCCTGCGCCTCTCGCGGCGGTGGAATACAGGAGTCGACGGGAGAGCACTTGGGGGTCGCGCTGGATCAATCGCTGCCCGCCGATCCGGCGGGTAGTGTAGACATACCCTCACAGAAATTAACTTTAAATACAGCATCTTTTTGAGTGAAAGAGAAATCTGTAGACACATTTTCATCTTGCCACCAGAGGGCAGAGCATACACATGGAAATACAGCAGAAACCTCTTAAATGAACAATCTAGCGCTTCAGCAGTCATGTAACAGGTTTCTCTGTTTAACATTTCAGTGTAAAAAGGTCTGCTGTTACAGGTTTTCTCCTTACCCCCCACCCCGATATTAACCTACTATGTGCTACTTCCAAATCCAATGAAATGTGTCTGAAATTTTCCCTATCCCCCACCCTTTAACCCTTCTCAGTATTCTCTGAAAAACACTTATCTCCCAAGAAAAGTCGCACAGGCAAGGTGCCCAGTTTATTTATTTAAGAAGATTTCACCTAGGAGCATTCATCAAAGCTAATACAGAATAAATGTCTTCATTTAGTAGTCTGAGTCTTCTAAGCCTTTGACACTGGGAATTGGGATTTCCCAATGCTATTAGCACTTAGCAGTAGGAGCTCCAGACCAGCCAAGAACAAGGGATTAAGAGGTATTTGTCTAAACTAATTTCACTCTGTATACTGAGTCTATAGAGACTGGTGTTAATCTGCGGGAATTGTGCAACACTGCTAATTGGCTACAAATTTAACAGTGGCAGGGTTCCCACAGGGGTATACTACGTATTCATTATACATATTCTTGCCACAAAAGTATTCTTCCATTAGAATTTGTGGCTTGGGGTTGCTGGTGCAGTGTTTGAAAGGCTGGCTAGCTACCCACCATTGTATTTCCTTTCGTCTTTCTCTGAAAGATTCTGAGATGCTTTTCATCAAGAACATCAACTTCAAAAAATTCACTTCTATCAGATCAATTCAGAAGCAATGTTAGAATTTCTGGAGAAGGGTCCTCTGTGCATGTCTTGAAATAGCAAATAAACAAATAAATAAATAACAACAACATAATATAGTACAGATGGTTCTCAAACTTTTTAATATTGTGAATGAATTCTTAAGATGGAGAAGATGGAAATCCTCTTGTTACACATGCCCCTTCCCAGTATTATGGAGAAAAGATGAAAAACTTAAGAACATAAGAACAGCCATACTGGGTCCATCTAGCCCAGTATCCTGTCTTCCAACAATGGCCAATGCCAGGTGTCCCAGAGGAAATGAACAGAACAGGTAATCATCAAACTTGTGTCAATGGATGTGGATTCTGGGTTATATTGCAATTTTGCATCTGTCCTGTGTGTTCTTCTTTCTAGATGTAGGGCTTTTATTAGTACAAAAACACCACTCATTGCTTGCAGCCCTCAGTGTTCTAATCTCTCCAGCTCACTTTGCAGTATGGTTTTGTTGGGTGTTTGCTACTGCACAATTTTCGTGTTGTCTACAAATATGCGCATAGTTGAATTTACACCATGCAAACACCTGACAAAAGAGAGACATTAAGCAGTCATTCAGAGCACACAGATGTGCTTGGGTTCCTATTTTACTTTTCTTCTTTGTATGTGCACATGTGTGTGTTTTGGTTTTGGTTTTAGTTTAGTTTAGTCATAATAGTCTCTGAAATCCCTTAAATAGTTTTGGACCAGAACTAGAATTAGCAGAAAACAACACTGCTTGCAGACATTATTGTTACAGAAGTGGGTCTGTGGACCGCCTGTGAATACTCCACAGATTACTCATGATCCCCAGGCACAGATGAGAATGACAAGCGCCAACTTTCTTCTTTCCGGGTGGGGCTCCACCCCCACTCCGCCCTGAGGCCCCGCCCACACTCTGCCCCTTCCCCCAAAACTCCACCCTCGTCCTGCCTCTTCCCACTCCTCTTCCATCCGCTCTCCCGAGGCTCCACCCTTTCCCATCCCCGTTCCACCTCCAACCCCAGAGCACCCACGGAGTCGGTGCCTATAATAAGAACAACAGATATAACATTTTTCATCCTGAAAGACTCCAAAGTGCATTACCACACACCTGTAGCAGCACCACTGAATTGCTGCCACTTCTGGGCTAGAAGACAATAACCAACCAATACACTGCACAACAGAAAGAGGGAAGATTTTGGCCAAGGATACTGGGACAATCTCATACAATTAGGAAGCGAGACATGGAAATTTGAATATCCAGACAGATGAGACAGGACTTCAGTGCCTAAGCAATTCCAAATAGACCTCTTCAAGTCAACATATTGCAACCACTATTGGGTTAGCTAGAAAGGTCGCCATGGAGAAATGAAGTTAACTATGCTGCCCCCATAGCACCTGTAGTTCTTGCAAGGTAGGGTATTAAGAGGTAAGTATAATTAACTGTAGTTCTCACAGGACAGTTCAGAGAACTAGCCGCTAGGCCATTGGTCCAGTCAAAGTGAACACATTTTCATTTGTAGGCCACTTGAATAAGATTCATACTGACTTCAATAAAGTACAATGAATAGGAAAACAATGGTAACCATTTAAAAAATAACTAACTGAATTCTGAATGTTTTCAGGTAATATCCCTTTTGCTAGCATTTTCAGATGTTTTGATAAAGTTACTTTTTAGAACTCTGGATGGATTTGTTTGTTCTTCAACTATCTCCACTTTACAGTTTCTCAAACTTCAGCACAACGCTAATGGTCTCTGGGATCGCATTACTGGAAAGATGCTTCTCTCAGCATCCTCTGCTGCCATGACTCCAGTCAGAGGTACCCGTCTGTAAAATTAGGATAAAAATACATCCCTACTTTGCAGAGGCATTATGAGGATAAATACATTAAGTTCTTTGAGGAGCTCAGATACTGTGATAATAGGGCCATATAAGTACCTTAGCTAGACAGAATATCAACCTTCAGGGCATGCCGCAAGAGACATTTGTTTTCCTGAGCTGAGGCAAGACTGAGATGACCCTAAGGGGTGAAATCTTGCTTTCAGTGGAGTCAATCATAGGTGCTGACTCTGTGGGTGCTCCAGCCTCGGAGCACCCAAAGAAAAAAAAATAGTGGGTGCCCAGCACCCACCAGCCACTCGCCGATCACTTCAGTGGTGGTTGGTAGTCGCTGGGGGAAGGGAGCAGAGCAGGGGTGGGAAGAGGCGGGGCGGGGATGGGAAGAGGCAGGGTGAGGACTCGGGGAGGGGGAGCAGTGGGGGCAGGAAGAAGTGGAGTGAGGGTGGGACCTGGGGGAAGGGGCGGTGTGGAAGCAGGACCTTGGGGAAGAGCCAGGGGTGGAGCACCCACCCGGGAAGAAGAAAGTCAGCATTTGTGGAGTCAGCAGCAGAATTCTCATTGATTTCAATGGGGGCAGGTTTTCACTGAAGGAGATCATAAAGGCTGGATATCTGTTTACCTGCTGCATTATGATTTATGTTTACCACTGGGAGAAAGGAGCTTTCTGGTGTACTCCTGGTGTACTCTGTTTAAGTAATGTGCCAAGGAGCATCTGGAGCAAAGGGTAAGTGCTCTTTGTTATGGAGTAGGTGTATACATTGAAAGATAATAAATAATAAGGTAATCATTCAGGGTCATGTAGTCCCCTCCATCTCCACTGGCAGAAGGGACGGATCTCAACCAACCTTTTTTAATTAAATTATGGATAAATGGCCATCGTGCAAGGCTAATCCTCTTACTTTTGGTGGGGATTATAACTCACTAAGTGAAGCCATTTTTAATGGGGAACACTGAACACCCATTTAAGAGACACAATTAATAAATGAAAAAGCAGAATTGAGTTGGAAGCTCCACTAACTTTAGACACAAAAAAAGAGTGATTTAAGGACTCCCCTCAAATAAAGTTCTAGGAAATGATTGGTGTTCACTGGTGAGTTTTTTTAAGTTAAATATAAATTTACTGGCCACAATATTACTAGACGCCTTAACTTATGCTGGTAACTAGATGCCTTAACTTATGCTGTGGACCTGGCACATATTATCCTATTGATAAAATCCAAAGACTTTCTAGGTAACATCAATTAGAGGCCAATAGCATTCCTACAATATAATTGTAAGGTATAAGCCAAGAGCCTTACAAATAAGATACAAAAGACATATAGACCCTAGAACAGGGATAGGCAACCTATGGCACACGTGCCGAAGGCAGCACGTGAGCTGATTTTCAGTGGCACTCACACTGCCCGGGTCCTGGCCACTGGTCCGGGGGGCTCTGCATTTTAATTTAATTTTAAATGAAGCTTCTTACACATTTTAAAAACCTTATTTACTTTACATACAACAATAGTTTAGTTATATATTATAGACTTCTAGAAAGAGACCTTCTAAAAACGTTAAAATGTATTACTGGCACACGAAACCTTAAATTAGAGTGAATAAATGAAGACTCGGCACACCACTTCTGAAAGGTTGCCGACCCCTGCCCTAGAACAAAAAGGATTTTTTTCATTAAAAAAGGGTTTTGAAGCCAATATAGAACCTTTATTGACCCAGATCTTTAGGATAGAATCTAACTGGACCCATACACAGATCTTCTTTTGATGTCTGTAGAGCATTTGACTGTGTTGAATGGAGGTATCATTTTACCTTTTTATACTTGGGAGGGGGGGAAGAGGGTTAATTTAGTTAAATGTATCCTAACTTTATATATCAGAGCAAAATAAGTTGTAGCCAGAACCTACTAGAACTAAGGCTTACCAGCAAAGATGAAAGATATCTGTACCAATGAGCCATCCTACTAAACGCCTTCAATTTAAAGGAATAAGGCTCCAATTCAACAAGGTACTTAAACATGTGCCTAACTTTGAACACAGGAATAATTCCGATGACTTCACAGGGACTACAGGCTTTTGCTGGATTAGGGCCAAAGTGAATTTAGTGACATTATTTCATTAAATTCTAACATGTGACACTTAACAAGTACACACATAAACAAACTACTTAATAAACAAATTTGGGCTAAGGCCAGGTTAAGACTATAAAGAAGCTAAAATGACAAAGGGCTATGACAAAAGAGAAAGAAATTAAGCATAGACAACACTTACAAATTTCATTTGCTTCATGAGCTTCATGACTTCTACCATGCCTACCAACCATTGTTCTTACATTCTTTTGTAAGACTTAATGGGAATTTGTAAGAGGGTTGTGGGAGTTGTTTTGTTTTTAGCTTGGTTTTGGTAGGTCTGTTTTTTGCAAGATGTATGTGTAGAAATGCCAGCCTGACAAGCTTGGTTCAAAAAAGAGTTTACAAATTTGTTTGACTTGCCCCTTACAAACTATCCCAGTGAACTAGGCTCAACCCAAAATAAACCACTACAGCTTCATAATGTTTGCAGATATCTTAATAGAACAACATTTTATGGAAAGCTTCCATGGACAGTTTGCAAACAAACAAAACAAAAATGAGTAAACCACTGCCAGATTGCAGATGCAATTTAAATGTGAACCAAGGTAAATTTAGAAGATTTTTGCACTTCATCCAGCAATATCTATGTGGTCACATTTGTCCTATTACAGGGATACTCAAATACTGTGGTGATGGAATCTTTATAAATGAATTAGACGGACATGGGCTTGATGATACATTGGTGAGACCATCACCTGGCAGTGGACAAAATAAGAGTCAGATTGATGATAATCACAAACAGAACAAGAAAAAAATAAAAAAAGGAAGTTATTTTAACAATAATTGAGAAAGTGAGACAAACAAATCACAGTGGTACAGGCTCTATGGTCACATTTAGGTCCTTTTAGACTCACAAACCCATATTCTCCGCTACGTAAGCTAGCATAGCACCGTGAAATCAATTGAGCTATTCCAATTTATACCAACAGAGGATCTGGCCCATAAACTAATCCAGCAAGTGTCAGCTATGGAGTGGCCCCTTATCACCTTTCCACAGCACTACAAAATCTTTATGGCTCTGCACTGCTCAGAATCATTCAACTTTGTAAAAGTATGGTGAGTGGCAGGCACTTTCTCTTCCAGTTGATTAACAACTACATAGCAACCTCAATTCTTCTAATATGTCAGACTGTGATGAACGGTTGATGTTACTGTGAGCTTTGTATCTGGTAATCAGTCTATTTTCTATATTTTTTTCCCATGTTTCTATAAGAAAATTATGGGCAAGCCAATGAAAGAGGTATTCTAAACCATAATTAATTCCCTGACCTCAAAGTTGCATGGAACCATCCTGACCAATGTTAACCTTGCACAATGTATTTTTCCATGTATGTATTTTGCAAGGTTCTGTTCCATATTAAGTTGCAACCAAAAACTGTGTACCTGAAGTAGACTTGTACACTTGACTTCCCAAGTTCTATGCAAAATCATTGTCTAGCATTATTAGCAAAGCAAAAGAAAAGCTAATGGAAACATGCAAAAACGTGTGTGTTCAGAAGACCAGTTAATGGAATAGTCTTAATAAAGGCTTATTTGTTCAGCTGGTTAAAACAACCCATTCTGAAACAGAGATGTGTGAGCTCATTAAGGAGGAAATCATGACTTTGTACAATGACCAGACCTTCAAAATAATAGTAATCAATCCAAATTTAATGTGTGATTTTGACTAGGGCTGTCAAGCAATTAAAAATGTTAATCATGATGAATCGTGCGATTAAAAAAATTAATCGTGATTAATCGCACTGTTAAACAATAATAAAATACTATTTATATAAATATTTTTTGATGTTTTCCAAATTTTCAAATATATTGATTTCAATTACAACACAGAATACAAAGTGTACAGTGCTCACTTTATATTCATTTTTTATTATAAATATTTGCACTTTAAAAATAAAATAGTATTTTTCATTTCACTTAATACAAGTACTGTAGTGCAATCTCTTTATCATGAAAGTTGAACTTACAAATGTAGAATTATGTACAAAAAATAACTGCATTCAAAAATAAAACAGTGTAAAACTTTAGACTGCTATAACATTAAATATATGGCAGAATATGGGTAAAACCCAGAGCAGGAGACTTACAATTCTCCCCCAAGGAGTTCAGTCACAAATTTAATTAACACATTTTTTTAATGAGCATCATCAGCATGAAATCATGTCCTCTGGTATGGTGACCAAAGCATGAAGGGACATATGAATCTTTAGCAGATCTGGCACGTAAATATCTTGCAACGCCGGCTCCAACAGTGCCATGAAAACACCAGTTCTCACTTTCAGGTGACATTGTAAACAAGAAGCGGACAGCATTATCTCCTGCAAATGTAAACAAACTTGTTTTTCTTAGCGATTGGCTGAATGAGAAGTAGGACTGAGTGGACTCGTAAGCTCTAAAATTGTACATTGTTTTGTTTCTGAGTGCAGTTATGTAACAAAAAGAATCTACATTTGTAAATTGCACTTTCACAATAAAGAGATTGCACTACAGTACTTGTATAAGGTGAATTGAAAAATACTATTTCTTTTGTTTATCATTTTTACAGTGCAAATATTTGTAATAAAAATAAGATAAAGTGAGTATATATACTGTACCCAAAATATTTAATAAATTTCAATTGGTAGTCTATTGTTTAACAGTGCGATTAAAATGGCGATTAATTGTGATTAATTTTTTTAACGCGATTAATTTTTTCTTAGTTAATCGCATGAGTTAACTGCGATTAATCGACAGCCCTAATTTTGACACAATGCTAGGGAAATAAACATCTTTTGTAAATAATGACATCTTCATATCGAAGACCCTGATTCCAGTAAACACATACATTTATACACGAGTAGTCCCATTAAAGCCAAAGTGACTATTTATGTGCATAAGTGTTTTCAGGATCAGGGCCTAAGAAGGGAGGTTTAGGCGCACAGACACACTCTCTCAGATGATGTCCCACCCCTAGATATATTACAAATCTGCCAAACCCTTTGAAATCCAACCGTTTTCTACCATATAATGAACAAGGAATGATTCTGTAACTTAAAGGTAAGCGTTAGTCAGAGGTTCCTTTTCATTGTATCTCTATCAAGTATGTATTATCTAATAACAAAGAAAAACTACATCTCTTGACTGTAGAGATTGTGTCAAGATACATTCCATCCCCCAAAAGCCCTAAAAGCACCTTCATGTTGCCTACAACACAGTCAATAATGCACTCTAATGCTCCAAAAGACTTCCATCCCCAAAATATACACCTCAACTTCATCAAAAGTGCACACTAATGTGAAACTTTAACAGTGACCTCATATGATATTACTAAATCATTTGGGAAGTTATTTTGCCTTATAACTGCCGAGGTCATTGTTAGGATTTTGTGTCAGAGTGCAAGTTTGGTGAAATTGTATCTGTTTGTGACAATGTGGGGCATTAGGGCAGGTCTTCACT
This sequence comes from Terrapene triunguis, assembly GCF_002925995.2. Classification (NCBI taxonomy): domain Eukaryota; kingdom Metazoa; phylum Chordata; order Testudines; family Emydidae; genus Terrapene; species Terrapene triunguis. The sequence goes on along the minus strand of NW_020664374.1, from coordinate 23,164,793 downwards.
ACGGGGGGGGTCGATTTAAGATACGCAAATTCAGCTACGCGAATAGTGTAGCTGAATTCGACGTATCGCAGCCAACTTACCCCGCTGTAGGGACGGCGGCAAAATCGACCTCTGCGGCTTCCCGTCAACCGCGCTTACTCCCACCTCCGCTGGTGGAGTAAGAGCGTCGATTCGGGGATCGATTGTCGCGTCCCGACGAGACGCGATAAATCGATCCCCGAGAGGTCGATTTCTACCCGCCGATTCAGGCGGGTAGTGTAGACCTAGCCTTAGTAGAGGAGATTGACAGTCTTCTCTTATAAAGGTTCCATTTTGTCTCCACTAGCCTTTACCAGCCAGAAGAGACTCAGATCCACTCACCGCTTGCAGCCCAAAGCTCCCCTCAGCAAATCCACAGAGAATAAAACTGGCTGAAATTCATGCAGGGAAGACCCAGTATATGACCCTCCCAGAGCAGGCTCTGACCCCATAGAAACAGAAAGCTTTGTCTAAATCCAAGCCATCTTAGGTACAAAGTACAACTGAAACTCACAGCAAGAAATACTTGACCGTACCTCTTAATGGAGACAGTGAGAATGTATTGTCTGGAACAGATCCACTGATTGGGATTTTGCTGATGCTGTGATGGAGGCAAGAAGTCCAGCTACGGCATAAGGTTTAAAAACTCTTTGTAGCATAATCAGCCAAACTCAGATGTGAACTTCTATTGTTATTCTTCAGCCATCTTCCCTCCCGCTTCTTTCTCAACCATCCTGTATTCCAAGGTGACCTGAGAGGACAAAGCTGAGCAAGAGGGTACTTGGGAGCCACTATAATTATGCTCCTGGGCAAAAACTTGTGAAGGTCTTACCAAGCCATTCATAGAGGGAGATGTTGGATGCACAGAAACCAGTCTGGTTTCATTAAGTTCTGAGGGATGACCATCAACATTTCGCTTTTGCCTGATATGATAGGCATGCCCCAACAGCAAAATGACAGAGGCTATGGTGAACCCCTGACAAAGGGATCTCCTTCAGACTTCTAGTGCCAGCAAAAAAAACAAAAACAAAAGCCAGAGTGTTATCAGCTATGTGCATGCAGTCAGCAACCAGTGGCAGCATCCCATCAATTTCCCAGAGACCATAAAATACTGAGCTAACGGTGAATAATTGTTATCTGATTGGAAAATGAATTCACTAGAACAACCAAAGTGACTCCAAGGTTAGTGCAATGAGTCAATGCTACTAAGGGCTCAGCAGCGCAACATGGCGACCTACATACCTATACCATTTCCACTCTAACTCCTGAGACTCATGCACTAGGAAAACACTATTAGCTCCAGTTTGTGCATGGGAGACCTCCTGTATTCAGTATCTGCTGCACAGCTGTACACCACCTTTTCAGAGAGCTGATAAATGATGAACACACAAGCACCTGACCAACTGCAACTGGGGTAACAGAGGTCACACACTGTCAGGTCTCTATTATACATGCAAAATTAGGCGCCTATTGCATGATTAGGTCCTGATCAATGGTGACTATATTAGACCCTAACTTTGCATTAAACAGCTTGGATTAGGCCCATGGATTTGAGAATTAGGTGATATTTGTTCTCTAATTCACCCATCCAGCCACTTAAAATATCATTTTAAATGTTTTCTCGTTCATTTCAGGTTTTCTCACGCCTGAAGTGAAGAGGTGCACACAGCTGATGTTTGAGACATATGACTGCCCAGCAAGGCTCTGTATCTGTTTTCTCAGCCCACCTGCCTAGCACAAATGCACACACAGCCTTTCCAACAGGCACAGTACTTAGGTCCACAAAAAATGCAAGCCCAATAGACTTTGTAATTACAAATCCATGTGTAAGGTCTCAGTATAATAGCATAGGAAAGTTTCCCTTCCATCCTTTTCTTGATGCTCTGTCAGTCAGTTGCTTGTCACCTTGCTCCAGAGGTCCAGCAAAAATGAACACATCTAAAACCAGCACATATTTCTGACTTGTTCATATTCACATCAGACAGAGGCTAGGCTATTATGTTCTTCTTCTTGACGTAGTTCAAAACACCTAGAGCCTTGGTTAGATTATTTTTAAAATAAATCTGAATAAACAAATAATAAAGAAGGGTTAAGTCCCATTCTTCTCACACTCTGAAAGGCATACAAACAAATTGTGGGTAGAAGATTCAAATTATTTGAAACAAGGGCTACTTGCAGCCACATTCATTAGAACTGAATAATTTTCAATTATTTTGTGTTAAAAACTCACTAAAGTATGAAGAGTTCTCAGATTTGTACATTCCCAGTTCCCTCATCTCAGATCCCTAAATTACAGGAGTTTCCGTTTGTAAGGCATAAAGTAGAACTCCTCTCTCTCTTTTCTGTCCTACCTGGCAGATTCTTCCCTCGGGTCTCTGCAGCTAACATGCTTTAATAAATTTATAACTAAAAGCCATTTACCACTCCAGAAAACTAATCCAAGAACCATACTCTGTAACTGTATAGCACATTTCTAGAGTGATGCTGACAAGGACTGGGGTTGCATAACTAACTCTCTTTGCACTTCTGTTGGTCCTAGGGCACTCGAGGAGTTGACATAACAAAAACAGAGCGTGTGCATTTGCAGTGGGAACCTGTGCGGTAAATGACCTTTGAGCCTTCCACCTGTCACTGAACATTCCGGCCATACACCAAGTTTTCTTTGTGATTTGGTAGCAAAGACTGCACAGTCTCAATGGGGCCAACCAGCTGTCCTAATATTTCTTGACAGTTGGGAGAAAATATTTGAATAGGGCATGTCCTCCCAAAAAATATCACTGCGTCCTGAGAGGTACGTATCAGAAGTCACATTTGTCATCTCATATTGGTTTACAATTACATTTTTAAACCTGCTAGAACTGTCAGTGAAATTATTCTACCAAAGACATTTCATTGTCTTTCTACCTTGTCCCCTCTCTCAAGAGAGTTTTAAAGCCAGGAGTTTTTCTTTTTAAAAAGACAGCATCAGTGGAAATTGTTATCTGTGTCACAAGATGTATTTCTAGAGTGGGTGGTAAGCTTCTTCTCTACCACATAAAAAAGAAGCTGCGCGCGCGTGTGCATGTGTGTGTGTGTGTGTAACATTTCCTACCCCCTTACAAAATTATGCTAATACATACACCTGCAGTAAAGATGGTAAAAGTTTCCAGCACATGAAATGAACAAGGAAATCTGCAAATCCTATTTTCACATACATCAGCACCTAGCTGTGGCAATTACAGTAACCAGAAAGATGCTCAAATGTTTATTTCTCCATTAGGACTTTACCCCACTATCTAGTCTAAATGGTGCAGTAAATCCCAATAGAAACAGGTTTTATGGTGATAGTGTTATTTTTACAGCAAATTCAAAAATGCTGTTGATTTTTAGTGGAGGGAGAAAGCTACTAAGACATGATTTGAAAGGAGCAGCTTTCTTTAAACCCTTTATTTTGCAAGGAGATGTGTCTGTTATCAAATACCTGCCCACAAAGCTATCACTGGATATGGAGGAGAAGGTGAGAGGAGAGAAGTAAACCCTACTTAATTATTTCTCGAACAACATTTAATAACAACTCACTACATATAACAGTAGCTTTGACTAGATTCACAATGAAAGGATTCCAGACAGCCACCCTCACAATCAGATTTCCATCCTTCCTCATGGGCCTGGGACCCTTGCCTTCACTCTGGGGTAAATTCTGATGTTCTCAGCCAGGCTTGCATCTCTATTTTATTACACGTGCTAGGAGTCCATAAAGGGGCCAGGAGGCAGTTTTGTTCCCAGCTCTGCGAATGACTACCTGTGGGCAAATCATTTGACCTCTCTGTACCTTTATTTACCCCTTGATGAAATTGGGAATAAATAACACCACCTCACAAGCAAAGTTTATTTAGTTAATGCTGGTGAAGAACTTCAATACAAGATGCTGCTTAGTTATTGCTCAGGTATTTGCAGAACTTTGGTGGGCTCTCAGCCCTGCCCATCTTTTCAGTCTGTTAGAGCAAAAACAAAGTTGTACGCATTGATAAAAAAAAACATTCAAAGGTGTGACCTATGAGCAGGAGAACAAACACCCATTTGTGGGGTCTCTAAAGTACAAGGAAAGCAGTAGAACCAAGACAAACATGGAGGCTTACAAAAGCCCTGAGAGCTATTTAGACAGGAAGACTACCCCACACACCACCCAATGTCCAAATATCCCTGTAATTGAAGGAAACTACAGGTTGGTCAAACCACTGCAGAGCAACTCCACCTCCAATAGGTTTATGCTGCCATTCTTAGGTACACATGTATAGGATCACTCAACTACAGGTAAGAAACTTGCATCATAACATGAAGTTAAGCTAGGTATAACATGGGGTGTGGCACTCCCAGTGATTTTGGCATTGGCTATACTGCTGTTCTGGAGAACTGAGCTGACCTGGGAGCAGAGCCCCAGATTTAAAGGGACAGATGTGGAAATATAGACCGTTAGCATATTCATTAAAAATAAAAGGCTATATATTTATTTTGAAAGGATATTACAACATCACTCGAGTGCTACAAGAGCAGCCTTTCTTACAGGATTTGGTCACTTGTGCTTTCAATCCTGGTGAAGCTAAGAAGTGAGGCATGTAAAGTGAATGGTAGTTTGTGAAGAGCCAAAGTTAAACAATCATTCTGGAACATCAAGAAACTTTTAACCAGAGAGAAGGATGAAGATTTGGGTCTGGTCTTATTTTTTCCAATCTGAATTGTCTGTCTTCAGCTTACACCAGTTCCCCCTTGTCACCACCCATTGACAAGAAACAAGAGTGAAATTCTGATCCCATTGAAATCAGTGGGTGTTTTGCCATTGACTTCAGTGGGGGAGCAGGCTTTGCACCCAAACTGTAGCAATACTGCAATTATTGGAGAAACTTCAGCAGACAGGAACTGGATCTTGCAGTGCCTTTTTCATTCATATATTTGCTTATCCCAAGTTATATCCAATATTTTCTATTGTGGATCACAAATTAGCAAAAACATCAAAACAGAGTGAACTCTTAAATCTCACTGGGAATTTGGACTGCAGTAACACAGCAGAAGGTTTAGTAGCTGCTGTCTCTGTCTCTCTCTGATTTCCCATTATGCACTGCAGGTTAAATCCTTTTAAATAATCTGAATATAGTTAAAAACTGAGATATTTCTGGATAAGAAGTTGTTGGGATTTTCTGGGGGGCAGGAGGACTGCACATATTAAGTATATCTGGAGACTTCCAAGTGTAACAGCAAACCTGTGATTCCAGAATGAGGTTATCAGTGCTGCCATCTGCTAAACTTAAATTGATCATTTGCTGTCAGCATATCCTATGTGTAATTTTTCAGGAGGCTTGTCTAGTGGAATCCCTTTGATTTTTGGTTTGTGACTTGTCGTTCAAGCCATTTAAAATAATATTTTTAACTGTTTTCTCCTTTAAGTTTTCTTTAAATACCCAGGAAAGAACAGTAAATGTTCAAGAGTTCCTTATATAATATTCAGCAAACAAACTTCAAGGCAAACTTAAGCAAGATCCTCTTTTTGTTTGTTTTATTTTATTACCTGTTGTATATCTTTAAAACAATGAACTATAAGTAGTTTAATCTCAAGGACTGTGTCTAACAACATTTTGTTTGACCTCTTTTGTTTGACCTTTTTAAGGCCCGGCTTGACAAAGCCCTGGCTGGGATGATTTAGTTGGGAATTGGTCCTGCTTTGAGCAGGGGGTTGGACTAGATGACCTCCTGAGGTCCCTTCCAACCCTGATATTCTATGATTCTATGATTCTTTCTTTTATGCTGCATTTCAACCACAGCATAATTATATATCTAAAGCCCTTCCTCATCTCCATTATACACACATACACACTTATACATTGCCATCATACATTTACTACCTTATGTCTAGTCAATCAAATCACTCAACTGGCTGAAGAATCTTTGCCCTTTAAGTGTTAATATCAGGAGTCTTGGAGAATGGAATGGAATTATCTTTGATAAGTCATTCTGTTCTTAAGGAATAAGGGGGCCAATGGATTGGGTAGGTTTTAACTAATTATATTATTCACTTTTATTGCAGTAAAATCAAACAGAGAGGGAAAGATAACATACATACTGACACATAGTGGGAACACATTGTAGAAATAGCCAGTCATCATTATTGGAATTTTCCCATTGTTATTTATACATTATGGCCATATGAGAAATCCGTAAGATTTTCAAATAGCAAGTGTCAAGGTACTGTATATCCATGAAGTTGGTAAAATAAATCAGTTAATTTGGCAGGTAAGTATTAAGTAATCATATTGTCAGAATAAGGTGAGTAGCTAAGAGAGGAAGACAAAGGAGAAAGGAAAAATTCTAAAGGAAAGGAAAGAGGAAGGAACCGATTGGGAATAGGTAGAAGAAAGAGTGTGATAGCCAGGGAGAATAAAGAAAAGGATGAGTAGTGTGTTATGGGTAGACCCTTAGGACCTGTCCTGTTCCAATCACGTGGGAGTCCTTCCTACTGCTAATTTAACATCACCAGGGAAAGTTTGATTTTCATTGTAATTGCTTCTTTGTTACCTAACATATTGGACTTCTTGGACAAAAATAGAGCTGCTTAAACATTTTTCATGCAAAAAAATTTTCAATGGAAAAATGCATTTTCAGGAAATTAAAATGAAAGGAAATGAAAATTTTCATAAAATGTGTGTTCCCGTTGATATTTTTTTCAATTTTTGATTAAAGAAATCTGAACACACATTTGTTTCAATTCAATTTTTTAAAAATGTTTCATCTTGGTTTCGGGTTTTCTCCCTTCCTGAAACCAAAATGAAATAAAAATTCTCTTTCATCAAAAATCTCAAAATTACATGAAAAGTTTCAAATGAAATGAACATTTTTTCATAAAATTGTTTCACAGAATATCCATTATTTTTCAACTACTCCTCGGCAAAGCATACATCCAATGTTACACCATATATCCAATTTATGTTCCAGTATTATAATGACATTTAAAAGACCACAGCAGGGAACAAGGAAAGTATAAACTCACAATAACAAAATGGTAAAAAAGGTACTCCAAAGGCTGCAGTTATTCAGAATGGTACAATGTATACATCCCTGTGCTACACAGTCATACATATGGTGGTAGATCAATTGATAGGAAGTATGGTAATCATTTATGACATGAACTTTATGGCTACTCTGGTATTTTGTACATGCATTTCTGAACTGAAGGACAGTCAGTCAAGGAAAACAGCTTGGATAAGAATGGGTTTAATGGAGTGTGACCAGAGTCCCAGGGGAGCCAACTGAGGTCACTCAATTAGGGTGAACTGCAAAGAATGGGGCAGGCAATCCCCAAAGCTGGCATAGCCGGCAAGTTATATGGGCCCGTGGTGCCCATGCTCCACCAATATTCTTGAAGGTGGGCCCAGCTCCACCAATATTTGGGCCCCAGGCTCCATGCTTTGGGGGGCCCTACGCCATGGGTCAGCAACGTGGGCAAAGGAAGACAAAGACAAATAAACAATAAAGACATAACGTACTGAAGATACTGAAGATACTGACAATACCATAGAGCTGATGGTTTTAGGAATACTAAGAACTGAGTTTAGAAAAATACTAAACATTAGCACTGGTTCTGTTCAGACACATCTTTAGTCCATTAAAATATTAACCTGCTATTTATTTCTCTCTTTCTTCTTTGCTTTCCTAGTCTTTTTTTTTTTTTTAATTTTTGTTTCTTTATATCTTTTCTATGGAATTGAATAGTGCTGAGCTGCTTTCACCCTGAGAAATCACATATCACTGCATTTTTGTTTAGTTCTAGGCATAATTTGAGACAATTTAACTTGAATAGCAATTTTGTATTCACATCTTTTATTTATTAAGGTTCTTCAAAATACAGGGAAAGGGGGGGGAAACAAAAACCAGTTCTGCACAATACAGGGAATGTCACGGTGGGGAAAAATAAGGACAAAGAAAGAAATGTTATTGTTTTAAAAGAAAAGATATTGGCCCTGATTGTCTCCAGCCCAGAGATGTACTCAAAGCTGGAGAGGGGAAAGTTGATAGCAGGGAGTCAGTCATTCTCTGCACTGTGCAACTCTAGTTCTAACCCTGGCAGAAGTTAGAGCAACCTTGAAAGTCCATCAAAGTGAGGATGGAGGGCTTTAGTATCACCGACCTGCCAGGAGGGGAGAGTAGCATAGAAGACTGCTGCAGCAGCTTTATACATAATGGGAGATTCCCCCATCCTTCCAGGGAATTCATAGCTATCCAGATACTAACAGTAATTGTCCCCTTTGCACCACCTCAGTCACCAAGAACCCTGGGGAGAGAATCTGGCCCTCTGTGTTTGTTTGTTTGTAATATTGGGCTAAATCATAGCAGGCACCCACTTACGCCTGACCTGAATTTGGCCCCCTGTTTTTGTTTCAATATTTTCAGCAGTTTAACAGGTAGTCTGCTGAACGAGTAACCACATGTTCCCAAAAAAGGTGTCTGCTCCTGCGGAGTGGTAGACATGTTTCCAAAAGGTAGAAAACACAGTATTGCCAGAATCCACTAGGAAAGGATTGCTCATTTCATAATCATTTTCTGTTCTTAGGGAACACTGAAGTCCTGGGTAAGAGAAGATTTCAGGCACATGCAACAGAAGGCATATTGTTCATTTAGTCATGGTGTATCCTTCATTCTCATTCTTGCTTTCCTTGGGGAAACAATGTTAAATTAGAAAGTGAACGTACGTTCTGGATATTTACCCAGCATTTGGGGAAAGATAATGAATCACTATCTAAATCTTGTCATAGGTCTGATAGGCGAATGTCCACCAGCGAGAGCTCAGACTGCTGTGAGGGGATCCAAACACTGAATCCCACATGCCCTTATCTTGCTGGGGTTGGACAGAGTTCAGGCCTTGGCCTGGAACCTCTAGGCACACACTACAGGTGCAGACCTTGCGTCTGACACCCCTCTTCACACCCCACAGTCCAATTGCCTAGCCCTAAAACCAGTGCTGTCTCCCCAAAACCTTCCCATCAGCTCTTGCACATTTCCCAGAATCCCACCAAATGTGAAAGCTCTCTGGTTTACAGCTTACTCCTTCAGGGGCAGGCTGTCTGAAAGTAAACAGACACACAGACAGACTTTGCACAGGACTCTAAAACTCCATTGCTCTATACTTAACAACACAAGACAGACACAGGTCGAGACAAACTAATGAACATGCCTATCCACATTTCTGCTTCCTCACTATTCTGGAGAGTTCTTTGGGCCTGAGCAGAGTCCTTTCCCTTGCAGCTCATGACTGCCAAATCATGGAGTCTTTCCAGCCCCAGTAACTTTCTCTTTTGTTTCCAATGACTGCTGAGGGACCCTCTCCTTTATAACCTCCAGCCCCCTTTGTCAGGTAACTCCCTGATGAGCCTCAACATGTGGTCACAGCCCTTTTCCAGCTGACATCATTACCAGGCAACTTCTCCCCTGATAAACCAGTTCTCCTTGGTACGAGCCAGCCTTTTGTCTAGCATGCTTCTATTTGAATAGAAAACCATCCAGATTTCATGACTTTCTGCAGTTAGCCCTGTACCAGCCCTTAGAATTCTAGCCCAGCATGGAGGTAAGAGGAGAACAGAGAAGTCAACAAAATGCACATTCAGAATAGAGTTTGCAGCTTGGTAAAGATACACACACCAGAGAGTTCATAATCTCATGCAGAATTCATAAACTGTATATAGACAGATTCTCCAAATGGTTACAAGCTGTAGTATCAAATTTACTGTTTGAACATGCATTTAAGTAACTGGTTATATTAATAATAAATATGAGCCCAATGGTGCATATAACTAAGTAACTGGCATGACTTTGTTTTCTGTGTTCTGAATCTTTACGGCCAAATTTTTCAAATGCAGGTGCCTACCATGAGGCTCCCATGTTCCAGTAAGTGGCCTGATTTCCAAAAGTGCTGAGCAACCCAATAAGTCAACAGGGCTCTGTGCAGACACAGGTGTACACCCATGTGGAACTGATTGCAGGTCCAGGACCTATGACTCAAAAGTAAAACCTCCAGTAAAGAGCTCACTTAATGACTGTGTATTATTGTTGAATCAGCTCAACCACTCCACTGGTTTAAAATATTTTACAATAATAGTATTTCATATGAGTTATTTGAGTTAAAATCCAACATTCTCAGATGAAAAACATTTTGTGCACTGGAAAAAAATGCCAAGAAACTTATCCAAAAGAGAGTGGAGGCCCATTTGCAATTTACAACATGGCTAATCTGGAGAGAGTTAATTATAACATTATTAATAAAATTGGGATTAAAGATTAGGAGGATTTGTTTTGTATGTTTGTGGTTCAAGTAACTCTGCTTTGTGTAGTTCTTTCTATATTGCCAGTTTGTCACTTATGCCCCACCCATTTCCCCCAAATCTTTCCTTTCCCTCCTTCTCTGAAGAACAATTTGACAGTTTGATTTTGGAGAAAAGGTTAAACAATAACATGTTTTCTGTCTCTGCAGCAATGGACAAATAAATGACTAATACAAGTACAATTAGAAAGGTGGACAAGGCATAAAACCTCATGCTTAAGACCACCTACAACCTGATGCTTTTTAAAGCCATGAGGCACTCTGACATGCAGAACTTCCCAAAGCAATTAGTATGTGGCTTGGGTAGGGTGATAAGACCAGAAGATCAAAGGCTGAGGGACTAATCAGCGAAGAAGTGAAACACTCATCCTGCAATGCAGATCCTTCTGCTAGTATGAAGTAGAATGTATACCTAAAAACAGACCTGTGCATTAGGATCACAGGTATTGCTTCACTGACAGCCTATTATAAAGCTCCAACTGTGTCCAGCTTTCTAAAGCCATTTCATAATTATATTTATCAGGATGAATAATGTGCAAAAGTATGCACTTCTGCTTTTTAATACTTCTTTATTGAAACAAGTATGCCAAGAGGATCATGCAGATTCCTGCTATATCTAGCAAGATTTGTATGTTCTAAACATAGGGAACACAGTGAATGGAATAGTCTATTTTATATTGTTGGATCTACATACCTCTCTGTGCCTGTTTCCCCTCTCACCTTTAGTGATTCTTGTCTGCTTACATTATAAGCCGTCATTGTGTCTTATCTTGTGTTTGTACAGCACCTACCACAGTGGGACCCCAATTTCAGTTAGTCCCTTTAGAGGTTACTATAATATAAGTAAATAAATAAATAAATATCATAAGAGACAAGGATACCAGGATTGTTGTTGTTGTTGTTAAGTCTTCTCAGCATATAAACTGGTGTTTGCGGGGCGGGGGTAGTGAAATTTCTGGAATCTATTCATGTTTCAAAGGACCTTTTCTGACTTCCACTACTATACAATGCCTAAAATTGGAGAAGAAAGCAGAATGTGCAGAAATTTCTGTGCATAAGAAGTTGAATCACACTCTGATGAGATCCACTCAAGAACTAGCCATGCATTTAGTGGAGAATTTTTATGCTGGTCCAACTGTTCATTCACTACTTGTCTATTTGTCCAGCACTTTTGTAAGTGACAGAGTTCCACACCATATGTGTCTGACCAGCATGCCTCTAGCCCACTCCACTACTTATTTCTCTTTGCTATACGTTCTGAGTAAACTTGTTTGAAATCCTGTTAAGTTCGCATATCAGGAGATAATATTGTATTCATGTTTATTGCTGTTTTGCACTAATCCACAAAAATTCTTCCAAGCAGATGTGGAGATGCTCCATGAGGGCTACTTCAGCCCAATGGATGAAGTAATCTAGACAAGACACGTCCATACATTCTTCCCACATAATTCACGAGGATTGGCATAGCAGTGGATTCCCATCCTGTCCATGTTCCGGTCCTTCCTAGCTCCTCCAACATGGTACTTTCATAAGGCAGAGTTCCATATCATATATACTCATTGCATAGCCCCCTCTCCCTATATTTAGCCCCCTCTTAAACACTGAATCCAGACCAGTTCTGCTTCACAGGGGCCTTCCACAGCCATGAAGAAGGGGCCTAGCTTTGCCCCTAATTGCATTATAAGCATAAATAACAAATTCAGTTATACCCAGTACAATGAGCATTCTCTCCCATCCATTAAGGATGGTGCACTCATATCTCTATGAATGGAAATGACCCTTGGTTATTTATAAGACTTGACTATAAACTTGTATTGGAATAAAAAAAATGGGCCGTGAGTCCCTGGAAGGGTTTAAAATAATTTATTCACAAAAGTCCACCTCTGATATTAACACTACCTGAATTCTGGTCCTTGGAATCTGAATATCCAGACAGTGTACTAAAGGTTTGTCCCACAAAGGGGCTTCAGGGAACCACTCTCACGTCCCTACTGCCTTTGTGCATGTTTTTCCAAGATCTTTGAAAGTCCTCCATCATGCCACAGGGGCCTAGGGCCTCTTTTAAATCCCAACATCTGTTTTTTTCTTTGAAGCCACTAAATTGTCCTCCGCTCTTAACCATCTAGCTTTATCCCTTACTGAAATTCTGATTTACCACAACTTAAATAGCAGACAATAACTATTCTGATACTGATGGCTACCGAGAAAGGCAACGTAAGTGTGTGACAGTGCCTCAGGAAATCCAGTAAATGGATTGTCACCCTTCATCACAAAGAATGAGTGGCAGTCTGGTTGTTTGTCCATAGAGTTCCACTTGTACATATGTAGGCCCCCATCATGACACTGGTTTCCCCTTTGATGTCTTCAGCATGATGTTGGCCCATTGCAGAGGATGATGGCTGAGTTTGACTGTGGCAGATAAAAGTTTTTATCCTCTCCAGTTTTCACAGCCTTTTGATGTGTGAAACCAGGCTCAGGCAATATGTGTTTCTTTATTACCTCACTACATAGACTACATACAAGCCAGCCATGAAGGCTGTAACACAAAACAGCATCAAATTCACAGGGTCAGATCTCTCTGTGGGTGTAAACTGGCACAGCCCTATCACCTTTCTAAACTGCCACAAGCTGTGAAACCATTTCTCCTTCTTCTTGGTTTCTTTTATGATACCAGGCTCTCTCAGCAAACACCAGCAGCTTTCAAGCGAAATGTACCTGCACTTCAGCCGGCTAAATCATTTACAATTAATAAGGCTACTCAATCAACTTTGCCTCTTTGTCCACGGACAGATCGCTATCTTCTCTCAGGTGCTCATTATTCAAAATTATCAGCTGAATAAGCACTCCCAATAATTACTGGTTTGTATCTTACTAACAAGCAGTTCGCAGCAGATATCTGAGATTCAGTATTTGAAATTCAACCTGTTTTGATTGGACACAAATCACATGGTAAGTTTCTGTTCCCTGACTGGATCACTATGACATCTATAAATATATTTTTGTAAGCTGCAGAATAAAGTCTTGTTTGAATTGCACTTATGGGTGTGGGCATTGAACAGTAGGGATTTCTGCTCCCCGTAGGGTGATAAAGGGGCAGATTGTGGCTTTCATCCATTGGTGGCTTTAGAAGCAAGGAGGAGGGGACATCAAAGTCACAATTTCTCTGGGAGAGGAGAGGCTGATACTCCACTACTCCTTTACAGGATTCAGTGAACACTCCCAGCTCTTGAGATGACTCAGCTAAGCTAGCCATGGCAGAGGGAGTTAGGACTGAGTCTCACCCTCATCCAGCCCCCTTCTGCAACCTTTAGGATGTCAGAATATCTGGAGTGACTCACAGCTGCGAGTGCCTACCTCAGGGAAGACTGTCAGAAAAACAGGGCAGACACCCCACACTGGTGGTATGTTCTATAATTAGATTTCACCAAGTCAGTAACAAATGATAACTGGATCACTATACCAGTCTTCCCATGGAGTCACAGACAGTCCCCTTAGACACTCCAGTCTATCTCGCCACCCAGACAAATTGGACTTAGTGATAAAAGGTCACAAACCAAAAATCACACCACATCAGGTTTCTCTCAGTCCCAGGAGACTAGCCAATTACCTCAGAGCAGATTGGTACTCTAGATCTTACACCAACGACAATGCTAGGAGCCAATTCTATAGTAAACTAACTCAAGGTTTATTAGCCAAGAAAAAGGAAACGAAAGTTACTGAGAGATTAAAGCAGATAAAATCTATGCACAGGTAAGTCACAGTTTGTAATTACAAATGGTGGCAGTGATGTAGTAAACTGCCAGTTTCCCAAAAGTCTTTTCAGGGTTCCCAGATTGTCTCTTGGGCAGGGCCAGCTCTGGCTTTTTTGCTGCCCTGGGCAAAAAAGCCACTGGCCGCCCCCCACCCCCCACCCCCCCCCCCCATTGCGGCAGGAGAGGGCGCCGAGCCCGGCCGCGGGCCCGCAATCCCTGACCGGCCGGAGTGCCGGGAGCAGGGCGGAGAGCCCGGCCGGGGCTCTCCGCTCTTCCCGGCGGCCAGAGCGCCGGGAGCAGGGCGGAGAGCCCAGCTGGGGCTCTCCGCTCTCCCCGGCGGCCAGAGCGCCGGGGGGAGGGCGGCGAGCCCGCCGCGGCTCTCCGCTCTCCCCGGCGGCTGGAGGGTGGCGAGCCCAGTCGCGGTGCTCTTGGGCCGGAGCACCCTGCCGCGCCGCCCCCCTCCAGGCGCCGCCCCAAGCACATGCTTGGTGGGCTGGTGCCTGGAGCCGGCCCTGCTCTTGGGATCTTTGCTTTGCATCTGGTACATTTCCCTGTAAGAGTCCAAATGGTCCAAAGATGAAGGATCTTTCCTTGAATCCATTCTTATAGCTTCTTCTCACAGAAAACAAGCTGACTGGGTCACTATCCATGTGGGCTTTTCCTTTGATGACGGAGAGTGGGGAATTCATTTTGAGTCTTTGACCTCCGATCATCACACACAAGGATGACTTGCTTTGAAATTAGCACTTTTCTGTGAAAGTTCCTCATTTGCATTCAACAAGGCATCTTTCTCCTTTGATGGGTTAAGACCTTGTCTACACTACACGGTTTTGTCGATAAAAGTCAGCTTTCATCAACAAAACAGTGGAGGTGTCATACTGAAATGCTGCTCCCGCCGATGTAACTCCCCTGCTACGCCGATATAATAAAACCACCTCAATGAGAGGTGTAGGGCTTTTTGCCACTTAGAGTGAAGCAGCATCAGTGTAGACACCTCACTTGATTATGTCTCCATAATTGGCCTCCAAGAGTTGTCCCACAGTGCCCATCAGGACCTCTCTGGTCAGCAGTTTGAACTCCGCTTCCCTGAAGGTACACAAGTATGCACCCCTCCCCCATTTAAAGGCCCAGGAATTTTTGAAATTCCTCTTCCTGTTTGCTCGGCATGGACAGTTCACACAGCATCTTCCCAGCTGACCATGCTGAGCAAACGGGGCAAGGAATTTCAAAACGAAGTCGGAAGCCCAGGGAATGATGGGACGGGATGAACTGCATCATGGGACGGCAAGCACCCCCCCCATGATGCACCATGATCTGTTCCTAGAGCTCCCAGTGGCAGAAGATGATGAGTTCCACAGTGGGAAAGCTACCCACAATGCAATGCTCTGTCAATGCAAGAGCACCGACTGTGGATGCACTCCACCAACACAAGGACCATTGGGTGGATGTGCACAACTGATGTAATTAAAGCAGCTTATGATCGTCGATGTAACTTAAGTCGACTTAACTCTGTAGTGTAGACATGGCCTTAAGTTACAGGGGTATACACAATGTAAATGTTTGCTACTATTTTATAACAGGAACAGATAAGTAAAAACAATGCATCCCATTAGTCTTCATGACATTTAAACACCAAATACGTTCTTATACATGTAACAATCACTCTGATCTATACTAATACACATGTGAACTGGCCTGGTGCTTCAGCATGAGCTGCCACCTGTTCTGCCAGCATCACAAGGGACACTAACGTTACACATTTACAGTGCACCCGTCTCATAGTATGGCTGGTACTTACATACACCCTGTTAGCAACCAGTCCCTCCCCCAGGGCCGGCGCAACCCATTAGGCGACCTAGGCGGTCGCCTAGAGCGCTACAATTTGGGGGGCGGCAACCGCAGCGGTATTTCGGTGGTGGGACCTTCCGCCGCCTCTGTGGGGGGTGGCATTTCGGGCGGGACCTTCCGCCACCTAGGGCAGCAGAAAAGCTGGCGGCGCTCCTGCCCTCCCCCACGTACACCCTGGCAACTATAGAGGACCGGTCCCCAAAATGTCCATCCAGCAAAACTTCTGCAACTTGCTTTACTGACCTCAGTACATCTGAGATACGGGAAGAGCAGAATACAGACCCTGATTCAGGAAGCATCCCTATTGTGGGAGGGCGCACAAGCACATGTTCAAGTACTTTCCTGAATCAGAGTATACACACCCATTCAGGACACAGAGGAGTGGCAAAATCCATGATATAAATGAGGAAATCCAGAACAGAGCCCATAGCTTTATGTCACTCTTCTCTCACTTCCCATTATCCCTTTCGCCATCCATTCCCCCCCCCCCAGTCTTTGTTTCTTCATCTCATATTCAGATGTGAAGGCCCTTGAGAGTATTAAGTCATTGATTACAAGTCTCTTTCTGATGTGCAACTAAATATACCATCTCACGCCCTTCACACTAGTGAGTGTCAGTTTGCTTTTTCCAGCTACAAAACACAGCAAAACTGCAGCCTGGGTTTTTACTAGTATTTTTATTCAACATACAGAAGTCCCCTACCATGATATTTTTTCATTTCACTTAATGCCTAGCCTTCTCTTTTCCTGACAGCTACACAAATCTTCCTGGAGGTGGTTGTTTCTGGACCTGCTACATTTTCTGTGTTAAAAGTCATTTATCCTTAGCTCAGTGCTTTCAGGGGACAGAGAAAACAATTAAGTTCTGCAATGCACCTTGTAAGTAGGGCATGAGCATTTATTACCTGCTATAGCTGAAGTCTGTAACCTAAGGTTTACTCATTCAATAAATAGTGGAACAAAGGGTATTCTGGCATGAAGACTGTTTATATCTCATACTGGATTTTTATTTTGGAATCGTTTTCCATTAAACTATTGAATGGCCTTCGAACTGTGATTGTTCCCCGTTATTGAAATTGTACCTCTGGCCCTCCTCACAGAGCAGTCCTATAACCTCCTAGCGTATGTATCTGCATATCATCATACAGAATGTGCCTATGTGAAATGAGGTGCTTAGACAATAGCAAGGGGCTTTTTGTGCAACACAAAAATATATTAAAAAATACATAATGTAACTTGTCTTAATATACTTTTCTGAGTCTAAAAATATGCCAGACCAAAAGAAACATATTTACATAAAAAGCAGACAAGGTCAAATAACAAAGAAAGCCCTTAATTAGTTGTAATCAACTTTAATTTGCATACCGTATATAATTCCTAAATGATTGTTAATAATAACTTTATATAATGGACTTCCAATTTTCATGAAAATGGCACATTTTGATAAGCAGACACAAAACCCTAGTACTAATAAGGTTTAATTTGCATACATTAGACTGATTATCCAAACAAAAGGATTACAGTATTACTTCTCCATACCTTTATGTCCTTATTATGCACATTTATTAACTTCACAAAAGCTAGCTGTTAGTGACAAACAATAGCCACGGCTGAAAGAGAAATCTACGGTATGAATAAAGTGCATTTTAATGCTAAAGAGCAAAGTTTATATAGTGTGAATGTTTTGTTTAACTCTTTCTAAGCGAAAAGCACTAATGTTCTATGAGGCATGTATTATTAGTCGAATAAATCAACTTCTTTTCATTATGTGCAGTTTTCTGGTTGTGCATTACTTAACACAAAAAGTCCAACATGCTTCATCATCCCGCTTTCTTAATGAACTTATCTGAAGATAAAAAAACATGGAGGGGTTTGAAAGTGTTCAGAGATCATGTTTACAGCAGCAGCAGAATTAAGCTTTTAGTTCATGTGGCTCCAAGGCACATTGTTAATAAATATACTTCAACAAGCTTAGTTTTCAGCAGTGTAAATAATAATATAGGTGACATTAATATGGATATCTGTTCTAAATGATATCGTAGATTCATAGAATTTAAGGCCATTAAAAGGGACCATTAGATCATCTACCCTGGCCTCCTGTATATCACAGGTCATAGAATGTCATCCAGTTACTCCTATACCCAAAAACATTTGTTTGCCTAACACCTATCTCCCAGAAATGCAGACCAGCTTGATTTGAAGACATTTTGGCTATGCCTACACTTAATGTGAGATTCCCAGCTCACATAGACATACTTGTGCTAGCTCTCATTGAGCTAGTGCATTCAAAATAGTAGTGTAGTCATGGCAGCAGCAAGGGACAGCATGGGTTCGCCACCCCAGCTACAAACCCACCTGGACCCCATGGGTACATACACAGGGCAGCTAGCCCAGGCCATCACAGCTACACTATTTTTTGTGCACTACTTGGATAAGAGATAGTAGAAATACATCTCTGTGAGCTGAAAGTCACATGCCTAGCACCAAGTGCAGATGTAGCCCAAAAGATGGAGAATCCATCACTTTCTTTGGTAGATTTTTCCAGTAGTTAATCACCCTCCCCGTAAAAAACAAACACTGCCTTGTTTCTCATACAAACTTATTAGACTTCAGCTTCCAGCCCCTGGTTCTTGTTATGCTTTTCTCCACTAGATCAAAGAGCCCTTTAATACCCCATATTTTCTGCCCAGGAAGGTACTTGTACACTGTTATCAAGTCACCTCTCAATCTTCTTTTTCATAAGCTAAATAGATTGATCTTTTTGGGCTAGACCCACAAAGGGACACAGGCACCTCACGGACACTTTAAGTTCCTAAATGCAAATTTTAGATCCTCAAAACCCACATTAGCTGCCACCTAACTCTGTAGTTGTGTCAAGTCCCTAGGCACCTGAGTTTCCACCATGAAAGTCGATTAGGCACCTAAAAATCTGCCACTAGGCATGCACAAAGCCACCGCAGTCCCAATGCCCTAAATCCTGGTGGGATCCTCAAACTAGGCATTGCCTCACCTATCTCACCTGTGAGGCTCAAGCTGGCAAATATTTTTAGAGGCCACTTACAGATCAAGCCCTGCACAAGATGATGGTGGTGGTGATTGTGGTCCCTTTAGCTCAGTAATTAGAGCATTCACCCAGGGTGTAGGAGAGCCAGATTCAAAACCCCACTCTCTGCCCAATTTGAGCAGGAATTCAAAACCAAGGCCTATAAATGTACAAGAGGCCCCTATCTACTGGACTATGGGATATTTCGGGGGGGTCTCTCGCAATTTCTCCTGTTGAAGCCGTTCCACTTTGCACAAATAAAGAGTCATTGTGCCAGAGAGAGAAAATAACTCAGTAGCCCAGGGGTTAGGGCAGTCACCTTGGGATGTGGGAGACCTGCGATGAAGTCCTCCTCCTTGTTTGTTTCGAGAGAAAGGATGTAAGCAACTAACTCCAGGAGAGGGTTGTGGCAGTTTATGGGGTACCCAGGACTATGAGTCACCTTGTTACCCCAACTCTAGTGAGAGGTACCCTTGCCTATGGCGGCTGGGTGTCAGCTCCCTTCCACCACCAGCCTTTCAGCTACTCAAGCAATCTCCTTGGGCCCAAGTCAGCCCCATCTTCACGTTGCAGGTTAACAATAGGTGCATCCCAGCCCGAGTCCTTTTGAATTGTTCCCTGGTGATATCCAGAACCTAACACTGGCTACTCTCAGAAATCCCAGCTCCATGGGAGGCAGGTATAATAGGCCAGAGGAAGCTAAGCCTCCCCTGGCACAGTCACTGCCACCGCCTGTCACTGACACCTGGGCCGGGTGGCCCTACCTGTGCTCCGCCTCTTTCCATCCCTGCTCTGCCCCTTTCCTGAGGCCCCCACTGGCCACAGCTGCCTGGTGAATCCCTCCTCTCCTCCTCTCCACTCCCTTCTCTGGAGGTCCCCGCAGCTTGCCACGTCCCTCCTCTCATCCACTCTCCTCCCACAAGAGGCCCCTTGCCTGCTGCTGGCCAAGTCCCTCCTCTTCTCCATTCCCCAATAAGGCCCTTTACCACCGCACGTCCCTCTCCTCCATCCCCCTCCCAGTGAGGCCCACACCACCCCGCGTCCCTCCTCTCCTCCACCCCATCCCCCGCGAGGCACCCTGATCCCTTGCCCTTCCCCCTTGGCCCCAGCCCAGGCAGGCTGCTCATCTTCAGGGAAGCGTGTTGGGGCTAGGGTGGCTGCAGACGGGACTTGAGATGGCTGGGGCCACCCAGCACTGGGGGGTCCCCGGGCTCTGGGGCCACGCCGCCCGGTGCTGGGGGAGGGGGGGCTGGAGGTACAGGGGCTGACGGCCCTGTGCTCAGGTGCGGGAGGGGCTCAGGGCTGCCCACCCAGTGCTCAGGGACTGGAGTGGTCACACACCACCCGCCCAGCACTCTGCAGCTGGGAGACGTGCGCTGCCTGTGTGCCCAGCGCTCCAAGGCTGGGGCGGGAGAGGGAGCTGTAAACCATGGGGAGGGAGGAGTCTTGGCTACGGTGGGGGAAGAGAGGCAGGAGGAGCAGGGCCTAGAACAGGAGGGGCAGGCCCAGCAGGGGGCTAGCCTTCCCAAGCCAGTGGTTCAGCCACCGCCCATGGTAGAGCAGGGGTGGAGTGTGGGCGGGGCTCCAGGTGGAAGAGATGGGACAGGGAGCTAGCCTTCCTCAGGGGAAGCTTCACGTGCCACCCATGCCTAGATCCTCTGACCCCCAAAGGAGCCGTGTACTCCACTTTGTTAGTTTTACCTTAAACCCCTGCTCCTGTACAGCACTTGTAATTAAACAAAAGGTTCATAGATTCTATGGCCAGAAGGGACCACTGATCATCTAGTCTGACCTCCTGTAGAGCTCAGACCATAGGACTTCCAAAACAATTCCTACAGCATATCTTTTAGAAAAATATCCAGTCTTGATTTAAAAGTTGTCAGCAATAGAGATTCCACCATGACCTTTGGTAAATTGTTCCAATCATTAGTTATGCTCATCATTAAAAATGTGTACCTTATTTCCAGCCTGAATTTGTCTAGCTTCAGCTTCCAGCCTTGGATCATGTTATACCTTTCTCTGCTAGACTGAAGAGCCCATTATTCAATATTTTTTTCCCCATGTAGGAACTTATAGACTGTAATCAAGTCACCCCTTAACCTTCTCTTTCCTAAGCTAAATAGATCAAGCTCCTTGAGTCTATCACGGCATGTTTCCTAATCCTTTAATCATTCTCATGGCTCTTTTCTGAACCCTCTGCAATATCCTTGTAGAACGGTGGACGCCAGAATTGGACACATATTCTAGCAGTGGTCACAGCAGTACCAAATACTGAGGAAAAAATAGCTCTCTACTCCTACTTCAGATTCCCCTGTTCATGCACCCCTGGATCACTCTTTTGGCCATAGTGTTGCATTAGGAGCTCATGTTCAGCTGATTATCCACCTCAGTGCCCAAATGTTTTTCAGAATCACTGCTTCCCAGGATAGAGCCTGGCCTACACTTTTTGTTCCCAGATGTATGCATTTACATTTAACTGTATTGAAAGATATTGTTTGCTTGTGCCCTGTTTGATTCCGATCTTGTTGAATCAGTGACTGTCCTCTTCGTTATTTATCATTCCCCCAGTTTCTGTGGCATGTGCAAATTTTATCACTGATGATTTTATGTTTTCTTCCTGGGCATTGATAGAGATGTTAAATAATGTAGAGCAAAAACCAGTCCCTGAGGAACCAATGGAAATTGACCCACTCAGTGAAAATTCCCCATTTACAGATACATTCTGAGACCTATCAGTTGGCCAGTTTTTAATCCATTTTGTTTGTGCCTTGTTAATTTTATATTGTTCTATTTTTTTAATCAAAATGTCATGCATTTCTAACTCAAATGCCTTAAGAAATGTAAGTATATTACCTCAACTCTTACCTTTACCAACCAAACTTGTAATTTCATCCAAAAAAGGCATTAAGTTACTTTGACAGGATCTATTTTCCATAACCTCATGTTAATTTAAGAAAGGATCGAGATTCAGCTAGAAACAAGAGAGAGTAATGGGAACAAATGGTTACAATATGAAACAAAATAATGAAACGTGAACCTGAATCTACACTTATCAATAGTTACCTTTCCTATCTAATAAAGTAGGTTCCCCACTCCTGCCAAATTAAGGTCTGTTGCAGAGCTGGCTGGCTTCACAGGAAGTAGGATCCCATTTTTCATGAGAACATGTCTGCTCAAGATGTCTCATTGGTGAAAGGATCCAGAGTGCCTTTCCTCATGCTGTGTTATACCGAAACACTCTTTTGTCTCTATTCATAGGCAGGGTGAGTCCCTGTCCGTTGTCATGTTTTGTTTTGTTTTTACCTCCAAAAGGTTTTGATTGTAGACACTTGTCTTTGATGGTTTTCTGTTGATAGTCTTAGCATGGAGCAAGATTAAGCTACTGAGGCTTGTTCTGCACCCCTGCCTAAATAGGGCAGGGTGACAACTCCTCCTGTCTGAATGGGCCATCAGTGACTAGCTTTTACACCAAGTCCATAAAGCGTAAGTTCAATATAAATAGATTATTCCTTAAATATTACCAATACATACCTTTCAATGATTATGAATTTGGACAAGTTACAAGTCTTCTGTAGATACCTTACCTGTTACTCTTTATGGATAAATATCCTGCAAGACGTGTATTTGGTAATGAGTTTGTCAGGTCTGAGCTGAGTTAGTTGCAAAGAACAGGGGGACCCTTTACCAAGGGGCCTCTATGTGTCACAAGGGTTGACAGCCAAGTGGAGACAGGCACCTCTCTCTAAGGGAATTAGGCACCTAAATCCAGGTCAGAGGGGCAGGGCTTAGGCTACACCTCTCTGCTCATCATTTCCTATTGACTAGTTTAGGCAGTTCCCTGCTCACTTTGCTAGTTTTCATGGCTCTCTTAGATGCCGAATTTTCCCCATGCATCAAAAGGGAGCCTGGGCTCCTAACTCAGGGCTGCAGATTCCATTAAGCAGCAAGGTGCCGAATGCCAGGTATTGCAAAGCTGAGCTGAAACCCCCTCTGTGGAGCTAGCCCGTTAAGTCTCTGACCATAAGGCATTTTCTCCAGCACATTTTTGTGGCTCTTTTCTGCACCATCTTTTTTAGATACATGGACACCAGTCTGAGTCTCACCCAGGCCATATACAGAGCTAAAGTCACCTCCCTTCTCCTACTCCCCTATTTATACATTAGGGTTTTTTGCCACAGCATCACCCTGGGAGCTCATGTTGGGTTGCTTGTCCACTATAACCCCTAAATCCTTTTCAGATTCACTGTGTTCCAGGAGACAGGCCCCTATTCTGTAGGCAAGGCCTGCATTCCTTGTTCGTAGATGCCTGACCTTGCCTTTGGCTGTATTAAAATACCTTTTGTTTGAATGGACCCTGCTTACCAAGCAATCCAGATCACTCTGTCCTCCTCATTATTTACCATTCTGCCAGTCCGTATCATCCACAAATGTTATCACCAGTGATTTTATATATCCAGGTCATTGAGGAAAATGTTGAATAGCATCAGGCCTAGTACCAATTTATGTGGGACCCCACTAGAAATGCCCCATTCAATGACTCCCCACATTGACAGCTACTTCTGAGATCTGTCCATTAGCCAGTCTTAACCCATTTAATGTGTGCCTTATTGATATTGTACAGTGCTAGTTTTTAATCAGAATGTCATGTGGTACTAAGTCTTATTAACGTCTACGGTCTATTACATCTAGACAGTTACCTTAGTCAAACTTGTAATTTCAATGAATGAAATCAGTTTTGTTTGACAAGCCTTATTTTCCATAAAACTACGGTGACTGGCATTAATTATATTCCTATCTTTTAATTCTTTATTAGTTGAATCCCCTATCAACTTTTCAAATAATTTACTCAAAATTAATGTCAGACAAACTGCCCTGTAGGGTCATCCCACTTACCCTTTTTGAATATTGGTGCAACATTAGCACTCTTCCAGTCTTCTGGAATTTCCCTAGTACTCTAAGACTGATTAAAATGAACATCAGTGGTCCAGAGATCTTCTCAGGCAGCTTTTTTAGGATTCTTGTCCTAAACGGTTAACCAGGCCTGCTGATTTTAAAATGTTTATCTCTACTAGATATTGTTTCCAGTCCGTTAGTAAACAAGGAGGACATTAAAGTACTGATCATGCTCATCTGATACAAGTACATCGCCTGTTTCTTTCAAACAAACAATGAATTCGTTATTGATTAATTCTGCCTCTTCTGCATCATAAACCACTTTACCATTTCCCTCAGACAATGGACCAACTACGGTTGCTAGGATTTTTTTGTTCCTAGTGTACTTAAAAAAACTCTTTTCCTTATTGTCGTTTGTCCTGCCAGCCATGGATTTTTCCACAATGTTCTTAGCTTACCTTAACAATTTTCTACATTTCATACCTTCTAATATATATCATAGCTGTCTATTTCCCGTTATTTCCATTTGTTATATATCATTTTTTATTTCTAATTGCTGCCTTCACTTTGCCACTGAACCCAGATGGACTTTTAGACAAAGTTGTCCTCTTCCTTGACTGTGGTATTTTGGCCACATAATAAACTTTTTTTGAACTCCCCATTTTCATTCACATTTTTCTGTTTAAATTTCACTCTGTTTTCTTCAGCTTTGTGAGATTAGCCCTTTTGAAGCACCAGGAATTTATGTTCCTGTTGGGACTCTCCTCTGCATACTTGCTTACATTCGATATGGATCATGATCATTGGTTCCTAGCCATACAAACTTCGAGTTGAGTGATTAATTCATCTTTATCTGTCATAGAAGTCCAAAATACAAATACCTCATCTTGGGTGCAACACCTTTTGTGTTAAAAAAAAAATCTATACTTGAAAATGTCATTGGAGTTTCTATTCCTGGCTGCATGAGATCTCCAATATGAAATCCCTCATAGCACCACAATTTTTCTTTCACCACATTACAGACAGGTGCTGAAGGAGTAACTCATCCTGTACTGAGGTTTGATTTGGTGTTCTGTAACAGATGCCCACAGGTACCCACTCTTTGGTATTTAGCACATTGATCCTTATGCATTCACTATCTTGTGGTTTTGAGTTTTGAATAAGTCCAAAAGAGGTAATGGTGTTTTCAAATGTACAGTTCTCCCCACCCACCCCCCATTTTACTTATTCTATGCTATCTAAACAGGTTAAAACCGGTGAATTTAACATTCCCAATACGTGAATTGTCCCACCAGATTTAAGTAGTACCAATTATATCAAATTCTTCTCATCAGTGGTAATATCCAGTTCCTCTTCCTTGTTACCCAAATTGATAGCACTGGTTTATAAGTAATTACAAAAATCTTCTCTCCACATTCTTTGTCACATTGTTTCAGTTTGTTTGCAATATGCTGAGTTTGAGATTGAATACTATTTACCTCCTAAGCACCTTCCCCGGCATTATTAGTTTAATGCTCCTGGCTACTCCAACTAATCTCCAATGGAGAAAATTGGGTCCCCCAGTTTTTAGATGCAGGCCATCCAGTTCGTACAGCCCTGAGACAGTGTGCTGGCAGCAGCTACAGCTCAAGCCCTTTGGAAACCAGCACCCTGGTCACCTGGCTGGATGGGGAAGTACTCTGTGCCTGTGGGGCTATTTCCAGTCCCTTATCCAATCACATCTCCAAGCACAGTTCCTCTGGGCAGTGTCCACTGACTCCTTAGATGCCTGTGAGGAGCAGTGGGCAATGTCAGGGGTTCTCTGCTCTGTGCCACCCTCTAGATTCCTGATTTTCAGCCATTGATCACACTCCTGTCCCTGATTTTTCCACTAGTTGTCCCTAGTATTCAGTTGTGGCCTGAGTCCAATGACTCCTCTCTCTCAGCTGAGAGGACGGGCTTAGACACTGCAAATAGTACCCTGGTCACTTAGATCACCCGAGGGCACTGGGAGCGGTTAGAGTAAGAGAGAGTTAGGTAGCTTGACTGGGTTTGGAAGAGTAGACGGAATCACTTACACCTATAGGGAGCCTGATGAGCAAATGGTGCAATTAGCTCACCAACTGGAGAACCCAGGGAAGAAAGCAAGCTGTACAGATGGCTGACCCAGAGAGCAGGAAGGGAACTCCATCCAGCTGCTGCCATACTGTGCTGTACCTGGAGCTTAAGGAAGAAACAATAGTAAACACACTTGGTGAAGGTACCCCAGTGTTCTGTATCGTTCATCAGGCAGTCTGATCAACACAGGTTTTCAGGAGCTGTAGGAGGAGCCCATTCACAAGCTGCTAGCCTGCTAAAGTGTGGCCCAATGATCCACAAGAACAAAATCTTCAACTTCATACCAGTCCCGCTGTTCACCTTCAGTATTTTCTGCCTTCTTGTCTGGTGGATCAGAAGGATGGCTGAGAATATCACTTGGAATTTCCTCCTCTTCATCTCCCTCCCAAGATCCCTGAAGTCTTCTGTGATCTGTGTAGTTCCATACGGTCATATCACTGGTTCCATTGTTTATCACCACCAATGAAGACTTCATAATCCCATCCAGACAACTTCATAATCCCATCCAGTCTCAGTTACATCTCATATTTTAACTCTGTGGAGACAGCACACCTTCCTGTTGTCCTTTGCTGAATTCTCTGTCCACTCTTCCTAATATGGAGTCACTGATAATTATTGGCTACCTGTTTAGGATGCTTGAAGAATCCCTTTTGGTAGATGTTTGCTTCATACCACAAGGATGCCCATCAGATATGTCTCTTGTAGCTTTAGGTTCTGTTCCTCCAGTGACAGTTTCCTCAGTAGTTGATTTATGAGTATCTTCTAACAATTCAATAGTTCTAACCAGGTTGAATGCCTCCTAGTTCTTTTTCCCTCTCTCGGTTACAAATCACCAGTCCACTTCTTTGGTTTCTCCTCTCTCCAGTTCCCTTATTTCCACTCCTTCCCCTTGTGTCATCTGTGGCAACAATTTTGGAATCTGATTATCCAAGAAGTCTATTTTCTTGGATGCTACACAGTGTTGAAATTTGCGCTTCTAGACCACATATCTTCTCCTCCTGTATGACCACCAGTTTGAACTTCAAGCATCATAAATCTCTTCTGAGCTTCAGCAGAAAGGAAAACCTCATGCATCCCAGGCAAGTCACACTAGTAGTTCCCTCATTGTCCATATCTGCTACGCATGTAGAGCCAGACCTAAACAGAAGGAACTACACTCCCTCTCCAAACTCTAAACACTGGGTTTGATCAAAGACCCAAGGATTTGAGCCACATGATCCTCACCAGCACACAAATGGGACAGACTTTTCTCACCTGGTCTGTTCAAGGGTTCAAAACCCAACCACACAATAAACAGGCAAACCAAACACAATTACCAAGTCACTTTATCTTCAAGCACAGGATCTGCAGCTATGTCCTCTGAAACTCCCATTTGCTTCTCCTGTTTAATTGCAGGGTGTACGTGAATGGGCAAAGTATAAGAAAGAAAGAAAGAAAGAAAGAAGCATTAATAGTGGATCTGTGTTAACTCATCTGAAGCAAATGAAACTCACAAAGGCCTGTAAAAGAGCCAATCTTGAAACCAACGGAATGCTATTTCTGAGCCCCCTTTGAGTTACGTTCTATGGCACTGGGCTGTGATGGCATGCAGTGGTGTTCATGATGTGAAAAGAGGGAAATCAGAAAATGAAGGGTCTTTTCCACATCATCAGTAAATACTTTTAATGCCCCTCTGGTGAGACATCACATCCAAACAGAAATAAGAAGATAGAATAAGTACCTATAGATGTCCTTCAGATCAGTTTTTCCTTACTGCTGCTAACAAATACAGTACCTATTCTACCCAACCCCCTTAAAAAGGTTTCTACCATCTTCTATCTCAGTGAAGAAGGTTACTACTTGAACACTCTTCAAAAGCAGCTACCATCTATAAGAGGGCTCGTTACATCGTTTCCACTCTGTATGAAGAAATTGATCTCACTTCTATAAGTATCTGGATATTGGTTTCAACATTTCTCTTTAATACCAAAAGATCAAATCCCAAGGTCCTTACAGAGGCAAAACTCCCATGAACTCAAATGGGAGTTTTGAATGAATGAGGACAGCAGAATTCAGTCTGGATTACATAACTAGAGAGCTGCTTCAACAGCGGTGTTTTAAACAGACCCAGATTAAATTATGTTCTGAAATGACATTCTAGGGCTTTCAAAGTATATTATGTATATCCTGAAAAGAGCAACATTTGCCACACTACCATGTTTAACTTGGCTGTGATTTGTTGTAGTCTGTATATTTTGAATGGGGAATACCATAAACCCATCAATAAATGTAACTGCCATAGATGGTGAGTTTTAAGGTTTTAATGGGGCCCAATATATTTGTTCTTTCAAGGATCCAGGCCTGTGAAGTCCAGCTAAGCCTCCAAGTGGAATGAAAAAGGGCAGGCCAACCCTGTAGCACCCCCTGCTGGCCAAGAGTGACTCTGCAGTACCCAGCCTCAGCTCTTTCAGTTACCCAGACCAGGTTAGCTCAAACATATATCCCTTTGTGCTGTCTAGTTTATTAACTTTCAATAGAAAGAAACATACTTCTCTAGCTGCTCTGTAATATAAACAATCCCTCTGTCCCTCTCCTAGAGGGAAGAGTGCTCCAGCTCTCCTCCTTGGAGCGGCAGTAGTAATTTACGTAGTCGTAGAGCCTCAGCCAGCTTCTCCTCCAACTGGTCCTTCCCCCAGCCCCATTAGTCCTTTCACTCTCAGGATAGGAGGATTCAGCAGGCAGAGCTACTCCTGCTGGTGTGTCTCCTGTTCTGAGGGAAAGGCAGAATACATCATCTTTTTCCCAGAGCTTGTCCCAAATGGATGAGAGAGAGGAGCCCTGCCCCATCCATTCTACAAAGTTCCTGGTCCCCATGCCTTAGTTTATCCCCTGCAATCATCTTCCTCTCTCCAAACACCTAGATCTGCCTTCCTTAGGTCTTCCTCTATTCTGAAACATCCTAGGATTTAAGGGACACACCACAGAACAGGTGTTGACTGACTACTAGTCCTTACTATCCTTAAGGAGACAGTCACCCTAATACAGGGGGTTAGAGATTTAGAAGTGGCCTCTGGACTCAGGTAAGAGCTGGGGGACAGGCTGAACACCATTCCAATAGTGTTTTTCAAACTGGAGTAAAATTTTCAAAAGTGCCTTAGTGACTTAAGAGCCCATATCTCATGGGAAGTCAATGGGATTTGGGAGCCTAAGTCACTTCTAAAAAAATTACTCCTGTTCTATAAGGCCTACCAGGCCCATGCCTTGCATAACTTTTAGACAGGGAAAGCCAATTGGTAGTGGGAATTGTTTAGTATTCAGGTCTGACTTTGGGTACATCTACACTGCAATAAAAAACCCACAGCACCAAGTCTCAGAGCCCAGCTCAATTGACTCATGTTGTGGGGTTAAAAGTTACAGTGTAGACAGTCAGGCTCAGGCAGGAGCCTGGACTCTGGGACCCACTGTAAGGATTAGAGCATAGGCAGTCTGGCCTAGCAGGCATAGGTGGGGTAGCATCCACAAATCAAGGAAAGCCACAAGGCAGTAGTCAGCAAGCCAGAATTTGAGTAATTGCTAGAGCCAGGATCAATAGGCAAGCGTCAGCATCAGGCTGCTGTTAGAGACCAGAGGTAGTTACCGGGCTGGAATCAGGAGGCAGAAGTCAGGGTGAGAGTCAAGCTGGGGTCAGAGACTGACAATCATAAAGCAAGGTGAGGTCTGACACCATAGCAGACCAGAAACCTACGCAACTGTCCAGGTAACTTCCTGGGCCACCCTCCAGGATTAAATAGTGAGCATGGGCCAATCAGAGAGCTGCACAGTACTGTCACTCTTTGGGCATTAGTTCCTGTGGCACCTAATCTCCACAGTGCTCCTTAGAAAAAGCAGTTCACAGCCTGCTTTTTAGATAGAGGACCAGCATGTGTCCCAGGCTCTGTAATCTTAGGTTCTAGTCCCACAGATCCTTACATCCAACCCCCTTACAAATTTTCTGAGCGCATGTATCTCCCCTGCATTTTTTAGGCCAGCCATGCCACTGGTCTTGTATTGCAGTGTAGACATAGCCTTAGAATCTGGCCCTGATCTTTTCCCTCTTCTTATCAGAGCCTGATAAAAAACACAGCCCTATTTCTAATGGGTCAGATCCCCAGCTGGTGTAAATAAGCATAACTCCATTGAAGTGATTGGTTCCAAACTGCAATTATGTACCTGTAAATCAGAGCTGTGTTAACATAACAGCACAAGATTAGAACAAGCAGTCCCATTCAGTACTCATTCCCCCACGTTAGTGGGGTGTGTTTCTCTCTGGATGTGCACTCCTTTAGCTTTCTTTGCAAAAACACTAGCACTCATACTAAAGGAAATGCATTGAATTTAGTTCAGCTCCTTTGTTCCCATTGCACTGTTACTGCCAAAATGAAATGAATACTTTTTCACATTACAGGGATATTGCTTTTTATGTGTCATACTGCAGTTCAGAAGCTACTCTGAATTCTAGAGAACAAAAATCATTTTGCCCATTTAGCTGATTACTGGAAAACATCCAGCTTCATCAAAGCCTTTTAACACCAAATCCTTGGCACAGCCGTGCTCCAGCAGGACTTCTCATTAAGGTACGAAACCCAAGTCAAATTTCAGGAGATAGAGAGCAGGAAAATTTAAACACATGCAAATAATTGTCCTATTAATTTCACCTGACAATCACAAAATCAGTCTAACTCCAGTTGGCTAGGATTGCAACAAGGTTCCAAGAGAGAGATTCATTGGTAGGTATAACTAAACCTACTCTATGGAACTAGGTTAATTCAAGATATAGTAACTCTATGGGTGTAGGGAAAATTCAGACTACTCTACATATCAGGAACTTGGATACTACAGTGATGAGAGTGGCATAAGAACCTATATAAAATAGAACTAAACCATTTACTTCTCATCCACTTTCAAAGAAGAGGAAAGATACATTGTATATATTTAGCTGAAATCATTAGGCTACATAAAGGTTGAGGTTTTCATAGCAAACAAGAGCACACAACTCCTTGTTGAAATACATGAGTTGTGTGACTAAACTCCCTACTCGTCTTTGAAAAGCTCAACCAGGAAGCTTTAAATATTCATGGTGTAGTAATTTGGGCCCAATCCTGCCATCTTTTATTCACACAAATAAACTGCCATTCAGCTGAGAAACCTCAGTGATTTGTGGATAAGGAGTATTCAGGATTACAGGATTGGAGCAATAATTGTTAAGTCAAATCAAATTTTTGAAGGTTAGTTTTCCTACAGTTTTACAAAATCACTTTTAATTTATAACAGTAAAAATAATATCTTGCCTCCATAGGTGTTAAACTGTTAACAGTTTGATAAAAAAGTATAAAGACAGGACGAGACCTTGGTTCAAAATAATAAATTATGCCCTATGCTTTTGAGAATTCTGCACTCTGTAGATGTGACAAAAGCTATCTATATACCCATGTTTTTTACCATGCACATCAAAATTGTTTCTAAGAATCATGAAGAGAGTACGAGTCTTAAAACTCAGACGATGTTATTTGTTAAAAAGAATAAAAACTTCAAATCAAAATTCCAATAAACTTCAACGGTCTGAATTGCCAAATCATGGAACCATACAAATGTAGGTCTGGAAGGGACCTTAAGAGGCCACTTAATCCATCCCCGTAGGTTGAGGCAGGACCGAATATACCTGGACCATCCCTGACAGGTATTTGTCAAACCTGTTCTTAAAAACCTCCAGTGACGAGGATTCCAGAACCTCCCTAGGTAATCTATTCCACTACTTAACTAGCCTTATGGTTAGAAAATTTTTCCTTCTACCTAACCTAAATTTCCCTAGCTACAAGCTAAGCTGATTACTCTTGTCCTACCCTCAGTGGACGTGGAGAACAATTGATCAGCATCGTCTCTATGACAACCTTTTATGTATTTGAACACTCTTATGTCCTCTCCTCAGCCTTTAACTGTAAAGTTTTTCACTTGAGAAACCTTCTAAATTTTTGAGGAACTAGTGGACCTAACTAGGGCCCCAATCCTGCAAACACTTACACCTGGGAGTTATTTTATGCATGCAAATAGTCCTGAGTGTAAATGTTTTTTCAGGGGAAGGCCTAACTTTTCAACATATAATTTACCTGTATCTTAATTAGTTCAGAATGTTGGATTTTCCTTACATATCTGTCTTTCTCCATTTCAGCCTCTCTCATATACTTTCTCAGCCCTAAATTTAATGTCAATTTGTTACTTTAAAAGAAACTCTGCTGGGAATTGTTTTTTGTTTATTTTACCACTATTGACAATGCAGTCTGTCCCTTCAAAGCATTTTAGGAACCTTTCCACTTCATGACTCTCTCAACTGAGTGTCATGTCACACTTGTCAGATTTCAAGTTCATTCACACTTCAATACTATACAAGTTACTTTTACATAACATCCTTTTAGAGCACCACAGAACGCTTTACAGAGCAATTCACCATAAGTTACAGAGAAACAGAATGTTAAACAATGAGATTTAGCGAGAAAAATGTAGGTTGCCATAACAAAGTAGATCAGTGGTCAATCTGATCTTTAGCCAGCAGTGGTTTGTACCAGGAATGACCCAGAAGAAGGCAAACAACCAGCTACACACACAAAAATTGCCACCATACACCACATAACGTGCCTAGTTATTTGTACTTTTAACAGATGGCTACTGAAGAATTTTCTCTAACCACCATTGATTATCAGTTTATGCCATAAAAAATTCAAACTCCTCTAATTTTGCATAAGACTCCTCTAATCATGTAAGTGGCTAATACTTTTAAAACTCTTACAATACGATAGTATTCCTCAGATGATCCCAACTGGTAATGAGTTTCACAGGAATAATAATAATAAAAAATACTCTTTTACTCATAGTAAGGAGAATGATCTGACAGCTCTTCACTATGCCATAATAAGTTTATGTATCTTCCTCCTACTATCATAGCTCCTTTTAATCCTGCTTCTAAACTAAGGTCTTGTCTACATAGGGACAGTACGGGAAATTAATCCAAATTAACTAAAGGTGTGACTTTAAAATGGATTAGTTAAACTGTGTTAAATCCCAATGTGAACAATTTATTCAGAATTAAATTTTCCTTAATTTGGTTTATCTTAATTGACTTCCAAAGTGAATTAAAATAATCTGAATTTAAGCCATTTTAATTCTAACAAGAGTGTTCACACAGGGGGTTAATGCAATTTAACTAATCCACATTAAATTCATACCTTCAGTTAATTTGGATTAATTTGCTTGAGGCCTGGTCTACACTGAAAGTTTAGGTTGACCCAGCTACATCATTGAGATCAGCTACATCATTCAGAAAGAGCCACACCCCTGAGCAATGTAGTTAAGATGACCTAACCCCCGGTGTAGACAGTGCTACGTCAACGGAAGAATTCTTCCATTGCCCTAGTATTGCCTCTCATGGAGGTGGATTACCTACGCCAACAGGAGAACCCCTCCCGTCAGCATAGCTAGTGTCTACACTGAAACATTACAGCATCATAGCTACAGTGCTGCAGCTGTGCCACTGTAGTGTTTCAAGAGTAGACAAGCCCCAAGTGTCCCTGTGTTGACAAGCCCTAAATAAACCTAATCTTTTCAATATCTCCTCAACAAGGAACTACCATATCAGCTCCATGCCTCCACTCATGCTCTTCTGTGGATCTTTTTTATTTGTGCTCTGGCCCTTGGGGAATGCATTTGCTGAAATAGCATATAGGACAGGATGAAGGTCAACACTAGATTTCATCAAATAACATGCAAAAACATCCTTGAATACTTATTTAAATTTTAATAGATTTGCTTCACACCCCTGGAGTAATCAAGTTTCAGTGGCACAAATGCTTGCAGAAAACACAATTCAAAGTTGCATGTGTATAGGCAGAAAACACATTTCACAGTCATGCACACACTTATTTGTACCAGACGTGCTTGCACACTTATCCAGTCAAGCAACAGAAACGATACCATGTGACTTATCACACCAGTTGCAGCTAACTAACACAGTTTGAATAGCAAATAGAGAATACCCACAGAGGACTGTTTGCAATCAATCCATACTGTTACAAATTCAAACAAATTGCTGTATAATTTCACACAACAAATACATTTGAGAAAATCATGTTCTGCTCATGGATATTCCATGAGCCAAGAATGAAGATAAATTTGACAAATAAATTATTTGTTATGAATCTTTTGCTCAGCTCTAGTCAGCACATACAACAGAAAATAGCATAGAAAATATAACGTGAGATAAGTCTCTCTTTTTGATCATCACACTAATTTTTGGACCACAGTCCCTTAATAAGCAGGTATCGTCAATGAGTTGCCAATGATTATACCTAGAATTTTTCCTGAGAGTTTATTCATAGAATTTAAGGGCAAAAGGGACTATTAGATCATTAGGTAATCATTAGGTAATCCACCTGTGTACCACATGCCATAGAATTTCATTGAGTTACTCCTTTACTGAACCCAATAACTTGTGTTTGGCTAAAGCATATCTTCCAGAAAGGCATCTTCAAAGAGATCAAGAGCGACAGAATCCACCACTGCATTTAAAGTAATGCAGAGCTAATCAATATAATAAGAAGCACCTTAAAGGAACTGGCTGAGAGAGACACCCTGTGCAGAGGTGGAGACTCAAAGCAGAAAGAAAGAGCTGAAGCCAGAGCAGAAGGTCAGAGAGACAGGATGGAAATAGTCCATGTAGCATTTTAAAGATGAAGACTGGCCATTCTGAATTTGACGTAGATTCAAAGGCAGTGAATGTGACAGAAGGTGTGGTTGATATGGTCCCACTCCTGGAGTGAGAGAGATAACTGCCAGCTGCATTCTGGACCTCATGACATTTAGAGCATAGGAGTTCAGGAAGCCCATAATAGGTCTCAATATTGAAGGTGGGAAGTAATGGAATCATTAATGAGGACCAGTGAAGCCAATGACATGGAACAAAAGGGGTCACTTCAGGAGGACTACAACCAGGGAATCAAGGCAAGGTATGGAGTATCTATAAAGTGACACAGTCAAGACAGATCAGTAAATGGGATGGAGAGCGACCAAAGAGTGAATCATGGGAAGTAAAGAGTTGGATGCAATCTGCGTATATTCTGATTATATTGATTAGTTCTGTGGTGGCCCCCATAGGCCTCATCTTGCCAGGCACTGTATTGTTCAGCCCCTGCCCCAAAGAGCTATCTAAATTAAGACAAGATGAAACAAGTAAAAGTGACATATAGTGGGACTGTTGGGTGAAGACAGATTTTTTACGTTGCTTAATTATGTGCACAACTTGATGCTTCTGAATTATTTTGAAGTATTTTTACTTGGGGAGGATGTTCAGTCACTAAATATCAGTGAAAATGGCTGCCCCTCACCCCAGTTATTATTAGTGGACTGATTTGTTGGTGGCATCACAGCAGAACTGGGTCTTGAGGGATTTGAAAGTGCAGCAGGCTAGCTCAGGGAGTGCATTCCATGTGTAAAGGGTAATATGGAAGAAAGCACAAAGATGAATGGAGACAAAGTAGGCACTGAGATGACTAACTGGAGGAGTTTACTGTCATCGCGAAATGAGATAGTGAGGGCCTGGACCAGGGTGTTAGTGATGTGGACAAAAAGAAAGGTCAGATTTTTCAAGTATTTTACAGCGAAAAGCAGCAGGACTGGAACATGTGAGAGGCAAGGGAAAGAAAGGATTCAAACATGACCTTCAGACCCATAACCTGGGCTTTGTTGCTCTACAAAGCCACTGAGATAATAAGTATTGAAATTTTAAAGCTTGTCTTTTTCTCTCCATCTTTAAATCCCAAATTAAACACAGCACACCAAATTCTGCTCTGGGGACCATGACAATTTCCTGGAGGGCAGATTGCTGTAAGACATAGCATGAGCCAATTCAAGACTGTTTGTGGCATTCACAGAGCAGCAGCAAACAGTAGAGCATCACTTCTGGCCCTAAGAAACAATCACTGACTGGTGGGATCGCATCATGATGCAGGTTTGGGAGGACAAGAAGTGGCTGCAGAATTTTCAGATGTACAAGGCAACATTCCTGGATCAGTACACTGAGCTCACCCCAGACCTCCAGCACAGGGACACCAGAACGAGAGCTGCACTGACAGTGGCAAAGCAAGTGGCAATTGTACTGTGGAAACTTGCGACACTGGGTTGCTACCAGTCACTGGGAAATCATGTTGAAGTTGGAAAATCCACTATGGGGGCTGTTGTCATCCAAGTGTTCAGAGCTATTAATCATCTTCTGCTACACAAGACTGTGTGTCTCAGCAATGTGAAGGACATAGTGGATGGATTTGCAGCAATTGGGTTCCCGAACTGCGTGGAGCTATAGACGGCACACACATCCCTATTTTGGCCCCAGACCACCTTACCACTCAGCACATCACCAGAAAGGACTACTTTTCTATGGTTGTGCAAGCACTGGTGGATTACTGGGGAACGCTTCACCGACATCAGTGTGGACTGGTCAGGGAAAGTGCATGACACGTGAATCTTTAAGAACACAGGGCTGCTCCGAACGCTACAAGCAGGGACTTTCCCAACTGGCAGAGTATCATTGTCAATGGTGAAATACCAATAGTGATCCTGAGGGATCCAGCCTTCTCTTTAGGGAGTAGGGATCTAGCCTGACTCATGAAGCTGTACACCAGCCACCTTGACAGCACCAAGGAAAGATTCAGCTACCTGCTCAGTGAATGCAGAATGACAATTGAATGTGCTTTTGGTAGGCTGAAGGGATGCTGGCATTATTTACTCACAAAACTGGATCTCTGTGAGAAAAATATCCCAATGGTCATAGCTGCCTGGTGTGTCCTACATAATATCTGTGAGACAAAGGGAGAACAGTGGCCATCAGGATGGAGGGCAGAGGTGGAGCAGCTGTCTGCTGAGTTTGAACAGCCAGATACAAGGGTTATCAGAAGACCACATCACAGAGCTATATGGCTCAGGGAGGCTTTGAAAGAGCTATACATGGCCCTGAAGTTTGGGGGCCTGTTAGGAATTCTATGGTGCTTGGGGTGCATCTATGAATATAACACTGACAACATACCTATCACTGTTGTGATGCTTGCTGTACTTCATGATTGTTACATTGTGTTTGTCACTGGGCACAATCACAAGTTAGTAGGTGCTTTCAGTGCCACAAGCCATTCTGCAGCATATGATGGGAACTAATAAAGATGAATTTTCCAAACAATAGAGTTTTATTGAATAACAAAAGTACATCAAAAAATTATGTGCAAATTAAAAGCAAATACATTAAAACCTTAATACATGTATGGAACAGAGCTTAAAGAAGGAGAAGGAACATTCATGTCTATTTTAGCTACACATACATCAACCGTGCTCTCACTGGTCAGTATATGTGAAGCTGTGGTTGTCCTTAATGCTCCCCAGTGTGGAGGGGTAGGGGTAAGGATGCAGCCCGACATGCGGAATGTTGAGGTGGGGGTGTAGGAACGTGCTATACTGCAGCCCTCCAGGGACTGCAAAGGGAGGCAAGCCCAGGATTATTTAACCTGTAAATCCACAAGAGTCTGCAGCATCTGTGTTTGCTGCTGAAGAAGCCCCATTGTGTCCTGATGCAGTTCCCTTTCCCACTCCTGGGCCTCTCTCTTGTCCACTCTTTGCTTTTCCATACAGTCTTCAGTATTCATCCTCCAGGCCCTTTGCTCATGGTCTGATGCAGCACTGGCTTGCAAGATCTCATTGAACATGTCATCCTGAGTCCTCTTCTTTCTCTTCATCTGGCACAGGTGTTCTGTGGTTGTGGAGGGGGAGACCCTGAAGGCCGCAACAGCAGCAGCGCCAGATAAAACACAGAGGTACCCTTGTCAGTATAGTCACAGTGGAAAGTGAAAGTTAAGATTCAAAATTCCTTTCCTTTGCTCCTCTAGAGTTTTTAACAAAACATGCTTATGACACTTCTGCTTCAGAGGACTTGTGCACGGTACCTCTCCCAGCACCAGCCAGAGTCAGTATAGCCCACCAGAGGTGAGAGAAATGAAGAGGAAATTTCTGGGTTGCATGAAACTATGAGCATAGGGCAATGGCACCAAATACTGGCACCATTTTCCACAGGCGGTGGTGATTTTATCTCACTGCTGAGGGTGACAAAGGCACAGAGAACACAGCTGCTGCTGGCGTCCTGAAGCCACCCACGCCCGTATGCTACTAACATGCATACTGCAATGGTTTCTGTTGAAGTTATGGTTGAGTGGTGTGGGAAAGTGTCCTATTTCAGAGGAAGAAATAAGGCAGCCCTCCCTAGAAACCTTTGGCAGAGGATTGCAGAGTGCCTCCATGAAAGTTGCTTCAAGATCTCTCAAGAGGATTCAAGCACAACCCTCTTTTCCCAAAAAAAACCCCCCTCCTGGCCCCCCCCCAAACCCCCCCCCCCCCACCCACCCACCCACCCACTGCCTAACTCTAGAGGGGAATGAAAAGCAGAGAGCAACTCTACCTATCTTGGTTGTACCACTAGCTCTTCTAGCATGAGTAAATTAATGAAAAGTCGATAGTTGTGTCCTGTAAAGCTGAGGTGCCATCACTGTAATGGGAAATAAATTTACACACTTATCTGACATTCCTTACCCTGCATCAGGCTCACCCATGCTCAACTGCTGGGACTGACTGGACTGCAGTGGAGACTCAAACAGGTCCTGGTTCGTGGCACAGATGGACATGTCCCCCCGATTGCATGTCCCCTGTCTTCTTCCTTGCAGCAGGGTTTGGCGGGGGCTCGTCCCTCTCCAGGGCTGCAGGGAACCACACCGCCTCGCTACTTCCTTTCAGCTGGGACAGGGAATTAGCCTGGCTGCGGGCGTCTCGTGCCACTGCAGCCGGAGAGGCAAAACATAACAGTTATTCACACCCAGTTGGCAGGCAGTAGTGAGTCACGGGCTCAGGTCCTCAGGCAGGAGCTGAGCGTCTGTTATATAATGAACAAGCCCCGGCCCTGGGTCAGGGCAGTGCAACAAAGAGTCAATGGCTCAGGCCCTCAGGCAGGGGCTGAGCAAACAGGTAAACAGCAGGCCCAGGCTCCTGGCTCCGAAAGGCCTGAGAGAGGGAGAGACTGCCACCCGTGAGTTAGGTGGTAGGGGGGACGCAGGCCCACCCACTCCACTGCATCCCAGCCCGGGGCCCTAGCAGCGGCAGAAGGCCTGCTGCTGTGTCAGTGGGGACCCTGGCCGCAACACACTGACATAGGCTCTGGCAGTGCTGCAGCCTGACTATGGCCAGCTGCCCCCGGGCTACTTCCTAACTCCCCCTCTAGAGGTACCTGGGTCTGGATGGTGTCCTCCAAGGGGTCAAGCACAATGGGCTCCTCAGGGTAACTGGCAAGCGGTAGCCTTGGCAGCTCCTCTGGTAACTTGCGAGGGGCAGGCTTGACAGCTTCTCCAGGCTCTAGTCGTCATCAGGCATCGGCTGGTCTGGCCAGTCTTCGGGTTGGCTGCCGATTGCCGGGGTCTCCCAACCGGGAGCTAGGCCACAGCCGTCTGGCCTCTCCAGCGGCTGTTCTTCTAGTGAGCTCTGGGGTTGGGCTTTTATACTTCCTGTCCTGCGCCTTGACCTCTGTGGGGCAGGCTCAGGATTCACTGGCTCTGCCCACTTTGGTGTCCGGAGAGGCTCATCCCTCTCCGGGGCGGCGGGGAACCACACCGCCTCGCTACACTCCTCTTCCTGCTCTGCCTCGTCTTGTCCATGCTGTTCACACCAGCAGCCTGTGCCTCAGACTCCTCGGAGGTATCCACAGTGGTCTGTGGGATGGTGGTAGGGTCTCTGCCAAGTACAGTATGCAACTCTTTGTAAACGCAGCAGGTCTGCTACTTGACACCAGATTGACTGCTGGCCTTGCTGGCCTTCTGATATGCCTGATGCAATTCTCTCTCCTTCACATGGCACTGCTGTTGATCCCAGTCCTGTCCATTCTCCTGCATCCCCCATGCAACCTGCTCATAGATGTCATGTAGCATGTAGCCGGCATGGTCAGCTGGGCAGTTGCCCATAACAATGGAGAGCTGCTAGCAGGGCCGGCTCCAGGCACCAGCTTAACAAGCAGGTGCTTGGGGTGGCCAAGGGAGAGGGGCGGCACCTGCAGCAATTCGGGGGCGGCAGGTCCCTCACTCCCTCTAGGAGTGAAGGACCTGCCGCTGCCAATCGCGGCTTTTTTTTTTTTCCCAATTGCCGCCGCCGGTCGCGATTG
>NW_020664374.1:23089347-23124461 GCF_002925995.2 Terrapene triunguis | reverse complement strand
ACAGCTGCTGGAAGACTATTGGAGTCAACATAGTTAACGCAGTGTCTACATTCACACTGCATCAACTCAATACATTGACCACTGTTCAGGGAGGTGGTGTCACTATATTGATGTAATGGAGAGCTTACATCAGTGGGAGACAAATTTAATTGTAGACACACACACACAACTAGGTCGATGCAAGGTTGCTTACATTGACCTAACTTTGCAGTGTAGACCAGGCCTTAGTTTGAAATCCAGCCTATGTAGACATGTTTTTACAATGTAGATTTTTCACTTGTGCATGCTTCCCTATTTTAGTGTGTGTATCAAGGGAAACACACATGCATTTTTAGCCATGTGTTTCTGGTAGATCTGGACTCTGTTTCAGCTTCCCTAGCTATCAGAATTAGAATAAATGTTAGAGAAGCACAAGTGGAAGAGTAGATGCCAAGGGAAGAAGTTGAATTTGCTGTGGGTTTAGGTTCTCAGATCTAAACAGCAGGAAGACTGTGGCATCCTCCTTCTTCCTGTCATTTTTTTCTTTTCATGGTTTTAAATTAATAAATGACAAAAACATTAAATTAATAATGACAAAAAAAGTTGTCATACTCAATATTTTAAAAATCTGTTGAGCACAAATTTTAAAAAGTCTGGACAAATGAGAAGTAATGGAGACCTCACAATATAACGATTGAAAAAGAGTGCGTGAGGAATACTGAGAACCTATGAACATTATGAATTGGAATCAGTACTGATAACATGTATGCTACAGTAATAAGGGAGTAAGGTTCTAATCCTGAACCTTTTTGCACATGGCTAGACTGCTGCACTTGCACTAATTAAGGTTCTGATACTACAAAACACTGATACATATGTTTAACTTTATGCATGTGAGAAGTACCACTGAAGTTGGCGTCTGCTGAATTGAAGCCTATTTTACTATTCTGCTGACAATTTTTTTTCAGTTATGAAGAATCAAGGAGATAAAGAAAGATTGGAGAGAAGTAAATGTGGTACTAATCTTCAGATAAGGAAAGAAAATGATCCTGGCAATTACCAACAACTAACTTCTATCTCTAGTAAAATAATGAAGAGAAGAAAATTACAAACCAATAGAAAGATAATAACTATTGAGCAAAATGGGTTTATAAAGCATTGATTTCCCCCAGACAAACATGATTGCTTTTTGGATAAAATTAAGCCCATATTCTGCAATGACTTAGATATGAGCTTAGCTTCTAGTAGGTGAGTAATCTTTACTTTTAACACATTTAGCCCTCAATGGGGTCTTTAAAAAGTAAGTAAGAACACATGAAAATATTTGAAACAGGGTCTGACAAAACCTCTTTTGCAAAATTGATTATTTCCTTGAATATGCAATTTTTGTATGAATTTAAAAGTGGCAGAAGGACAATAATAACAGCTCAGTGGCAACAGCAGTGTGAGGCGGTGTCTGGTGTGGTGCAACAGTGACCACTGTTCGG
This sequence comes from Terrapene triunguis, assembly GCF_002925995.2. Classification (NCBI taxonomy): domain Eukaryota; kingdom Metazoa; phylum Chordata; order Testudines; family Emydidae; genus Terrapene; species Terrapene triunguis. Next base: position 23,122,995 of record NW_020664374.1, on the reverse strand, counting down.
CTTAGCCTTTCTTAGTATCTTCAGTAATGATGTGGAAGAAGAGAATAAAACACACATTCATGAAATTTCCAGATGATACTGCACTGGGAGGGGTTGCAGCCTCACAGATGATTAATAGCACCTTAAATTAGAACTAATTAATTGATCTAGAAAATTTGGAAATATAACAGAAAATATCAAAAAGAGAGGAGAAATGGGAAGATGCAAGCCAATACACCTGTGCATGTCCTGCCCTTCCATCTGCCAGCTCTCTCCCTCACCTGTTTGTTCTTTCCTTCCCAATTCCTTTTTTCACTTTGCTTAATCTTACCTACGGCCAGCTGCTTTGGTGCACCAGGAGACATGTTAGGGTTGGAGAAGAAAATCCTGAAGGGAGAACAGGCCTTTTATAGAACACATGATTCCACAGGAGGATTTATATCAATTAGAAGAAGACCTGGAACCCTACATAGACAATTCTGGAAGTGAGAGTTGTTAAATCAAGGTTGGCTCCAGTAGAAGAGGTGCTATGACTGAAACTGTATCAGATTATTTTCTTAGTGAACACAGTTTGTTCCAGGTTATTGTGAACTCCTTAAACTGAAGCACTGAGGCCTGACAATGAAGTTCATAACCTGAGAGCTTTATTGGTCACACTATTGCTGTAGGCATTCACATAGTACTAATTAAGCTCTGGACAGTCCATCACGGTATGTACTGGATTCACTGTAATACATGGAATGGATTCTCTGGAAGGCAGGCTCTTCCCTAGTCATTTCAAGTCTCAGGTAAGAATCTGGAGGGGACGTCCCAAAGTCACCTGTTTATTTTTTATTTTTTCACACTCACTAACCACATTTGTACTGAAACAACAAAACCAAACAAGCATTGTGTGTTACGCCGCAAATATCTGGAAACAGATTGTTAGTTGCCAACCTCCACTCCCTACTACAAAAGCAGGCTCCAAATTCCCATTGCTTGGTATGCTTAAAAATAGACTAGATTGGTAAATAAATAAATAAAACATTACCCGGTAGTGAATGTAGCACAAAGAAAAAAATCCTGTATCACCAGGGTATGGACTAGATTATGTAATAGGTCTTTTCCAGTTCTAATTTTCATGAGTCAATATTTTTGCAGTTTTCCTTTCTTGAGTTCAATTTTGTGTGTATCTTCTCAACACTTCAATCAGTTTGCAAGACATTTTCACTCCTTTCTGTGACTAACATCACTATGCAGCAGGATACACTTGGTGGTCCTTTTTTCTTTTCTTGTGTTTCCTTTCCTCTCTGTTTCCTTCCAGCTCCCAAGTCTCTGTCCATGCTATTTATACGGCCTTGAGTAACATACTATCTTAGCACCTCACAACCATTAAATTATTTATCCTCACCTCAACCCTGAGAGGTAGGGAAGTGCAATTATCCCCATTTTACAAATAAGGAACCAGTGCCTACTTCAGGCTTCACAAACTAGGCACTCCCTCACCTATCTCACCTGCCTCACCCTGAAAGGGACATAGGTGCCTAAGCTCAGTCCAGAGAAAGGTGCCTCCCTCTGCTTGGGATTCACAGCTGTGAACCCTTTCCTGGCGTTAGGTGCCTAAGCCCTTTCTTACACATAGCACACCTGGAGGAAGACACCAAGGCACATTTGTAACTGCTAAGCCAGTGGTTCGTGCACTCACCCAGGCTGTTAGAGTCTCTTGTTCAATTCCCCCTATGCCCAATGTGAAGCAGAGATCTGAACCCAGGTCTCACTCCCTGCCAGAAAAGAGTGCTGTTGTGGGTCTCTCTCAAGTGTTCCTGTTGAAGCTGTTCCACTTTGTATACATAAACAGGGACTGGAACTTGGTCTCCTACCTCATAGGGACTGCCCCAACCCCTGGGCTTAAAAAGTCACTCTCATTCTTTTTCTGGCCCAATGACTCTTTTATACAGCTTCAACAGGAGAGATTGGCGATCCCTGCCCCTGAATATTCCACATCCACGCAGTTAGGGCACCCTGCTGGGAGGTGAAAGACCTAAATTCAAAGCTCTGCTCCACATCATGCATGGGGAGAAATGAACTTGGTCACCTAGATCCCAGGGGAATGCACTAACCACTGGGCTAGCAGTTATAAGGGCACCACTGCTGTTGTGTACAAGGCCAGATCTGGTAGGTATGCTCAGAGCATGCCTACCATTTTGGACTCCACAAGCAAGATAGGTGAGGTAACGACTAGTTTGAGACTCCCACTGGGGCTTAGGCACTTGAGTATCAAGATTTAAGCAGCTGTGTGCATGGCCAGCAGCAGAAATGTAGGTACCCAGGGGACCTTACCAGCAGAAATGTAGGCGCTTATGGACTTTGGGCACCTACAGGGTTAGATGCTAGTTGAATGGGGGGGGAGGGGTGCTGAGGATCTAAATGTTGGATATAGATGGCTAAAGTGTCATTAGGCACCTAAATACCTTGGTGGTATCCCTTAGCCCTGGATGACACCACAGTGATTTCCAGCCCCATGGCAGCCCGGCAGTAGGAGACATGCACAGCCATGGCCTGGCCTCTTGCTGCTGTTGCAGAATCTTCCGTACCTGAGAGATGTTGCTGAGAGAAGCCTGGGTAAAAGAGTGCTGACTGTTCTGTAGATAGTCTGGATGACACCATGAAGAACACTCTGCTCCTGCCAAATCAATAGGGCCCTGTCAGTGTAATGCTTAGAAAGGGGCTTCCACAGTCTAGGGTCCAAAAGAGTGTGCCCTGGATGCACTGCTCCCCATTGCCACATGCTTGGGTGCCTCCATGTAGCAAAGGGGAGTGTGTGACCCAGCAGCTATGTGCCACCTCAACCTACTGTGATGTGTCAGGTGCACGAGGAAAGCAGGTACAAGTAAATGTTAAAACAAGGACCCTGTGTTTAGAAAATATCTTTAAATTCAGGATAAATGAAATGTGGGAAATGTCTGCCATACGGGGGATAAAATGTTTTTCCCTTGAGAGAGGTGCACCGCCCAGATTTGGGGTTCAAAGATCATGCTAGTTGAATGGTAGCATCCTATGGCATAAGCCAAACACCACATGGGCTGAGGCTTACAGCAGATGAGCTGCCTGCTCCTTCTAATTGACATTGCTGGTGCTTTTCTGTCAGGTGCTATACAGACAGGGAGTTCTAAGGAATCAGTTTGAAAAATAACAATTAGTATTTAAGAAATACTCACGGACGTGTCAACATCTCTATGACAGCGAATGACCTAGAGCTTAGCCCATGGCAGCTGTCCTGCCAGGAAATAAGCATAGAAGAGAAACTCAGTTTGCATAGAAATAAAGAGGAAAAACAGGCAGGTAAATTTCAAGGTGTATTTCAAAATTAGAGAAGTGGAAGGATACCAGAGTTCTGCTTAAAATTAACTTTCCTTTGTTTGCATTGTAGGGCCCTGGCATTGTAAATGATGAGAGAGAATCTTCATTTCTCTCTCTCACGCACACACCTCCCCTCACACCCAGGTCTTGTCTGATCCCTTTCCCCTTACCTCATACACATTAATAATTTACATATTCCATTCCTCACAGAACCAGGATGAAGCATGTAGGCCAGGGGTGGGCAAACTTTTTGGCCCGAGGGCCACATCGGGGTTCTGAAACTGTATGGTGGCCAGGTAGGGAAGGCTGTGCCTCCCCAAACAGCTGAGTCCCTGCCCCCTATTCGCCCCTCCCACTTCCTGCCCACTGTCTGCCCCCATCAGAACCTCCAACCCATCCAACCCCCCCGGTCCTTGTCCCCTGACTGCCCCCTCCCAGGACCCCCCACCTCTAACTGCCCCCCCGGGACCCACCCCCTATCCAACCTCCCCTGCTCCCTGTCCCCTCACCACCCCCCGAACCTCTTCCCCATCCAACTTCCCCCTGCTCCCTGTCCCCTGACTGCCTCCCGAGACTCCCTACCCCTTATCCAACCCCCCCACTCCCCGCCCCCTTACCATGACGCTCAGAGCACCAGGACTGGGAACCGTGCCACCCTGCTGGAGCCAGCCACGCAGTCTAGAGCACTGGGGCAGACCGGCGGCTCTCACAGCCACACTGCCTGGCAGGAGCTCACAGCCCCGCCACCCAGAGCGCCTGCGGCACGGCGAGCTGAGGCTGCGGGAAAGGGGGGACAGCAGGGGAGGGGCCGGATGTGGCCCGCGGGCCATAGTTTGCCCACCTCTGATCTAGGCAATGGCCAAGAATGTCAAGGATGAGAGACGAGGACCAGAGAAGCACTGATTCTCAGGCACAGGCCTAGGGCAGAAGCACAATTTCTACCTTTAGCTACAACTGCTGGACTCCTTCCTCTTACAAAATAAACAAATATAAATCAAATATAAGGGGCTTTTTAACTTTGAAAAATAGTTACTATAATTATATTAATTATTATCATATTATCATCACCCTTTCTGCATAGCAAAAAAACTATGTTAAACCCCAGTTACAACCTGTCATTTGTGCGCCAGACCAGCTCCTGAGCAGGGTTGAACGGTGATTCACCCACAGTGTTAGGAACCCATCAGCGATGTCATTGACTTTAATGGAAGCAATATTGGCTCCAAAGCACTAAACACATTGTGTGTACACAAACTACGTGTAGAGTTCACCATGTTCTAACCCAGTTACACAAAGTAGCAATCAGTGGCATAGGCGGGCCTTAGCGGTTAGGGTTAATTTGAGGTAATCAGCAATTTACAAACAGTGTGTTGGATAGCCAGTTACAACTCCCTTGTCCACTAACATAGTTAAAACAATCTTGCATGAAGTAAACTATACTTTTGAGCTAATTCTACAAACTTTGGCAGACCAAATCTGTATGTGGCTTGGGGACATTGTTCAAACATGTTTGTTTCCATGGCAAGACTAAACCCTATTTTAACAGTGACAGTGGACCACCATGTTGTAATTCAGTGGTTCCCAAACTTGTTCCGCCACTTGTTCAGGGAAAGCCCCTGGTGGGCCTGGCCGGTTTGTGTACCTGCCGCGTCCGCAGGTTCGGCCAATCGCGGCTTCCAGTGGCCGCAGTTCTCTGCTCCAGGCCAATAGGAGCTGCTGGAAGCAGCGGCCAATACGTCCCTTTCCTTTTGACTAGATAGCAAAGTGATCCCCAAACTACCTGCTGACCTTGTAACATGGGTAAGGAAAAGGTAGAGAACCACTGACCTAGACAAACCCAAAGAAAACTTTGATTCTCTATGTAATTAGTACATGTAACCACAATGTGCTTCATTGCTGTTAGTGTTGAGAGGAACCCGTCAGAAACTGATGAAAAATATAAACATATTTTAGTATTTTTTAGTCAGGTGTCCTTTCCTCTTGTTGTTACTTTGTTAGGATGGTGCTTAGCTATTTCTCTTTACTGCGATGGACGCTCAGTTACTACAATGATGCCCTGTGGTATAAGAACTACAGCAAAATGGAATTCTTAGAGGTAACTTAGAGTTTCCCCAGCTCTTCTACAAGAAGCTGTTTCAATTAAAGCCCCTGAGCTTACAGCTGAGTTTGTCATAAATCCAACAGAATGCTATGGCGATTTTGGATCTGCCCTTTCTTATCCAAAATAAAGTGGAACATTGAGTTAGATGTATAGGTAGCTACCTCCAAAATCCTATCTATCCCTTGCTGCCTGTTAATATAACTTGTGTATGTGCAAGAGATCCTGGAGATGCTTTAAACCATTTCTTTTCCAGGCTTGACATCAAAATCCTTTACTGATTAAAGGATAAAAGAGTTAAGGGTGAAATACACACGTAACTTCATTTCACGATGTTCTGAGGCTCTGGCGAATCCAATTGTAAGCTACACAAATTCACTGTAACTAGGCCAGATGTTCAGAGAGGTGTCCTTCCGGGAACCGCTAATTCTTCTGGAACAGGAAGCCGCTCCATTGGAAAATTCTCCTTTTCATGTGTCATTGAGACAGGGAAGATAAACGATTATCTGTATTGTGAGCGTTGACAAGTCAAGGAAATATGGTTCTCACCGCCGATATTTTCACTTAACACCCCCCTCTCCCGCAGAAAAGCGCAGGTGTTCAGGTTACACTGACATTGTTAAAGAATTGGGCTGAAGGCAGCGGAGCAGCTTATAGTGAATGTGAGCTAGGCAGTTTTGTACCCCAAACCCTACATGAATAATGTGTCACATGGAGGAGAGCCTAGCGGTGACTAAACTGAGCACTCCAGCTTTCCCGGGGCTTTCTGTAGAGATCTGGCTCCTCTGCGGGGAGGGTCCAAGTGTCCCCCCAAAAGGAGGAGGCGATGGGCTATTGCAAAGGGAAGAACTGACCAGATCACCATCGTCCGCTCCTGGTAACCAACATGCTTCTTGCTCAATATAGCACAACTCTTGCTGAGGAAAGATGCCCTAATCTGTGCGATGGAGACCAGAGCCAAAGCCCACTGGCGTCAGTGGGAGTCCTTCTATTGATGGCAGTAGCTTGGCCAACGCTGCAAATATACAGGTTGCCTTATGGGGGGAAAAAAACCCAAGTGCTAGGAAATAGCGGTTGAGTTCCTTGCCCGCGTTAACTGAAGGGTTTTGTGCACCGAGAGCTGGCCCCGAATAAAGCCCAGGGTTCCCTAAATTGAGAACCAGAACTTCACACAGCACTGGCCGCCCGCCTTGAGAGGGCTGGGAACCGCGAATGTATGGGGACCAGCGGTACCGGTGGGCCTTTGGGGAGGATATGGGGCTAGGCAGCTCCCCCCCGCCCTTTCTTAGGAGCCATGCGATCCGCAGCCCCCCAGCCCTGGGGAGAGCTGCATTGCAGCCCCGCTCGGAGCCGCAGGAGGGGAGCACCGAAGCAGGATCAGCTGGGCACGCAGGGCGAGCGTTGCCGTAGTTATCCCGAGCAGCTCATTACAACAGCGTCAGCTGGAGCCCCGCTATGGAGCCCCGCTTCTGTTGCCCAAGTGCCCGGGGAGGACGAGGCCAGTGTGGGGCAGAGAGGCTCCGCCTAAGGACTTAGCTTCGCGTGGGTTTGATGCTGTGCTGATGGGTTTATTTAAACAGGGCTGGTTTCTGATTGCCCACCTCTTTGCCCTCCGGAGCGGAAAGGGGCGGGGGCTCGCAGGGACTAGGGCACAACAGGCTGTGTGTGTACCGAGAGGGGATCGATGGATAGCAACGCTCCAGCCCAGCTGGCACGCACGCTCTCTCTGGAGCCAGCAACTGGGAAGTGGCAGAGTTTGCAGCTAGAGAAAGTTACTTTATTAGCAGCGCACTAATCAGACATGCCACTTCCGCTACCTCGGGCGGGCTGCGGTGCTGGAGATTACACTCCCAAGAGCCAAGTAATGATGTTAAAGCGTGTAGAGGAGGGACATTTGCCTTGGCCAGAGTTAGAATAGCTACTAGCCTGCTAAACCAGCCCCAAACGAAGAGGCTTCATTGGCAATCCCATTATCCACCCGTTTTAGACATTTCCATGAGCCTTTTCTTTTACACCCTGCAAAAGGAAACCTTGGGTGGAACTGAGAGTGGGGGAAGGGATGGCTCAGGCTAAACAAGGGGGGGGGTATATTTCATTGTCTTCTCTTACCACGGATAGAACTGTGGGTGTGAATAAAATATATACCGTGTCCTGGGTGCATCAAGCTGAAGTGGATATTGCTATGAAAGCAACAGTCGAGGAGGTTAATCTTGGCTGGTTGGAGTTAAAAAAGGCAAATATTTCCGTTTGTGCCCTCCTGCCTTTCTCAGCATTGGTTGTCAATCCAGAAGCTTGTTATCCTTACAAGGCATCAGTTTGTTTGGCTGATCTCAGCAAGGTTTTCTTCTCCAAGTAGAACTATAATTGCTATAATTCTACTGTATCATTTGGATCATTGCAGTATTGTTGTTTTCTCTCTCTCTTTCTCTCCCCCTAACACTGCAATAACGCGCTCCAGTGTTAAATTAGCAGGTTGCAGGGGGAAAAAAAGACCGTAAATGAATGAAAGTTTGTTAAAAAAATAAATAAAACAACAAAGTGACTTGGCAAAGGCAAGATCGCATCGCCGAGGATCCTCGCGCGCAATCAGGGCTCATTGTCTCTCCTGCCATTGGCTCCCAAATTGGCCGGCAGGCTCCAAATGAAGTTTATCTGCATTGTTTAAATACATGTTTGGAAGAGGTTGAGCTAAATGTGGGGGGACCCAGGCAGAGCGGGGCTGCTTGAGCCCCTTCAGAGCATTTTACACGATACAGTAAAGCGTCTCAAATGAAGGTGTTTCAGGTTCACGCGGCGCCACGTACTCCAAATCGCTCCAGTTTGGAGATTTAGAACCAATGCCTTAGTGCACGTTTCTTGCAAGTGTCAGTAAAACAACAACAAAAAAATGCGCCATAAACTTAACCTCTGCAACACATTTCCCCCTTTTAAGGAACAGGGTTTCTTAGACTCTCCTGTAAACATCCAGTCCAAATGGTGTAGACAGCCCCAATTTGTACAACAAACAACAGATTTTTTACAGCTTTATAATCTCATGCAGGTTGCAGTATTAAATTTGTCATTTTCATTTTAGTTATTGATCGTGAAAGCGGATAAAGCCGATTTTTTTTATTTTTTTTTTTTTGCCAGATAACAGGGTATCAATCAGACAAGCAATCAGGGAGAACAAGCCAGAAGTGTTCTATACCCATGCACTTAAAGTGTAATTTATTTGCTTATTAGTAGAGAGAGAGGATAAATTAACATGTTAACAAAAATTAGAAAAAATAAAAGCAGGAGTTCTCTTTTGCTCGTTTATGCAGCCCACTAATTCTTCTTTTATAATGACCGTTTAACACATTATTTTATATATATATATATATATACAAGAAATGTGCAAAAGTAGCCTTCATTAAAAAAAAAACCTAACCAGTAAAATCCGGTCAGTCAGTAACTAAGTTGCTCGCAGGCGCTGTATCAGTTATCTGTACGTTTAATACCTAATTTCTAGGTTTGTTTTTTATTATAATTATTATTGACATGGCGCTCAAGAATAGCAATAACTAAGAAGGGATAAATAGAGCTTTTTGAAGTTGTGGCATTGAATCGTGACAATGATAGTTCGAGGGTGTATGTGAAAATGTGTCTGGTGCCAGGATCTCTTCTCTCCCGAGTTAAAAAGACTTTCCTTCCAAATTGCGTTCTCACTCCAGACACAAGCATTTCGGAGCGACGATTAGAAAAATAAAAACTGACAGGCAAAGCGAACAGGAATACTCCTTCAGTGCAACACAAGGAGGAAATCTAGCTTGTCAGAGACATTTCATAAAGGGGGTCAGAAACTGGTTATTGTGTTTTAGTCACACGTATTTATCATTAAAATGTAGCTTTGTGTAAAAATGATGTGATCGCATATTCATTGATTGTGTACAAACGAACACCCAGCCCCGCCTATGTATTTTTAAAAGGCATAAAATAAGAGGAAATAAATGTCATGCAGAGCCTTTATGTGCCCGACAGCTCTGGGGAATAATGTCTGACTTGATGGTTCCTTTATTTATAAAGTCAGACATTATTTCCAAGGCCTGTTATAATATATTATATACATATATTATTATATATTATATAATTAAATCATATACACACTTCTTATTTACAATTTGCTCTGTTTAAACAATCTCAAGTTAAGGATCCCGCATGAAAACTCTGTCTTGAGGACTGTGGATGTGTATGATTAATAGGAAAAATAGAGCTGTCTCCCACCCAGCTCTCGAATAAGTGAATCATCTAAGTATGCGAATGAATTATTTTAGGGTGACAAAGAAAACAAAAGCGAGATCCCTCCAACGTGTCTCGTGTGTTAGTAGGATGGGAACTGTAAATGCACATTTTATCAGGAGACGCACAGATAATTAAAACATGCCAATTAAAATCGAACCTCAACTGTATAAACAGTGAACTTCAAATTCTGCTTGGGATGTAAATGCGATCGCTCGGTCAATGAGCACGAAAAGAAAATCCCAGATGTCTTTCAGCAGCAAAGATGTGTTTAAAGTGTCTGAGAAAATGTGTGCTTAAACCCAGAGAGGGAAGGGAAAGGTAAGTGAGAAGCGAACGAAACCTTCTGGGTTTGAAAGTCCTGCACCTTCCCCGGGGATCTGGTGGTTCAGTTACCAACACTTCATGCAGCTCAAATTGTGTATTAAATACTTCTGCCAAGGCAGCCCCGGAATGTCTATCACACATTAGCATTTGAAAGAGTTATCCAGATGTTTATTACAGTAAAAATCCCAATTATGAATCCTTGTATTTTTAAATACTGACTGTAAGCGATTCAAGTATGTTCCTTTGTAAAACGCTTTTCCTTTGACACATTCAATGAGGGAGACCGGGAAGGAAGAAAACCAGACATGGATTTCTTTCTTCTACACCACCGCCCCCCCTCCTTCCCTTGGCTTTTCCTCTTTGCTTTTCGCTTGGCCCTAGCCTGTACTGCAGACATCAGCAAGGAAATAGTGAGTTTTCTGGATACAGCATTATCTCACCGGTCTTTGGAATTACCATTGTAGGTATCAGCTCTATTGTCAGACTCCTTTGCTAGATCTAAAACGTCCGCCCTTTCACAATGATCTCAATGTCATGGGACATTGCTGGGTTTCCAGTTTAAAGGGAGATAAGGGACACTTTAGTCCTTCTGTTTCCAAGCTGAAGAGCCAGATGGAAAGTCAATCGCAAATATGTTGATCCAGATCTCTATTCTTATTCTCACAATTCCTTCCAATGAAATTGCTGGTTTATCTCAGGTCAACCATGGCAAATGAAGGATTCGTCCTCCAGGGCACCCATCCCCCCCCCCAAGAATATAACTTTTATAAACAATTTTACATCTAGCAATTAAAGAGAAATTGGCTGTCTTGTGTCTCCTGACACTGGCTTTTTATGTGTCTTTTCGCCATCACCCAAGCCGTGTTGCCATCCACATACCTCCTTTTCTGCTGTTAAAACAATAGTCAAGCGTAACTAGCAATAGACAGGTAACAGATCTGCAACAAGTGCGAGCTCATCTGTATTAGCCCAGCGAACGTACATTAGCAGCATTATTTTATTTTCAAACGACTCCTCAAAACATGCTTTGATATTTGAAACCATTCCATACCCCAGTAAAGAAGAACGTGTCAGCTGGAGATGTTCTGAACAGTTTTGAAAGCAATAACTGAACCTCGCATCCTCGTTGTGTAATAACTCGTTCCCCTCTTTCCCTACCTCCCCCACCCAGTAATTTAGAATTGTGGGAAACAATAGCTTTGACAGACACTCCCTTTCCCGGGCGTGAGAGGTATGGGGGTCAGTCGTGGCAATAGCTGCGGAGAGATGGAGGACTAGGAGGGCAGGGAGCGAGGGGTTTGGACTCGTTTTCTGGGTGACAAGGCGAGGTGGAAGTGAACACTGCTCCCAGGGAGGTGCCGAGGAACTTTTCCGCGCTGGTGCTGATCCCCTAGTGATCCAAACCGGGCTTTGCTCCGCGCTGGAAGCCTGAAGCGGCCCTGCCTCTGGCGAGAGCCAATCAGAGGGCGGCTCCCAGCACGTGGAGGAGTGGGACTCAAGAGCAAAGCAATTGCAGCTCACTACACTTGTTACTAGTGTCCTGAGCAGGAAGAGGGGCGAGTGGAGCCGCTGGTGGGGGGATTAAAAAACACTCCAGCCCAAGCAACAACAACAACAACAACAACAAAAACCCAACAACCAAAAAAAACAAAAAACCAACAACCCAGCCCCACACACACGCAGCCAGCCAGCCAGCCGGCCGAGCGAGGCAGCTCCTTACCGAAGGGAAAGCCAAAGCCATGAGCAATCAATACCAAGAAGAGAGCTGCTCTGAGAGGCCTGAATGTAAAAGTAAATCTCCAACTTTACTCTCCTCCTACTGCATAGACAGCATCCTGGGCAGGAGGAGCCCCTGTAAAATGAGATTGCTAGGAGCTGCTCAGAGCCTGCCTTCTCTGTCTAACAGGACAGAACAGGACAAGGCCGTGCAAGGTAAGCAACAAACGGCGGGTTGCAAGCAAAATCAGCTGGAAAAAAAGAAAAGTAAAAGTGCGGCTGGGAGGGAAGGGGAGGGGGGGAGGGAGACCCAAAGAAGCAGCTCTATAGGCCTGTTAACTGCAAAGCCATTCAGCGCTCTAACCCCTGCTGGATCGCTCCCAATCTCGCTCGCTCGTTTTCGATCGCTCTGTCTCACACCGGGAGCATGTAGTTTGGTCATAAAAGTAATATATTTATAGCGATCGGCTTATGTAAGCGAGAGGTCAGAAATAGCAGTTGCTGTTGGGATTAGCTCACCCCACCCCCTTCCAGCGTGTGGACAGGGGCTCTCTGAGCGGCGGAGACCCTGTAATTCTGGGGCTCTGAGAGTGTTCCGCAGTGGGGGAGCATTGCCATTGGCTTGGGCGGATTTGGTTTAACGCGATCGTATCTTCCGTTCCGATTATTCTTCTTTATTATTAATTTGATTTTACTAAAGCTTAGACCAGAGTAAACTCCTCACATTGCATGGTACCGGGCTGGAACTGCTGGAAAACTGCGGCTTCCTTTTGCGCTGTTCTTAGCCTGATAGTTCATCGTTCTTGTTGGGGATTTACCATTCGTGGCAAAAGTGAACACTATTATATTCGTACCCTAGCTAAACCGGATTCAATATTTGTCAATAGTTTTATTTATTGAGACTCAATATCGTTAAAGAAAAGCTGGACGGGGTGTGTGTGTGGAAATCCTGCCTATTTGTTGTGTAAAACATTTCTCTGATCTCCTGTATCAAGTTCATGCTTGCTTTTGAGCAAGAAGGGGACTTAATAATTCACAACCAAATCACATTTCCCATCTCTTTTCGCTTAGGGCAGTTTCTTCCCGCTCTAGGGCGGTTTAACCTCTGGGGAGATCGTTCACAGCAGCGGGTTTTCTTTCTCCTTGCCAAATAAACTTGCGATTTAGAATAATAGGCGTGTTTGACACGTAAAATATCCATTGAACACCGTTAGGGCAACGGAAACGAGACGAGCTAGAGCATCTCGGCCTTTGGGTTTCCCCCCCAGGTTCCCCAGGGCTATTTCAGACTCTGATGGCAGCACGAAGCCCTTGGGTTAAAAGGGAAATGTGTTCTGCAAAGGGGGGGGGGGGAGAATAAGCGGGCCGGGGAAGGGTTTGTTGAGCCCGCGCTACAGCCGGTGCCTGTTATCGGGCAGGGATGAGCGATGGTCGCTTTATGCCACCGGCTGCCCGCTGCAGGAGAGAAGCAGGCGGCTACACTGGGATGGACCGGTGGCAACTTTCTAGCCGGACTCCGGACGGGTGGGGAGCCGAAGGGGCCGGTGTGGTTTCAAGCTGACCATGGTGGGGGTCTCCCGCCGGCTGGGGACGGGGCTGGTGTCCCCGGGAGCCCCCCGGCTGGTGCCTTGCCCTGCTTTGCTGCCGCGGCTGCCCTGACCCAGTCTCTCTCTCTCTGTGCCCCGGCGGGCTGTGTGTGTCTGTCTCCCGGCAGGATCCCCCAAGGGGAGCCCCCCGTTCGAGCCCGCCGAGCTGCACCTGCCCCCCAAGCTGCGCCGCCTGTACGGGCCCGGAGGGGGCCGGCTACTGCCGGGGGCTGCCGGGCCGCGGGCGGAGCGGGCGGAGGGGGCCGCCGCCCCGTCCTGGGACACGCTGAAGATCAGCCAGGCGCCCCAGGTCAGCATCAGCCGCAGCAAGTCGTACCGGGAGAACGCGCCCTTCGCGCCCCCGCCGCCCGCCCTGGACGAGCTGGGGCGCCCCGAGGAGAGGCCGGGGCCGGCGGCCGCGGGGGTGCCCGAGGAGGAGGAGGAGGAGGACGAGGAGCTGCTGGAGGAGGAGGAGGACGAGGACGAGGAGCTGGAGGAGGAGGACGAGGAGGAGCTGCTGGGGGAGGCCGGCGGGGGGCTCCTGAAGGAGCCCAGGCGCGGCGCTGCTCCCGCCACGGGGCCCGACGGTGGGGAGCTGTCCCCCAAGGAGGAGCTGCTGCTGCACCCGGAGGACGCCGAGGGCAAGGACGGCGAGGACAGCGTGTGCCTGTCGGCGGGCAGCGACTCCGAGGAGGGGCTGCTCAAGAGGAAGCAGCGGCGCTACCGCACCACCTTCACCAGCTACCAGTTGGAGGAACTGGAGAGGGCCTTCCAGAAAACCCACTACCCAGATGTCTTCACCAGGTACAGGCTGGGGGAGGAGGGTTGATGATCGCAGCCTGCCCGGCTGGGCACAGGGCCCTTCCCACCCCGCAGATCAGCTGCCACAGCTCCCCTGTGCTCAGAGGCAATTCCTGGGGCTGGCTGGCTGATTGGAGAAGACGCCTTAGCGTTTCTTTCTCACACACCCCCCTGAGTTTCTCTGCTGGCCACAATCACCAGGAGTTTCCTCTTGGTCTCACCCAGGCCTTTCCTGAATCCCCCTTGGATCAGCTGGGAAGAGTTTTCTCTCCCCCTCCCCCACCTTTAATCAGCTTTAGAGGCAATCTCTAGTGTAGAAATCGCTGCTCTGCTAGTGGCACAGGAAAGGAGAGAAACTTCTGCGATTAGTTTGTCTTCACTGCAGAGCCAGTTGGCCACAGGCAGGTAGTATCTGTCCCGCTCCTAGCTAAACCACATAATGTTCTATTTTTATCCTATGCTTTGATCCTTCTTCAGATCTACCAACAAGCTTGCTGGGTATCAATTACGCTTTTCCCAGTGCAAGCTGGAACCCTACCCTGTCCAGGGAAGTCCTGTAAAAAAAGATCAAAGTATTCCAGCTTTGGGTTCTTAGAATATTTAACTAGATAATAGCTCCGCTAAAATACTGTGTGTAATATGTTTAACCTCTGCATATGGATATGTGTAGAGAGATACAAACTTAGATCGGAGTCAGAGAGGGGTGGGGGTGGGGGTGATATTCTCGTACACATAGTAGGGTCTGTTGTTGTTGCTTATACACTTTATCTACAGCTCATTTACTATCCTTGCCCAGAAACACAGAGAGGAATTTTCGAATAGGAATTAAGTGTATCTTGTGTTTGTTTACAGTTCTGACGGGCCCTTTCCCATTCTCCTCCTTTTCACACACACCACTCCATTCTCCTTGCCCAGAAACTCGTTTGATTTACGCTTTTCCCCTCTTCCCCTGAATAGTGAAGTCAGATCCTGAGGAGATAGTGTCAGACGGAGAGAAAAAAAAAAGGCGAGAGTAATCTCTATAGAACGTTAAAAACACAATCATACCCCCATTTTCATAGATGAGCCATACTACACTCACCGGTGTAACTAAAAGAAGGAAAATCAATCCTCTTTTTGAACAAATAAAGCTATGCGGCGTGGAAACGCTTAACTGTGGTACCCGGGGTGCACTTATGCTCTGCTGCAGCTAACAGATTTCTGCTGCCTCCAGACAGCAACGAAACTCTTTCCCCAGAAGACACAATTTATAACACCTTTAACAGTCCAAGGCCTTCCATGCGGTTTTGCGCTGCCTGAATACTGCAGAGCTGCGCTCCAGAACGGGTAGTTTAGCTACAATATCCTGGAGGGAAACGGGAAAAAATCCAACAGGCCTTTTTTTGCTGTTGTTGTTGTTGCTTCTGCGGTTCCTGAGCCTTTTCTCTGGCTGGGTATTAAAACAGAAAGCTTCCAGCCGGCTCGGAGACTTGAGTTAAAATGTCAGGCGCTTGTTGTGTAGCGAAAGGGAAGGCGGCTCGAGTTTGGCTTCCCTCGGGCTCGAGGCTTTGAAAGTTGCAGGTGAGGCTGAGGGGTCTGAAAGAAAGCAGCCTCTTTGCAGCCCAGGGTCCCTTGGCCAGCCCAGCTCTTTCTTTTTAGCGGAGGGAGATCCAATTATGCTCTGAGCTCTCATATTTTAGGTAAACAGATTATGAGCAGTTTTATAACATCTTAATGGTTTCCGATTTGCCTTAATTATTGCAATAATAACGGCAATGAAGGGGTAGGGTTTCAGCTAAATTGATTCCCCCTGTGATGTGTAGAGTTTGCGGTGGGCATTGGAAATACCAAGCGTTTAGTGGGTTTGAAACTAATTAGTTTTTAAGGCACACACTGAACTCTAAATCCCAGGCACAGCTCGAACGTGACGGACGAAGATAATTGCGGAATGGCCTGACCCGGGGGTGACTTCGCCCCCTTTGCTCTCTAGCATCTCCTGATCGCTTGCGGAGGGAAAACGTGTAATAAGCCTTTTCCCTACTTTGCTACACGGGCTGCGGGTGTTGCAAGCAGACGGGGTGTGAGCACTGGGAGCCAAATTGTGCGCAGACTTCAGCCTGCGCGGAGTTTTGTGGAGCAGACTGTGGCTCCGGGTATTGGGCTAGAGCTGCCCCTGGATACGCCCCTGGTAGGGCTCCATGGGCCGTGTGGTGGGTGCCCTGAATTTGTGCTCAGACCAGGCACACGGCAGGGGGCTCGATCCTGCTCCCATTCATGTGCCCCGGAGCTCGGCCATTGACTCGAGCCCCCCGCCCGGCCGGGATCTGGGGACGGGGCAGAGCTGCCCTAGCTGCTCTGCGCCCCCGCGGGGAGTCTCACGGCGCGGTGTGTCTGTGTGCTTGTTTCCCTCTCAGGGAGGAGCTGGCCATGCGGCTGGATCTGACCGAAGCCCGAGTGCAGGTGAGTCCGGGCGAGAGCTGGGTCGGGTGAATAGGGGCCTGCGCGGTCTCCCCACCCAGCGGAGAGCCGGTGGATGCCCGCGCGGCCCTGGCCAGCCAAGCCCAGCAGCGGCCGCTGGGACTGGACTCACTCAGCCCTGCGCGGGTGGGTTGGAAACCATCCCTGTTGCCTTTGCCGATCCTGCGGGGTGTTCTCCAGAGGCACGCTGGGGAGGGGAGGGCGTGGGGGCTGGCCCCTGGGGTCAGTGTGGTGGGTAGGGGAAAGACCGGAGGCAGCTAATCCCCACTCCTCCCACCAAACCCCCAACCGACCCCAATAATCAGCAGGCGAAACCCAGTTGGATTAAAATCGCCCGGCCACGCGGGGTTTTGGTTGTTAGACAAACCCGCTCTGCTCCAAGCAGGTATTTGGCCGTGATTAAATCTCCAATCGGGCTTCATAAAAGCCCACTTAGTGCTAGAACAAACAGGGCCATTTGAAGGCGAAATGTTGTTTGATTTCCTCTCCGCCTGCACAAGGGGCTGGCTAATGCTATTTGATTTCCCATTTTTGATAGCAATAAGCCCGCATTGATCTAATAGTGAGTGAGTGCAATGCTATTAAAGGTGTTTGCAGCCCCATACCAGAGTGCATTTCCTAACCCAAGTCTCATAACCAAAGAGACGATAAACATTGGGATGCCCTGATTGCCAACAGAAAACAGATGTCTCTGGGTCTGAAGCTGAGCAAATCACTTTACAGTTAAAATCAGGCGCTGATAAAGCATAATAAATTCCATATGGCTCATTTAATACACAACAGCTTCTTGCATTAGAGGGGCTAATGATGAGATTTGTCCCCTCCTTTCTGTTGACACATTTCTCCATTGTCAAACAGAGATGTGACAGCAAATCAGTATTTTCAGCTCAGGGGAACAAGTCGTGGGAAAGTTAAATAACTTTTAAAAAGAAAGACACCCCCTTTCTCTCTTCTCCTATTCACTGGAGAAGATGTAATTAAGGGAATATGAATTATGAGAGTCCCTTCGTTTACCTTTTGGGTGTACTCAGACTTATTAATTCAATAATGGGGAATTGCAGTGGGGACAGCTTGCTAATTGAGTTTTAGTTGGGAGAGACGATCCGCTTGTAGAAGATTTTGGCTTCCTTTAAGGACATCATGTCTCTTCATACGTTCGTCTACACATAGCATCGTTGCCTTTATTCGTTTAGCTGCAGTAGAGATGGGGTTTCATAATGTTCTGCCAAACGTGAGCTATATTTAAAGGTGAAAATTCAACCCCCACCGCTCCACAAAATTAACAGATTATGTCTCTTTCAAAGGCTCTCCTTTAATGTGTGATATTTATACTTTGATATTAAGCGAACATTTTCCGTTCAAATGTGGTGTTTTATTAATCTCTTCTGTTTCAAAGAACAAGCACATTTTGATTAACGAATGTTTAGGGTGAGATTGCAATTCCGTGGCTGGCTAACAAAGTGATGTAAACTAAATCCTAAGAGTACAGCTGGGACATGCATATTATTCCTTCAATAGCTTCGCGATTTTTTTTTAAATATTACATTTTACTTGCAGTCACGATTTTGTATTGCTTTTAATCTTTAAAAACCTGAATGAGCCTAAAATGATACCATTTGTAAATATTAACTTCAGTGAAAGATACCATGCAGATCTTAGTGTGGGTGTGTGTATAGATCACATCATAAAAATAATTTAGTTCTAGTGGGAATTAATTTTTAGAACATTTGACTACAGCAGTAATGTTTCAGTTAAAATGTCCATAAAAGAAAGCATTATTGTATGCTGCCAAAACCACCACCATGCTGTCAAGTATTTAAATTAAAACGTTTTACTCTCCACTCAAACCAGTAGGATTCCTCTGGAAAATGGATACATGGTAGCTGAAAAAGAAACTTCCGAATATTGTACATGTTTTCAGAGAATCATTATACTGTGTGTTAAATGTTACGTATATTCAGAGTATTCAGTACACACGTGTGTGCTTATTTATACCTGTGAAACGTAAACCCGGAGATGAGGTATTATTTATGTACTATATAGCATAAGTAACCATATTAAGGATAAAAGGCTTAACGGGTCAGCGCCACCCTAGCCTCATACTTTCTTCCAAAGAGGCAATCACTTTACCAGCAGGGTAAATATATAAACCAGGAGAAGGTGATAAAAACGCTTCCATGAAAGGTAACCATGCACGCCCACTTCAGGGGTTGTTTAATCCTGTCCTAATGTGCGAGTTATTTGACCAACCCGGGCCATTTATTACTCCATGTAATAACAACAAAGGTCCCCCACCCTCCAAACCTAGATCAACTGCCATTTGTAGTCTAAAATCCTATCCAGTTCTGACCTCCTGCCTGCTGAGGGTTTGGGGTAGAAATGCTCGAGACCTGTCCGGAAAATGTATCATGTCTGCTGGGCAAAACATTTGGAGACGAGGCCAGAAATATTAAAACCAATTTTCTTTTGGATTTCAGGTATGGTTCCAGAACCGTAGGGCTAAATGGCGGAAGAGGGAAAAGGCTGGGGCTCAGACACACACCCCAGGTTTGCCTTTCCCTGGTCCCCTGTCAGCAACTCACCCACTCAGTCCATACCTTGATGCTAGTCCTTTCCCTCCTCATCACCCAGCTCTAGACTCCGCTTGGACTGCTGCTGCAGCAGCTGCTGCTGCCGCCTTCCCTAGTCTACCTCCTCCACCTGGTTCTGCAACTTTGCCACCAAGTGGGACTCCGCTAGGCCTCAGCACTTTCCTGGGCGCAGCTGTATTCCGGCATCCAGCCTTCATCAGCCCTGCATTTGGCAGGTAACACGTTCAGCGTTTACCATTTGCAAATGCGGTGTATAGTATAACCAGTACAGGGGGTGGAGGCTGGGGAGGAGAAAGTGTGTGCCATGAAACATGGCTTTCGGGAGCCACGGCTGCCTACTGCAATCCAACTTGTGTGCAATTAACGCAGTTCTCTTGCCTGGATTAGTTAGGCACCTCTTAGTTGAATTTACACTACAGATTATTCATGGGGAGGAAGGACAAATGAGGGGAAATGGCAGAATTCCAAGCACTTGACGTCTGCATGCTACAACCTGACTCATTAATGTACAGTGCTCCGAGTCTCAGGTGGAGGTTAATGTTACTAGAACTGTCTTGAAAGAAAGTTTTCGAAGAGTTGCTATGATGTGAGGCTTGGTGGCAGTGGGTCAAGAAGGAAAGGTAACTTCTCACCCTGAGCTGGTCTCCCTCAAGTGACTTGGTGACAATGATGCTTCCCCGGTAGAGCTGGATGAATAATTTGTAGCGTGTCATTTGATTAATTTTGCCTCTTTTGCTGTTCACAAATTGTCCTCGAGCAGCCTATCGTTTTCTTGAACGTATTAGTTATTTAAAACCATTCACAGAATTATAACCACTCTGGGTTGGTAGATCTCTCGCAGGCAGTTCATTGTGGATTATTTGATATTCGAAATTCGAGCTGTGTTGGTTAGTGTTGATTGGACGCACAGGTCACATGTTACGCTTCGGTTCCCTGACTAGATGGGGGTAACGCTTAGAATCAGATTGTCACCATGAATATTCACATCTACTAATTCAAAATCTGCTCTCTGGAAATATTCTCTTATATTTGGTTGACATTCACGGTTTCCACAAACATTCCTGCCCCTCGCATCACTCGCTAGAGTATTTGTAGCAAGAGAACACAACACCGGTGAAGCTTTCAATAATTAGTAGGACTCGTCGTAAAAAATATTTTGGAGTATTTGCCCGGGTCTATTTCTCAGTGTGTTTTATACCTAAATCTACTAGTCGTGTAAGACACTGAAATAAAAGAAACGATTCACGTATATTATAGCTTCCTTTATTTAAATGAAAACCAAATGATGAACTAAAAAGTCTGTAGTTAATCACACAGACAGAGAAACAATAGAAGGATTTATTAAGTTGGAGAGAGAAGTGAAAATAAAACTGAATGTAACTGCAATGATCTCTGTTTAGGAGAACAAAGAAATAATAGATTCATCCAACTGAGCAGCCACTTTAACAAAATCGTCGAGAGGAAAATAAAAAAAATCTAAGTAAAATTAGTTTCTTAGTCTAAACCAATACAATTAAACAGTTTATGCATCAAATTGTAGTCAGTGACTCAATTTACCTAATGGAACAAGTGATGTTACAGTGCTGTCACGCCCCCTGCTTAGAGCGATGATTTCACAGTTTATCACTTCTCTTGTAGCATTAGTGCAGTCCTTCTACGTCCCCCCCCCCCCCCCCCGACAACAAATTGAAAAGTGAATTGTAAAAGCTTACTAACTCAGCCTGGATAATGGGCTGTAAGATTAAAATAGGCATGACAGAGCAAATTCACATCCACCTTGAAATGTAGCATTTCAGTATGTATTAGGTGATTTAAAACTGTTAAATTTAACAAGTTCACCACAACAGGGATTGCCTCCCACTAATCAAACCTATCATTGTTTTGATATATATAGTATCGCTAGATTTTACCATTAGAATTAGGGATTCTGAAGAATGTAAAAGCTTGTGTTAAACTGAGCAGTAATTGACCTTTTAAAAGGAATGTGTTCCATTCTTGCCAATGTTAATACTTAATATCTGCATCAAAGACTCAGACAGAAAAAAAAATCGCGGCAGCCAATATGGGAGCTTAGCATGCTAGGGCTTAGTATGTAGACCCTGATGCCTTCAAGGAACACAGTTCAATTCCTAGCCGTGATGATGTCAATAATCACATCCTTGGTTAATGGAGAGTCTGTACATCTTGATGTGCCAGTCAAGGGGGTCACTTGCACTCTTCAGAGTGACTGCTCTGGTGAGAGAAGTAAGAAAAACTAGAGGGAAGGCATTTAAAAGATTGTGTCATTGAGCCTGGATGCTAGGTTGCTGGATAATAATTGGCATTCCACTGTGAGGAAATCAACAGGAATGCCACTTCCTGCTGGTATGGGCATCAGTGCTGAGGAACGGTTAAGACACTTTGGGCATCAGGACTGTAGAACCTTTAAAAGAGGAAGATGATTGTGGAGGGGGGGAAGGGGAAAGGCAGAAATCCACTGGGGAAAGAGAGGAATAGTATAATGGAAGAGTTTAACGTGTGCAGCGTTTCTATTTTAAATGATAGCTAAGGAGAAAACAATCCCCCAAAGCGTTTCATTTTGGAATTCCTCTCCCTATTAAGTGTAAATCACAGTATCAACTGCTCCTGACAGTGTGCTCTAGTGTGAGCGGCTGTCACCAGCAAATCTGAGAGAATTAGACTCGCTTTTTTTTTTTAATCTTTTGACTGCCAGTGTTGAGATTTTTTTTCAGCGTCTTTGTCTTTTCTACATTAGTGATAATACTTCGCTGCTTAGCTCTGACATGAACTCAGAACTCTTAGTGGAAGCGAACAGAGAAGGGGGGGGGAGAGGAACAGATATGACAACGCTGGTCACCTTATTCTGACAAAACAACAGCAACAGACACACGCACATAAGCTGCCTTGGTTTTGACCAAAATGTTTACTTTACTTGCAGGCTCTTTTCCACTATGGCTCCCCTGACTAGTGCTTCCACTGCTGCTGCCCTACTGAGACAGCCCACTCCTGCCGTGGAAAGTGCAGTGCAATCAAGTGGGCTATCAGATCCAGCAACAGCTGCAGCAGACAGACGGGCTTCTAGCATAGCAGCTCTGAGGCTGAAAGCAAAAGAACACGCAGCTCAGCTCACACAGCTCAATATTATCCCTGGAAACAGCACAGGGAAAGAGGTGTGCTAAAATAAATAAATAAATACAGGTCACCTCAGCTAGTACGAATCAAGACCAAATGGAAAAAGAGGACCAGCGATTAAGACATTGGATAGGTTCTCGGGTTAGGAACTTGAAGAAAGCAAGCATCAGCACTCACATGAGTGAACCAACATTTACAAGCTCCTGAATGAGTAACTCCTTGGCTGGTACATTTTAAAACTGTACACTACATTAATTTCTTCATTGGTCATTAGACAAAAAGAGCTCCTAATAAGATATTATATTATATAGAATTAAAGTTACATCCCTCCCACCCCCCTTTTTTTTCTGGACATCTGGCTAAATAAATAAATAAATTGCAATTAAAAAAAAAACAACCTAAACTTCCCACACAGCTTCTTAAAATAACATCTTAGGATGTTAAGTTGGTCTATCAGGAGCACTGGAGAACTATTTTACCTGTTATTGTAGCCAGCTGCATATTCTCAACCAAGGATGCTGCCAGTGCAGAATGAAAGTGAATTTGATGCTGTAAGATAACCAGTGCACTTAAAGGAAAGGGGTATATCTTTTTCTTGTTATATTCTTTAACACTACACCAACCAAGGTTTTTATATCAAACCAAAGGGAAATACACTGCTAGAATATGGACTGTTTAAGTCACTAAACTGTGATTATTGATTCTGTACATACCATTGTTATAAAAAAGAACAGAGCTTTGTATATTTGAAATGTTATAAAACAATTGCACTCAGTGTAGTGTTGTAAAAGTTTGTCATTCTGTAGATTCTTACTGTGTTGTAGATATAATAGGGTTCCTAGACAAATATTTATGTACAACCCCTTTATTTAACTTATTAACTGTAGCGGTTTCCGAAACTCTAAAAAGGCAATGGTACAGTACTTTTGTGTAATGTCGTTATTGTTAACACTTTTCCTTGCTATTAAGTGGAGAAGTGCCACACTCAGAAAATAAAATATATATATATATAAATATATATATGTTTAACAAAAAGAATTGTGAAGGATACATTGAAGTATATGGCATTTAATAGCGTCATTGGAAACAACCATGGAAATACCAGCGGTGTAACAAATAGGGGCTATTATAACTGTCTAATAGATTGTTACCCTCAAAACTGCTGTAGGAGGAAGCTGCGATCCCTGTCTTTAGTACGGTTTTTTTTTATTGTTTTAAGTCAACAAAATAGGAATTTCTTTTAAAAGATTGAACGTAGAATATGTTTCTAATACGCCTGCCCTAAAAATCCAAACAATTTGAAACTGGCTGAGAAGCAGAACCCTCCTACAGTCATTCGTAGCAGGGTCCAGCATGTGTGTATCTATTGTATATATTAAATGTCATACAGACTTCAAGTCGGCCCCCACGTGCTTTCAGGGCAACACTGATTTAGCCGAAGGGGAGTAGGCAAAGTGAGGGCTTGTGGAAGCAGCAGGGAGACACCAGTGCTCGAGGCCTTGCAGCTCAGGGGAACTGTTGGAAGTCAAACTTGTAGAACCTCTTGGCGAAGATGGTTGTAGCTTTGTGGTAAACGCAGTTATTCCTCTACCTGGTCAGCTTCACGTACTGCAATCTGACAAGGCCTAGCCCCATGTAGGTGCGAGCCAGAGAGGGCGGTGAGACTGGAGAGGAGTTTCAATCTGGGCCTTTACACAGGGGTGCGTGTGTGTGTGTGTGGGGGGGGGGTGTCTGTGAGTAGGGCGTTGGCACGATGTGTCCTGATTTCTGCACTGATCCGGTCGGTCCCTGCGGGTCTGGTTTGGATGCTTCCCAGGGAAGGGCTTGGGGGGGGGGTTACTCCCGCTGGCACTGGCGGGGAGCCAGGCTGTTCGGGGACGGGGGCACCAGCAGCAGGGGAAATGCGCCGCTAAAGGTGCCCTGAGAGGTGCCCAGCGCTAGTCCCGGCTCGCACCCGGCCCCAGCGGGGGGAAGAAGCCCGGCGGGGTCGGGGTTGGTGCTGATGACCCGTGGGCGGAAACGGGTGGCAGAGCCGCAATCCGGTTCTAGGCGTCGGGGGCACAATCCGGCGCCGCGCCCCAAGGGGGGCGGGAGGGTGGCGCAGCTGCCTCCCCGCGCGGTTTTGCCCGTGAGGGTGGCGAGGCGGGAAAGCCCGTCTCGTGTCCCCCAACCCCGGCGGCGCTGGCCTGCCGGTGCCCCGAGGCGCTGCGGGCTGGGGCCGCCCCTCCCTTGCTTTAGGCGCTGGCCGTTCGGGGCCCGGGCGCGGGGGGTTGGCTGCTCTCGGGCTGGGCGCGCCCCGCCGGCGGGTTTGAAGCCATCGCTTCTCCTTTGACCCTTCCCCGGAGCAGAAGCAAATCGCGTGAAATCCCCCCCACGGCTCGCAGCCCGGGCCGGCCAATGGCCGCGCCTGGCCTTGTTTTACCAGCCTCCTAATCCCGGCTCCCTCGGATGCTGCAAACACGCCCGAGCCCAAGGCCCCCTATTCTTTCAGCGCGCTCCAGCTGGAGGGAAACTCATTCCGCGCCCCAGCTTCCCCCAGGCCAGCGACCCCCTGACTTCCAGCGAGGCTCCCTGGTCAACATCTGACGGGGCGCGCCTGACAAACTCCCAGCAGCTTTTCAAAGCGGCAAAAGAAACCAATTTTCTTCTCCCTCCAAACCTCCCCCAGCGCTGAATGCTGCGGGCTGGAAAGAGCCACTGGAGCGTGCTTAGAGGATTTTATGAGATTTTCCAGAATGATTTAATCTAATTGTGAGCATTATTAATGAATGGCAACCCGCTTTGGCCCGAATATCTGGGAACGGTTCGCTACAATGCCAGGGGAGCCTGACCCTCCCTCCGCCCCCCACCCCCGGCTCAACCTCAAACAAGCCTCCCCCCATATAGATTTAACAATCGCCAAAGAAATATTGACGCTTGGATGTAGCGCTAGAGAGCCGGGACTCATGGCAACCCGATTCCCTCCCAGGGCCAAATCTCCCACCATCTGTTCTCACATTTAGAAGCCAACGAGAGTTCCCAACCCAGGGTTTCCTTCACACCCTGTTCCGCTCCAGGGCGGGCAAAACAAGAGGTTCCAGACTAGTGCAACACGCAGCGACTCTGGCAGCCTGGGGGCACGGATACAAACCAGATACAAAGACAGCTCGGCGTAGTGAAAATTGCTGTGCAATGCATCCTGAGCGAAGGGCACGTTCTCCATCAGACACAACACGGGGCACATTTCATTTCTCCACCATCCAGAATTGGGGTTTGCATACATTTTTTGTTTTATAAGGAGACGGTTGCAGTGGGCCTTCTCCGGAGTAGAATTAAGAGGTGCAAACCCCAGAGGAAGGTAAATATTATTTATCTGATCCCCCCACCTCCCCCAGTTGTGTGTGGAGGTGATCACACACACACACACACACACACACACACACACACACACACACACACGCCACTTTGACAGACCTGAATTGTTTGTTTTTATGAACAAGCTACAGTTCCCCCAAATAACTATACATTTCACTGACAGCATTATATATACACATATATATTTTAGAGTTTTCAAATAGGTGCAAAAATTATGGGAAAAATAACGTTTGTTCCTGGACGTTATTAACTGTACAGTTTGAAGTATACATTTTTACTGCAAAGAAAAGGGAATCATTATCAAGCCATTACGCATTAAGAAATGTCATTCAGTCATTTTTATTCTTTCTGCTGAAATCTTCGTAAAAGCCCGAATCATACTTCCACAAGCAGCAATTTTGCTAATCCAGGGGGTTATTACTCTGGGCCCTTATTAGGATCTATACTACTGGCAAGCAATCCTATAACGTTCTCAAAAGAAGTTTACCTCCGTGTTATAAAACCAGTAGTGGTATTTATACTGTGCAATAATTAGTGTATTACTTGAATCCACTAACAGGTTCATTTTATCTCTGCACAAAACCTCTGGTCTGCTTATAGAAAGCTTGTGCCTCCTTTGGCGCTGTTAAAGTGGTGACAGAGTGAATGAAGGCTGGTAGCACTTTCTCCTTTTGCCTTGCCTTAATTCCCATCTCTTTCTGCTCTCATCCAATTAGTGCAGTGTATTAAGCGGTTTATCATCTCATAGTCAGCTATTGAGAGAAACAAGGCGAACACTTTGCAATAGAGCCTGCTCTCCTTTGACACCCTCAGGTACTTACATATTCCACTGTGCTATGAATAATAGAGGAAGAATAGAGCACTAATTCCCTCATCAAAGAATGCCTTGTCTGCTGCTTTGCTCAACAACACCATTCTGATCAAAAGAAAAGCAATAAAGCTTAGCATAACAAAACGAAACCTACTTATTAGCTTAGTGGTTAAATTAATGCAGAGCCGCTGCTATTCAAAACCAAGGTTTGAAAACAGCCTCCAATAACCTGATAATGCTGCCTTCGGGATGAAGGAATTTTAATCTGAAATTTGAAGCTGGCACAGATGAGTTAATCTATTAAACTGCTATAAGGAGAATTCACCACGAACTGTTCAATTAAGAAATATTTAAGGTGCTCTACAGAAGATAGACAAATAGAGCAAAAGGGAAGATGGGCTGAAGTTTGGAATTAGCAAAGTGCATTTTGCAGTGAAAAAGGGAATTTTGGCACAGGACCAAATGGATTTGCCGTATGAATTTGTTTTTAATAACACATAAATGCCCTATGTGAAGTCTGGCTTCTTAGTTTATGTATCAACATTGCTCTCCCCAAACTGGAAACAAAAAAAAAAAAAAAAAAAAGAAAAGAGAAAAGAGAAAAAAATATGTTTAACTGTAGTAGATTTGGGGGCTGCAGCAGGGAGAGGTACAAGGGAGAACGTGGAATAATTCAGCCTAGATCAGTTTCAAAATACAAGCCTGTGAACTTCAACCTTTCTCAAATTATTTACAGCACTAAATCAACTATAGCCATTTCCTATATACATAGAATATTGACAAAAATATAGAAAGATGATTTTGCATTTCCCAGCCTTTCTCCAGGGCCAAAAATAGACAAATTGCTTAGGGCTTATTAGTAAGGAAAAAGGCAGTTGTTCCTTGCCAGGAATTCAACTCTGATCTGAGACGAAGCAAAAATTGCCTGAAATTGGGAAAAGCATTCACTTCCGATTCCCCATCTGATTGTGGCTGGCTACAGTTGCTGTAGAGGGGATTTTGTCTTTTCTGTGTCATAAAAACAGGGTTTAATCCTTCTTTTCTGTGTGATGGAAGTACAACTTTACTGGAGTTACAAAAATGGATACTATATATTGCTGCACTCTTCACAATTATTCCACAACCTTCATTTAATTTAAAACTCCCTAACCTAGTAAACTAACAGGCTATTCAACAATGATTATACAGAGACATACAAATGCTAGAGTAACCGTTTTATTTGTATATAATACTTACATGTCTTGAAGAATGTAATCCTTTTACTTTTCTAAAAATTCTACCCAGTCTCATTGGTCAAGTTAAATAATAATTTGATTGGATACAGTGAAAATCTCAAATATACAGGAAATTAAAAAAAAAGACAGGTTATTGATTATTGTATCTTTCAATGGTCTCTAACTTGATTGTTTCATTTAGACAGCAGACCTTATTTTAGACCCTACACCTGAGAAATTATCTGTTATAATGATCTGACTAAATATGCTGAATGAATGCACAAGTAGCACTGCTCGATGCATCCAGATGTATGGGATAACATTGACCCCAAACTGGTAACTGTTGACAAGCACACTCATTTACTTTAGTAGGACTACTTGTGCGAATAAAACTTGCAGGAGTTAGCCCCATGTACGAGAAAGCAAATGTATACTTAGACATACACAACATCACTAGCTACATAACAGTGTTACCCAGAGCACTCTCTGGTGAAATTTTATAAACAAATATGATATAAACACATACACTCAATCACACACAATGCCCTTTGATATCTAGTGGGTTTGTGCTGGTACTCTCACTATTTTCTAGATTCAAGCCTTTTTCTTAGTTTTCATTGAACCAAACTGACCTTTTAAAAGCTGAGATGCATATACCTCTGTAAATTGTACTGTGAATTTAAAGGAATGGACTCTAATACACTGCAATAAAACGCCCGCTGCTGGCCAGTGTCAGCTGATTTGGGCTGTGGGGCTGTAGGATTCCAGTGTAGATGTTCAGGCTCAGTAAGGAACACTGAGCTGTTCCCCGGGACCCTCTCCCCTGTTGTGTCCGGTATATACAACAGATCCAGTCAAATTTTCTTTCACTAGAAAACTTTTATTTTTTTCCGTCAAGCAGTATGACACTTTACATTTTATACTGTTACATATTTTTAAAAGCATTTTATAGTCTTGAATTAACAAATACATGACACTGTAAACTTAACATAGACTGTAATACTTATTGAAAAGTACAAACAACCTTAAATTTTTCCTCCTCCTACACAAAAGAACTAACCATTTTTATTATAATTTCTTGTCATTTCTGTTTGTCATTTTACTGGCAGTAAACAGGCAATAAGATTTGTTTATAAAACCATTAAAACTTTAGTATGGCCATAATCACTTTTATCACAAAACACTAACTTTTATTTTTTGGCTACACTGCATTGTACCCACATTTTTGTCACTGATTGTTTATATCATCTGATTTTTGTGTGGAATAAAGATAGATATCTGTGCGCTTGCTCCGTGTAGCTGGTGAGCTGACTGCATATTTATTTCTTTAGAATAGCAAGACTTTACTTATGTTTAAGTACAAAGAAAGTACATCTAAAACAGAAAAAAATATGGTTCTCTGTTTTTGGTAACTACAGGTTATAAAACTGCCATCCCTTGTTCAGTACCTTTATATATAAATCTTAAAAGTAAAGCCCCCTTCAGAAGAAGGTATTAGGACATTAGGAGGCTTTTAGGTTTAGTATTGTTTTTAATTGGTATGTTTACGATAGGAAAGTAGATAAACTATGAAAAGGCAAAACATTAGTGCTCCTACTGAGACCTCTACTAACCTCTTTTCCTGAGAGCACCTCTACTAAATACCCTGGAGCAAAGTCTAGGATCACTTACATTCCAGCAACTCTCACTGGGAATTATTCAATTAAAGCAGCAATTCCCCCACCCCCTTTTCCCTCATAGCTCTAGATACAACACAATATATATATATACAAAATCAACTATTTAGGTGGTCCAGTAAATCACTATATTCTGTTTTTATCTTTACTTTTTTTTTCTCCATTGAAAAACCAAGCTGATTAAAACACATCTGTCTTTTATGTATGTTGAAATCAGAGTATTATTGTTTAAAATGGGAAAGCCAGAGGAGAAAAAAGATTATTGTTTCTGAAGGACAACAAACCTCTCTTCTCCCACCATTTTCACTTAATCATTGTCTTTCATTACTGGGATCTCCCACAGATTTTACTATACTGAAAGTCTGAAAGAGTTTGCTGAGGTTTACTTCAGAATAGCCACTCATGGACAGAAATTTGTCTACTGTGTTCTTCAACTTTCTGTAAACCTCTGTCTCATTTATGGTCAGCTTCCTCTTCATGCTTTCTAAAAACAAAAGAGAAGGATTAAAAGATCAAAAAGGGAAACACTTTTTCATTAATCTTTTAAAATAAGATAAGGTTAACTGCTGCCGGAGACACAAAACAAATTTTACTGCAATAGCTTCAGACTTTTTCTGTGTTCTCATCCCCCACTTACCTTTTCCAACACAATATTTTACCCACATGTTTAGGAGGGATGTCAAAATTGTAACTCACAAAGACACTGAATCTAGTTCAACAAGGAATTAGTCAGACCATCTGTCATACCACAACTGAACTGGCGCAGCACCTCCTGTCAGTAACTGACAGGAAGTGCTGCTTGGCCAGAAATGCTGCCCAAGTGGAGGGAGAAAGTGGAGGTTGATTAGACACAACATCAGAGAAAACCAGGTGTGTGTTGTCATTGACAAATGATTATTAAAAAAACTGGGATCATGAAACTTATCACATAGAGTAGGCAGCATGTCTAGTGGTTGGAAAAGGGGATCAGGCATCTGGAGACCCAGCATGAAATTCTGGCCCTAGTGAAGTCAATGGATTTTTGCCATTGAAGTCAATGGCACCATGATTTCATCCCTTGTTCTTATTCCTATCTGTATCACTGAAATACCTTGGTCTGGTCTACCTCTCTGTTCCCAGGTCTCCTCATCTGGAAAATGGGAATATTAATACTTATCTATCATTGTAATGCACTTCAAGATCTTTGATGAAAGGCATTAAGTGCACACTATTAACAAAGGAGGAACTCCTCATGACCGCAACTTCCTACCCTAACATGTAAGTAAGATGAGCCTATTGTCTTGGACAATAGGCCTTATTTGGAAGACATCAGATTCTCTTGATGTACCAATGAATAGGCCATTCCAAAGTATTTGGTTGGCATGATATCTCTGACAAAACACATAATATTTGTTTTTTAAACACTTCATGAATTCAGTGGCAAAGCCACTTTCTTTTTTAAATTTAGTTTTATAACAATATAGAAAAAATAAACAAGCCCCCTTATCTTTGAGTGCCTTATCAAAATGACAAACATAATCTAAGAGTAAAATCAGCAGATATTCCACATGCCAACAATAAAACACCTGGTAAAGATCAAGTCCAACAATGCTCCTCTTTCCAAACCGGTTCCAATCATACCCCTCCCTCTTCATAAGCCCAGGTAAATAGATAAGCCTCATAGTGTGCTTGGAAGGTCAACCAATTCAGACATTTTTGGACTAGTGGACACGCAGGAAGTGGTTTCAAAGTTGAGGGTCCCTCCCTCTTTTATACTGGAGGAGCTCCAGCTGAAGCCCCTCTGCCGATCAAAACGGTGACAGTACAGCACAGGGAGATACGCAATCTCTCGAAGCAGCTCTCAAGACATTTTGGCATAGCATAAGCATGTATCCTGCAAGTGTCCCACACAGTTTTCCTATTACACATTATTCTTGACCTGCTACAACCTGTCTCATTCCTTGCTGTCCTCTGAGCAGAGACTGAAGCATTTCATTACATTATTTATATTACAAAAATGCCCCAAAGTACATATTCCATGTAAAAAACCGTAAGAATAACAATTCTTTCTTAACTAGTCAGTACTACACTTTGTGGTTTGTTAGAATAACATAAATCTTTAGGGCAGTGAGCATTTCCCAGGAGCAATGAGAGCCACATGTTTTTTGGGACTCGGTGACTTTTCCAGTCCACCCATGTAGGGTCAGGCTAAAAAAATTAAGGTGGAGAGATGAACACATCCCATTGATCTAGCTTGTGTCCTATCCCTGGGAATGAAGAAGGACCCATATACTGTATGAGGACCTGGGAGAAAAACATTAGATAGGAGGGACAGAAAGTACTGGGGGAAAACAATCACAAATCTGGAATTTTATAAACATGTTATAAAACATCTTTGACCTTTGCAAGATTTTTCAAGGTAAGTTCACTACCTAATAATTTGATACAATATACTTAGCTTCAGGTATTATTGTTGGTTCCTCAATTCATACACTTAGCGTTTCACATTTATTTACTCAGCAACTTCCACTGAAGCCAATCTTTGCACATATTAATGCAAATTTCTTTTGTTTTAAAATTATGATAGTTAAACAGGATTAAAAGTGTACATCAAATTTTAGGTACTTTACAAACAACTCTAATGAGGAAGGGTTTGGTCTCCAAAGGATTACATTTATGCTTAATTTTAAGTATGTGAGAATTTACGTGCCCAACTTTACCCACACGTATAAGTGTTTGCAGGATCAGATCCTAAGTCATTAATATATGGCGTCTACTTGAATATAACATAGCTGAATTACTATTTGTCACTATTCAGTCAATAATCAAATTACTTTTTTCTACTGGTAAAAGATAACTTAAAATTCAGCCTAAAGAGAATGAAAAACCAGATTAAAGATTCTGTATTTTAATCAGATTTGAGTCACTATAGCATAAACACATGTAATTAACCTGGAAACACTTTAAATATTGGGTCTAATTAAACATAACTGTGAAAAGATGCATTAAATCCTGTAGTAACTCAGTATATTGTCAAACAAAAATTAAACTAACCATAATCCTCAAGACACTAAGCAGTTCATATATTGCTAAAGTGTAAGAGATATTAAAGGATTTTATTTGCAACTGCTCATGTCCTGGCAAAACTGAGGAAACTTGTGCTTACTGTACCAACAACTGTATCATGAAGTGTCTAAACTTGAAGTTCAAAATTAGGCTAAAATAGTTTTAAAGCTTCACAGAGTCCAGGAGAGACCAAGGTGAAGTGTATCAATGTACAGAAACAGCTGCTACATATGGAAAGAGCAGGAAGACACATTAATCAGGAAAAGAACAACTAAACTGAAACAATAAAGCAATGCTGAAGTGAAGAACAAAAAACAGACACACACATCACTCAAAATCTGTCTCAAGCCATTCCACTAGCAGAGTTTCTAGCTTTTGTTCACTAGATCTAAACATTCATTGTTCACGGTAACCCTTCTGAAAATTTACATTAATTACTTTAAAGAGATTGCTAGATGGAATTTTTTTTTTTAAGGGAGGGAAACGTGGAATGGGAAAGGAGAAATAAAAGTGGCTGCATTAAATTAGTGGGCGGATAATTTTAAGTCTTAATTATAAAATACGTTATACCGCTAAATTCAGACTGCAGTTCTATCTGCAGTACAGCAATACTATGCATTTGAATGACACAAGTGCATCTGATGACTGGGGAGAACAGATTTAAAGAACTGTAGTAATACAGTGCAGGGGAAGATGAGAGAGGACACAGCTCCTGATGTGTTTACCTCCTCTGCTGATGGGATATTGACTTTTCCCACCAGGTTGGTTAGAAAGGGGACTATTTACGCTGCCACACAGCAGAGTAAGAATGACAACCAGCATCACTCTGTGCTCCTCTTAGTAAAAGACAACTGTGACCACCGTATATCACACAGTCAGTCAATACTTTCAAGTTACCATACCATCCAACTTAAAGATGCATATAAAAGCTCACATTTTCTTCCTAAATGAGAATTTAATCAATAAAGAACTTAAGGCCCTCTGAGAACAAAGCTATAAACATCTAATGGAATTGCTTTTCAACACTCGGGCACAAGTATGAAAATAGTTTAATACCTAATACTATCACTTATTTTTTATCTTAATGTCCATACACAATGGCAAGTTTTCATTTACAATTGTTAATATTTGCGAAAATTTAATATAAATGAATATAATGTACAAAAAGCGTCAGTGTTTTATATAACGATAAAGGAAGAAATTTAAAGTTTTTAAAATAGATTTTAAAAATGGAAATTAAGATGTGATTTTGATCTTGCAAAACA
>NW_020664374.1:23039347-23084347 GCF_002925995.2 Terrapene triunguis | reverse complement strand
GTGAGAGTCAGGACCACTATATATATATCTATATATATATATAAATAAAATTTAAACCACACACATATATGTATGATGCAGAGTAATTTAAAAAAAATCGGGAAAACTAAATGAAAAACTAGCATCAACGTTGATGAGATATTAAACAGCCAAAACCCAGGAAAATCTGAAAGTTAAGGTTTCTGCAACATTAACTGTATCATGTTGCACTTATGCAGTGTATTCTAGTCCTGATTCCCTAGTTAAATGTAAAATCTTAATCCACTACTATATATATTAAAATAAAGGAAACAAGAGTTCTCAAATTTCTTCACAGTGGGGAAAATTTTTTAATAGAGAGATGGTCTGAAGGACATAACCTCTCTCATTCACCATTGCAAAGCCCACATTCCCCTCTTATCGGAGTTTGCATAGCATTCCTGTGGCAACTACAGGAATTGCTCTTAGAAAATGGTAACATTATGAAAATATTTAATGTATTTTCAGCTTCTTCCAATGTGATTTAGCAGCTGTAAATGAGAAGAGTCAGTATCATTTAGCCTGTCAGCACTCCAGAAAATACACCAAAAAGCCCCCATGGGCCAGCAGTAGCACAGTTTGAGAACCTCTGTTTCAACATATGCCATAAAATATACAAGTTTACTGTAGCAGAGATGAGTCATGGAAGAAATGTTAACTTATGGAACTTACGGACTTCTGAATTGTTGGCTTCTCAAAATTAATGTTGCACTCAATTGAACATTGATTTAAACTTTGTTTTAATGTAACAACACATTATTTGTTTAAATTAAGTGAAAATATGAAAAGAAGTGTAGCCAAAGCAGGCAAAAGTTACAATTCTTGTACTACTTTCAAAATGTCACCAAACACAGGCTCCAAACAGCTAAAAAGAAGAAGTTTCCAGTGGCATAAAGTCTCCATTGAGTATGCCCTGTTGCCAGTTTTGAAGGGATCAATACCAGGAACTCAGAGCAAGAGTGATCTATCAGGTTGCAATTGTCATGAGAAGGTAGAGAGAGTGAAAGATTATCATTTATACAACTGGGTCTTATCGATCAGGCCTTTATAGATCACATACGCTGCCTCGACTTGAACGTACTCACAAACCACACACTTTCAGAAACCTAGAAACCTTGCATTGCCCTATTAGAGCGATCATTGAGTGCACATGATTCTTAATGGAAGGTTCAAAGGTAATTACAACATGATTCTACTGATTCATAAATTATTGGCTTCTACTTAAAACTAATGTCATATTTATTAGTCAGTCATTATTTGCTCTGTCACTAGCTTTCAAACTGGAATAAAAATGTAGTATGCAGAGTATGATTCAACCCTTCTAGCCCCTCATTTAAGCTATTTTTTCCCCAACTGGTAGTATTCAAAAATGAGGCTATAGTCCAACCACTTACTTTTATTTCTCCAAGCCCTCATCATTACCAACCTCCGATTCATTTTCCTCTCATTTTCTTTAAAACAACTGACTGGCTGATTCTGTATCCTAAAAATGCAGCACCAAAGCAAAAATTCTATTTGCACGTTCTTGGCCACAGAATCTCAGCTCCTATACGTTCTTCTAAGAAAGCTCTCCACATTTCCATTGGTTAATTCCTCAGAAACTGTGTAACTGGACTGATATCTGGGAAAACAGGGATTGTTCCAATCAGAAATTAATTCCCTTTCTTTCGTGACTGCAGAAGCAATTAACTCCAAGAGCTGAAATTGCTGCTATGATTATGCTCCCTCCATTGTTTCTGTAGATGGCTCTTTAGTGGGGAATTATGTAACATTTAGCCATGTATATACGTGGTCAATCTTTCATATTTTATTCCAAAATAGAGAGAGGTTGCTCTACCACCCATTATATTAAGAGGAAGGGAAAGTATGTGTAATGTATATAAAAAGCAATAAGTTCATGTTTTTTCCTACCAGTAGGAATGCCAACAATTTAGATATTTTAAATTATTTTGATTTCCTGCAATTTTTATGTACCTGTGTGGAAGTCACTTCATTCAATAACAAGGTCTGACTTCTATTTTTCACTGAGCTTCACGTTAGTTAGTTAGTCAGTGTTCTGCCTTGGGCACATGTCCATCTAAGAATTTAATTTCAGTGGATAAAGTTTCCAGTTGGTCTTGGGAAGACATTTTAGTATGGAGAGATTCCAAAAGTTCCTGGGGTACAGCTTTTCTGAAATGACAGAGAAACAAGATGTCTGCTTCTCTATGTCCTACACCTCTGAAGATCTAGGCTTTAAAAAGTCCACGAGGTCTACTTTGTTTTTAGATTTAGACATAACTATCTGCACCTGTGTCCTAGGTAGGTCCCAAGAAGTTATGCTAAGCCTGTAACAGTTCTCCAAGTTTCAAGGTTTATTGTTCTATCAGCTCAACAACTCATCCAAAGATCATCTTCCCTCGCTGCCATTTGGCTCAGCTATCTCTAAACACCACTTTTTGGAGGAGTAGAATTCTTTACGCTTCTGTGTATCTGCATCTTTCAGTCAATCTGCTCAGAGATCCTAGTTTTTCTTTCATCAAAGGAGTTAAGAAAGAAGTCAGACAAAAACCTTTAAAAAGGGTAAAAAAAAAAAAAAAAGAGGACTGAATATAAGCTATTCTATTGTGGTGATGCCTTTTATAACCACCAAAACCAGTTCCATTAAATATTTCACAGTGGAGTTACTTTGCAGGTTTTCCAGACCAGTTACATATGCTACTTTGTTATAAGTCAGAATCTAAATGTAACCCATCCAAACTACCAAAATAAGCTTCTTGATTAAAAGAATATGGAGAATTCATTAAGTACCTGCTATGAGAACAACAAAATCTCAACTGCAATAGTTAGAACTCTGCCAAGCCAAAAGGACTTTAAAGTGAAATTTCATAACCCCTAAGTAATAATTATTATAACAACACTTTGCACTTCCATATTGCCATCTATAGCAGCATTTTAAGCTACCTTACAAATATTAGTGAATTAAGTCTCACAACACTCTTCTGACATTAGTAATATCCCCATTTTACAAAGAAAGAAACAGAGCCACAAGGAGGTTATAGTCAAAATTTGCTGAAAAACACTTCTAAATAAATGACCTGATCCTCAAAGGTTCTAAACATCAGTCGTCGTGGGTGCTCATCTTAAACATGGTTTATGGCTAAAGTAGGGTGACCAGATAGCAAGTGTGAAAAATCAGGACAGGGGGTGGGGGGTGATAGGAGCCCATATAAAAAAAGCCCCAAATATCGGGACTGTCCCTATAAAAATCAGGACATCTGGTCACCCTAGGCTAAAGTGACTTGTTCAAATTCCCACAGGAAATCTGTTGCAGAGCCAGGAAAATAATTCTGATCCCCTAACTCCCAGTCCTGTGCTCTAAAATAGTATAATCTAGTAACTAAAGTGACTCCCCTGTTAAAAGGAATAGAAGCCTAATAAACAAATGATACATTACATTGTTATTATATTGGGTAACACAAGAGCAAATGAATCAGGCATGCAGATTGTTCAGATATTTTACAATTCATTAACAAAAATCTCAGCAACAAATAAGTGAGCGAAAATATTCTTGTTCTTTTAATTCTCACCACCCGTAAATAATCTGTTTGTATTTTACAAAAAAATGGAGTTAGAAGCCATCTAATGAAACAACCCCAATCCATAGCTGTCATATTTCCTATAGTAGTAGTAAGAGTCCCTTCATTCACAAGCAAAGCCAGCAGAAGAAAGAGGAGGGGGAGCTGACGGAGAAGAGAGTGAGATAGAAGATAAATTCCATTTGTGCTATTTAAAAAAATAGAAAAGTGAAGTCAGTGGTTGAAAAGTGAGGATAAAAAGATGAAAACAGTAATCTTGCTACAGAAACCAGAGAATTATGCTCTTGCTCTCCCCCCCCGCCCTTTTTTGCTTTCACACTGTACAAACTGTAGCACCCTGAACAACTCCCTCTCCTGCTATTTCCAGCACTTTAAAGAAACTTTCCAACATTTCTGTTTGACACATTTTTTCAACAGTGAGGTGAAGACAGTAAGTAAACAGGTAGTGAAGGGCTATTTAGAGAGCTGGTCATTCAGAGTAATAATAAAACAAAAACAAAACAAAACAAACAAATAACCCCTCTCCCCCCAAAAAATCAGACCAGACCAGAACATCTATCCTATACGTTGTAGCCACAGACAACACATGACCTCTGACAAACAGTTTTCAGAGTAATTTTAATGCTACTCTGGATTTAACTTGACTAACTGGTAGCAATTGAGCACATCTTTTTTTGTGGCAGCAGTTATCTAAAATGCTACAATAACAGCATCAAAAGTAGAATGGTGGAAGATTGGTTTTCCATTGTGCTGCTGAACTGGCATAATGCCCACTTTAAAAGCAATTCGCTGCTCATCACTGAAATCTGGCAGACACGACACTAAATGCCTCAAGGAAAAAAAAAAAGGTCTTGAGAAGGGGGAACCACTCCAACCACCACGCAAAGCGAGGGGAGGGGGCAGGGAGAAGGATGATGAATCTATGTAAGAAGAGAAAATTGCAAAATAAAAAGTTGAGCACTGCATGTAGACTCAACAGGCTCTACTTAATTTACCTGAAGATTTTATCGCCAGCTTGCATTAGTAATAGCAGAACAAAACAAAAACAAATATATATTTATGTCTCTCTATTGTTTTGATGAAGTGAAAATGTACTGAGTTACGTCAATCATTTGTCAAACACATCTTCCTAGTTTTATTTACCACTAAATATAATGAGTAAATATGTGATAATAAAACTTTCTTTTTTTACATGGACAGATACAATTTTTTTCCTCCTAAATACAGGTAATGATTTAGGAAGCTTTCAAAATGTCTTTTTACTGTCAATAAAACTAATTCTATTCCCATTTTCATGTAAAAAAAGGCTTTACAAATGAAAATTCAAATTAAAATTCTGATTATAGTGTAGTGTGACAACACCTGTATTTATAATTTTACTGTCAGCTAGCTTGTACTGTTTAACAATAGCGTGAAGCAGAAAAGTAATTGGAATTTGTCTGTAACATGCCAGATGACGACACTGGGCGCTTTGCTGTGCTAAAGCAAATTTGGTTTGATGACAAAATAACTTTAGTGAGATTTATAGAAAACCCAAAAGGTTAAAAAAGTCATCTTACATTCAGGGACATCTTAAGAACTGTGGTAAGCCAAAACAGGTGATCAGTTGCTGCAGTGGACAAGGAACAGCAGTAGAGATCGTTTATGGTCCCTTTCTGACAAATATCCCTCACCAAATAAAGTGCTTCATCTGTTTTTTTCCTGAAGCTTTTCTAAATGACCTGCTATTCCTAAAATTAATCATCAGTAAAATAAGGGATTAAAAAAAAGGAAGGAGAAAGGACCACATATTCTCATAGACTTTAAGGTCAGAAGGGACCATTATGATCTTCTAGTCTGACCTCCTGCACAACGCAGGCCACAGAATCTCACCCACCCACTCCTGTAACAAACCCCTGACCTATGTCTGAGCTATTGAAGTCCTCAACTTGTGGTTTAAAGACTTCAAGGTGCAGAGCATCCTCCAGCAAGTGACCTGTGCCCCATGCTGCAGAGGAAGGCGAAAACCCCCCAGGGCCTCTGCCAATCAGCCCTGGAGGAAAATTCCTTCCCGACCGCAAATATGATGATCAGCTAAACCCTGATCATGTGGGCAAGACTCACCAGCCAGCACCCAGGAAAGAATTCTCTGTAGTAACTCAGATCCCACCCTATCTAGTGTTCCATCACAGGCCATTGGGCATATTTACTGCTAATAGTCAAAGATCAATTAATTGCCAAAATTAGGCCATCCCATCATACCATCCCTTCCATAAACTTATCAAGCTTAGTCTTGAAGCCAGATATGTCTTTTACCCCCACTGCTCCCCTTGGAAGGCTATTCCAGAACTTCACTCCTCTGATGGTTAGAAACCTTCGTCTAAGTTCAAGTCTAAACTTCCCGATGGCCAGTTTATATCCATTTGTTGTTGTGTCCACATTGGTACTGAGCTTAAATAATTCCTCTCCCTCCCTGGTATTTATCCCTCTGATACATTTATAGAGAGCAATCATATCTTTCCTCAGCCTTCTTTTGATTAGGCTATATTAGGGGCACTCGTGCAAGTGGGGGGAGAAAGTCTTAATATGTGCTGTAATTCCATGGATTTTCTATATTAATAAAAAAGTAAAAATGTAAATAACGTGAAATGACTGAGGTTATTTTAGCTATGTACTGTGTTTTCATATTATACATATAGACACACATGCATATACAAACTGATGTACATCAAAAGGTAAGTAAAAACTTAAACACCCTCCTTACACTTTTAAAGAAGCAATATGAAAAAATTAAAGCAGTCTCTTCTGTCAACTTGAATCTTTCAAAACTTACAAACAAATGCTAATCTCTCAATAACTTGCGTTACTGCAGTCTACAAATGAAAAACCCATCTTTTTCATTATCCTAAAGATGAAAAAAAAAAAAAAAAAAGAAGAAAAGGAAGACACATACAAAAGAAAAACAGAATGACAGTGATGTTTTAGTTTACACTAGATATGGCAACACACACAAACTGTCAAAACTATGGAGTGAAAAAAGCTGTTATCAAGCAACTGTCAAGAGAGTCCTCTGAGATTTGGAAATCTTGTGTTTATTGTAACTACTTCACATTACACAAAGAAAGAAACATCCCTCTCCTTACCATTGCTGCTAAATATCATGCAAGAGAACGTAGACTTCTCCTTCACTATTTAGATTAATTTTTTTTCTTTGTAATTCTGTGCTTGACAGTACTGCTCCCCTCCTTTTAAGGTTTCCTATTGTATGGTCAAAGTTCAGAGAGGAACTGGAGGTTACATTAAACATTATTTCATTTTTGAGAACTGTCAACACCCATTTTGTGTTGTTAACTTGTTGTCCATCATTTAAGCGTGGAAACTGTAAAGACCAAAATGCACAGTGGAAGTATTTCTAGCGTTGCAGAGTAGTGCAGAAAGAAAGAGTGAGTGTAAAGGAAATTTATATTTACTAGGCTT
Organism: Terrapene triunguis; assembly: GCF_002925995.2. Lineage (NCBI taxonomy): Eukaryota > Metazoa > Chordata > Testudines > Emydidae > Terrapene > Terrapene triunguis. Next base: position 23,077,295 of record NW_020664374.1, on the reverse strand, counting down.
GCTTTTTAGTATCTCTTTTTATATATTGTCTAGAATTGAGGTTTATAACGAACAGAGTGACTGACAGTAGGCAATAATACTCAGAGGTTTAGGCTAAGGGCATTACTGCATCTTGTAATTCACACTTAGTTTATAAGGAAACTATTACACCTTGGGTAGAAATCTCCAGTCTGTGGTGTTTTATTATAGCCTTTAAAATATCTTTTTGTCTTCAGCTCACATGATGCTTTCTCAACCAACAGCAATACTCCAGCTATAATAGCTATAGGAATCAAATTAATGCAAGTGAAAATTACTTTATATGTTACAATTTATATCCTTCATCTCCATTTTTAAAAGAAGTTTTTACTCAGAACACTAAATGGTATCTCCTCTCCCCAAAATAAGCATTTGCTAAAGCATATAGAGTCCATAAAGTTCCTGGTAAGACAGAAATCTTCGAGTGGCCCCTGGAATATCTGAAAGTATGTAATTTTCCAACTTGACTTGTGGGCAGTGCAGCTGTCAAACCTAGAAACACAAGGAAAGAAGCCCCAAATACTGCACTGAAGAGCAGCAGCTGGTGTAGATTGTCATAGCTCCACTGATGTCAATGTGCCCTCACGTGTGTAATAGATTGAAATGTCTCAAAAAGAGGTTACTTTGCTCTAAATCTGTTACTGCATCACAGCTACCCTCTGCTGAGATTTCACTATGTTAGGCCAATAGGGTTACGTGACTTTGTCTCAACCTATCAATATCCCAGTGTATAATAGTTCAGAATTTGCAACTTGTCCAAAGGCAAAATTTCAGTACAATTGCTGGTGGAAGTGACATTTTGAAAAAGTTTGGGAAAACCTGCTTTCATACACGAAAACACAGTTTTGAACTTTATCCAAAATCTGCAAATACAAAAATGTATCATGACAATAGTTTGTATCATGGAGCCAACGTTCATCTGAACATAGCCCACTCCAAAAGAAACTTAAAAAAACCCCCAAATTCTTAAGGACAGGAACTAGCTTATGTAGGTACAGCACAAAATACAGTATTGTGTGCAGTAAAGAAATATAATTAAAAGACCCCCAAATATGTATTTATCTAGAATACTGGAACAATTTAGAAGATGTTTCATATTTTTGCATAAAGTTTTCTTTTGCAAAATCTGCACTACACCTCAGCATGTTGCATGTATACACAATATATTTAGGAAACGGGGTCAATTATTTGTGCTTTATAGGACAAATTATAAAATCCCTACCTACATATTTATTGAACAGTGTGTAATAGCTCTAATGAATCATATTTTAGTTCATTGGGATCCAGGAGGTGTTTTAATTGTGGATTTTAGAGACTTTCATATTTTTAATACTACAACTTTAAGTAAGGAAAAGGACCTCAAAATAGAACATTTAAAAGTGAAACAACACTTCACAGAACTAAATTTAATATGATCAGACATGAACATTCTGAATTAGAATGAAAATCCAAGCTGACACATTGTCTTTCACATACCAAACTATGCCTAGATGCTAGCAGCTATCTCCAAATATTGGATAACCTCATATAACTCAGTGTGCACTATAGTATTTCAATACAAAAGGATAAGTTAAAGCTTGAGACACTTATAGTAGTAAGTGACTCCTTCCCACAACAAGGTAATAATGCAATTCTAGATTTTCTTGCTTTTGACTGTCAAGTACTTCCTCCTCCTAGATGATAAGAGTTCTAAGGTAATGTAACAATTATTGCCTAAATGGTTGCACTTACATGTCCATTTAAGACACTCTTTTACCAATATCCTAATATAGTTTTTGTAGTTTTAATTTTTTTTATATGTGCTCAAGATAAGAAATGAGATCACTAATTTAGTCCTGAGAAATTTAAGACATATTCTAGCCTTTTGCAAAAGCTCATTCTATTTTAAAGCTCAACAGTGTTGCAAGATTGCACATATATTAACTATATGCTAAAGGTCTATCCAAGTATTTACTACCCCCTAATTATAAAAGTGGTCTTGCAAGTGAAGTGCAATAAAAAGGGTAAGCGGTACGCACAATAGTGGAGGTGTAGGGCAGATGGAGGGGGAGTTGTTTTAGCAGGTCTTGGACTTTAATTATAACCAGTTCTAAACATAAATGAGTGTATAAAACATGCTGGAGTTGGCTTCCGTGCCAACTCCTCTTTCATCTTATACCCTGAAAAATAGATGTTGGAATATTATACAGACACTCAAATAGCTAAGTGTTTTAAGCCATGTTTGATTGAGAAGATAGGAAAGGATCTGGTAGTCATCTTCATCAGCAGTTCTTAAGAGCTGGAAAAAATATGAATCATTATGGCTGAAATTCAACATATTAAAGTTGCCACCATCAAAATAAAGAGGTCATTCCATTAATCATGAAATTTAGAGTGATAGTGGAGGATCCCACCAAGCCTATTTTACTGAACATGAAAATACAACACCAGAATATTGTTAAATTGAGTTAGCATTATCCGTGAAAAAATATGCTCTATTTCCTATTACTTATGAAGCCCTATCCTTTTCTTTCTTACCAATTACATTCCCTATCATTTCCAAAATATACAAACTGTTTTCAATCAACATATTTCTTTATTACAGTGTACAGCATGCTTGTTACTGCCTCTTTTCTATATTGAATCCTTGATTGGACAAGCATTTTGAATTTAACATGGACTGTGATTGCACATATCAAACAAATTAAAGCTGCCAATCTCTTTTTGGAGGATATCCTCTATACACATCACCACTGAAGAGTAGCCTGAGTGTATTTGCTTAGGAGAAATGGGGAAGGAGGGAGGAAATGATTACCATGGCAGAGTCAGAGAGACTCATTTTCCCATGATATGTAACTTGCTCCCCAAGGCACTCATTTACAAACATTTTACATATAGAGTTTTAAAATCTTCATGAATGTTTTGTCAAACCATTTGCTTTTCCTTTGGTCTAATTAATGAAATCACAAAAATAAGGTGAAGAGTGTGACTTACACAAGAGAGAGAGTTTTTAAAAGTCTACCACTTTTTTCCTTAGATGGCCATTTGTGCAGAGGTATTTCAGCTCACATACTATAGCTTCAGCTACTCTTTGGAGCCTAATATATTTAATGTCTTGTATTTTCACAATGATGCATATTGATGTGAAGAAAGAATTAGTAAGAGTGGTGGTAGTTCAGTTTGTGAATGAGCATATACGTTCTACAAACTTGTCAATATTAGGAAATATTCCCTTTTATAAAAGACCCTTCGTAATGAGAAACGTTTGGCTTAAAAATCAGGTTCAAATAGGCATGAACTCACAAAATAGATCAAAGTCCAGGAGTGCATTAATCTCACAAAAGTAACTGGAAGAAAATAAACTATCTGTTCATGGAACTTGATTAAGAGCACAACAAAATTATTAATAAAAATTAATTTGCTGCAAATGCATGTGACACTGGGAGCACCTCTAGCTGTGGAGATGCTGCTCCATTTGTATGATCTGACGAGCACAAAGGGAATGGAGTTTCCAACAAGTAAGGACAGTTTTGTAGTTATTAGAGCACTAGACCTGGATTCTGAAGATGTGTTCAGTTCTCAGCATTGTCAAAGACTTCCTGTCTGACCTTAGGTAAATCACTTAATTTATCTGAGCTTCAGGTCCCCATCTATAAACTGGGCTTGACAACATTTCCCTTTTCCGCACCCTTTATCTGTCTTCCAGTATGAGCTCCTTGGGGCAGGAACTGTTGCTAACATGTTTGTACAGCATCTAGCACAAGGTTGGGGCCCTCTAGACAGTATTGTAATATAAATAATAAGTCATTATGTGAATCTGGCCTTTTCATGGAAAAGGGGGATTCCATGTTCTCTCCTTACCCGGCTGACTGTTTTTCCTACCTCTCCCATTTTTGTTTCATAGAGATCTGGGTCTTCTTAAAATTATATTTTCATATGGTATAGAACCTGCTTAATTGAGAAATTGTAATGTAATAGTGCTGCAGTTTTGATCAGTGGAGGTTCTCAAGCTGAAGACTCCTCAGTTTAAAAGAGAAGGCGTTGCTAGTGAGGGGCTCTGAATTTTGGCATTCTCCATCCATAGTGACCCAAAATCTATTGGTCTTCATGACATGCTGCAAATCCCATCTCTTGTCCCAGGATTCTGAGGAGAGAGGGATGCACAAAGAACTGGGATTGGAGTACTGAGGACTGATATTAGTAGATGGGGTGGGTTTTCCCCTTCCTAGTTTTGCAGAGACTGTTGGGTTGAACTGTTGTTTGTACTAGGAGGATTATAATTTTAATGCATGGAAAAGAGACCCCAGGCCCTGGATAAGCAGTTTTTAATATACAGTATAAATCTAAAATACAAATATACATGCTGAGCTTAGAGCTGTTTATGCCTCCCAATTTGATTTTTAAATGCTGAAGTACAACTTCAAGAAGGCTCCACTGCCAATCCTGCTTTCATTTGTGCTTTCCTGCCCCAGCATCTGAGCAAATCCATTTTTGGCTGCTGCTCTTTCATGTTTGCTTAAAAAAATCAGGAGTACTGAAACCTTAAAACATCCTAGATGGTAGCCAGTCATACAGAATAATGAATTTAAGGTGCAGAGATCAACACACTTTGTGGGGGACATGATCATCAACTGCCTTCAGCTTCAGGCTTCAAACTTCAGCTTAACTGCCTGGCCCAACTCTCCACAAGTATACAAGTCACTTTAATATACATATTATTTAAATGGCAACACAGAGCTAGTCAAATTCCTAGTGCCACTGATTAAATAAAAATTTAGATTAGAAAGCAACATGACTGCCCACAGAGAGCTAATGAACCAGGCGGCCCCATGCTCCATAGGAAATAAAAAACCAGCTTTAAAGTGCCCTATCAGCCTAGTTGCTGCTTTCAACTGTTCTGTGTGGCCAGAAAGGCCACTCTCCGCTGTCACTTTCTATAAGTAAGAGTTTAAGGTGGAGCTGTATTTCACTTTTGCAAAGGAAAGAACACATTACAAGCTGTCCATCTGATCACACAACACTGCTGAAGAAAGCAGCAGCAGTACCCAGGGGAGATAGGAGGAAGGAGTCCAAAAGGTTCATGCAGCTAAGAAAGGTTAAAAAGAGAGCAAGAAATGCATTCAAAATGGCAGAGAAAAGGTGCTTACAATCTTTCCCCAAATATTTTCCCTTCTCCTTTTATATATTTTTCAAAGTGGAGGTAGGGAATATGTTTCATGATATAGCGCACACACACAAAAGCAGTTAATAACTATATTGAACTATTCAGTGTTTTTAAAATTAGTGAGGGACACTAATAGCATTTTTATTCCCCAGGGTGAGTTACTGGTCTACAACATACACTTAGTGAGGGCACTCAGATAAATATACCTTAGGTGTGTAAAAGAAAATTCTTACTAGCTAATTTTCTTTCTTCAGTTAAAAACTTCACTAACCCAAATCTTCACTGTAGGGTTGCCTTCTGTTATGCACAAATCAGAGGTAGTTTTAGAACTTAGTTTAAGAGGACATGGATATATTGGCAATATCCACCTTGCAAACCACCAAAAGAGTACTTCCAAAGCTGAAACAATAACGTGACTCAAAAAGTTTGAGCTCAATAGTAAAATAATTTTACTACTGAGAAAGATCGATGTTAACTGAATACACTACCCTAAAAACACAAAGGGCTTAAATAGGCAGCCAGATGCTTTATGATAAAGATAATGAACTGGGCAGGCTGCAAAAGGGTAGATATTAATCAAGCAAAGATATTAGCAGGTAAGAAATATTCAGTTCTCTTTTATAATAAACTCTACTAATTGTTGAGGCATAGTCATAGAAAGGGGGAAAAAGGCATACTTTAGGTTTAGGAGACAGACATGTATAACCTTATTGAAATAATTATTTAAGGCTCAATGAATGGAATGCCCACCTACCAAAAGAGATGTTTGCTGGGATCTGTAGATTGATCCTGGAGTACCTGCTGACGGTAGAAACTGAGGACCAGACTCCACCATTGCATATTTCTTCCCCCACAATAAGATGCCCTCTCTACCCAGGAAATAGTCACAAATCTTGTGGAATGGCTTTTTAATGCTGTTATGGACTGGTTTGCTTACAGACCTGTTAGCTTCAGAGAGGTAGCATCTAATCTATTATACGGTAAAAGGTTTGTATGATATAGCACCTCTGCAATATGGAAAGAAAACAGCAAAACTGTGGACTTTTCTAATCCGTTCTGTCAGAATTCTGCTGCTCTATAGACATCATGTTTCTACCAAATGTTTTCTTGTGGGTGCTTTCGATTTGGCCAAATTGAAAGAAGAAGTGTTTTTTTGTGCTTGGTTAAAAATTTTAGGATGAGGACCCAACTGTTATCTTGTCCTAACAGAAAATAGAATATACTTCCACCATCAACAGAGTTATAATTTCTTAAACCCTTCTCACAGAACTGATAGCAACTAGGATCACATTCAGAGAAAGAGAAAATATGGACTCACTGAATTTAGGGGGGGAAACATGTGTTTGTTGGGGGTGAGGAGACAGCCTCAAGGATCAGGTTGCGATTCTGGTTTGATATGAAGGTTTTGATAGTTTCACCAAATTTCAGAATCTGATATTATGACATTGAGATACTGACGCGGAATTGGAATTGATGCTGCTGACTACTCTTCCCTGTGCTGGCAATGGGAACTGTTCTTAGCTAACTGAATTCATGTCCTAGGGACAGACTATCTTTCATAGGGACTTCTAGATGTTTTATGTTGTAAGTTTTTTGGTCACTGAACTAGTGAAAGTTATTTCTTCACATCTCTGAAATACATATGGGATGCATATGCATTCTTGATGGAAACGTCCAGATTCTGAGAGATGCTCAGATGCTGTAGCGACGTGCAAGATCTACAAACGTAGATATGATTAAATTTCCTTAAATAGCCTGTTGAACATTTCCCTTTCAACCTCCGCATTGATAGATTTTGGGAGTCCAGCTATGGCTGTAGTATAGCAGCACCCTGTGACAAAATGTTTAGTCTAGGGCTGGTAAGAAAACACTTTTTTCTCTGAAAAAATTCAACTTTTTGTTAAATATTTTGGCTAAAAATCAAAATATTTTGATATTCAAAATGGTGCTGAGGTGCTTCATGGGAGCTGAAGCTGAGGAAGGGGTGGTGGTGACAAGGAAATATGGTGCATAGTGCATCTCAATTTATATCTTCTAGATTTCTCGATTTTGCGGGGAGGTTTGAGGGACTACTTATTTTTCCTTCCAACTGCTGAATTCTTTCCAAGATTCAGTTTCCAGAGGGATTAAGATGTTGTCCTACATAAAACTCAATGCAATTGTCTTACTGAGGTGAGAGTCACAGGTACGTATCTATAAGAAGTGGCTGCATCCTCCTGGCCACATATATGTGTGAGAGAGGGAGCTGATGGCTGAGCCCCTAGACTTTGGAGCTCACTCACTACTTTGGTCCTAAAGAGCCCAAATCTGTTGATCTTTAGGGCATGCTGCAAAGATCTATACTCCCTGACTTTTGGAGAGGCTAGAGAAGTAGAAGGGTAGTGAGTGGGCTGGGAGGATTTTTCAATATCTATTTGCAAAGATCATTCAATCTGGAATTGGGGGGCAGGGGTTGGATGAAATTGAGCTAGTTGTGCAAATAATAAATTTTATTTTAAAATACCATCAAGAGTCAGGAATAGGCATTCATATTTGCTGTATATAAATAACAAATAATTGTATTGTTCCAATAATTCCAAGTTGTGTAGTATTTGTTCCAATACTAACACAAAAATTCTTATTGAACTATTCATGTTTTCAAAAGTTACTGCAAATGAATAGCTTTTTTCTTTTCAGTACCTTTGCAAAAAGATATCATCCTAACTTTACTAATGTAACTAATATAACTTTACAATGCCAAAATATTTTATTGGTAACTGTTTTGTATGTTAGATTTTTAGACGTTTGCACTTTAGCAAAAAACTAACAGTAACTGGGACTCTTATTTTCAAAGTTTTATAAAGGGAGTGTGCATATAAAAATTTAGTTTGTCTACATTTTCACTAAACTATTAACTCTTACCTACACAGCATTCCTAAGCTTAGGAAGAAGTGCCAATTAACATAACAAAACAAAACTTTAAATGAAGAATGCTATCTTACTATTGCGGGCTTAGGAATGAAGTGTTTCCCTGGAATTGTAGCAACATATACTAACTACCTTTCCTTTCTTTTCTTGGTAAATATAAATGTTTATGGAAAAATATTAAAAGTAATAAAAAAGGAAATTTAAATATTCCCTAAGTATGGAAAGCAGCTATTTCTACCAATAAACATGACACCGGGTGAAGGGCTAAAAGTTTAAAAGAAGAAACAAGATTTATTTAAACAGATTACCCAACTGCAAAACACAAAAAAACCCTCCTTGTCTGAGGAGGTTGTGAAGGCTAGGACTATAACAGGGTTTAAAAGAGAACTAGATAAATTCATGAAGATTAAGTCCATTAATGGCTATTAGCCAGGATGGGTAAGGAATGGTGTCCCTAGCCTCTGTTTGAGATGGATGGTAGGAGAGAGATCACTTGATCATTACCTGTTAGGTTCATTCCCTATGGGGCACCTGGCATTGGCCACTGTCGGTAGAGAGGATACTGGACTGGATGGACCTTTGGTCTGACCCAGTATGGCTGTTCTTATGTTCCTATGTTCAATAAATGCCACCATAAAATGGAACATGTACATTTTCCTATTATTTTTATGTAATAATGTTAGATTGTAGATACATTGTATTATTAGTTAGCTAAACAAACATTATTTCATTCTTCCAATAACTTGGGCAGAAGAAACAGCAGCATACTATGTTGGCAACACCTTCATAAGAATAACTTGCCCTCTTCAGAGCATTTAGTTTAATCTTCATGCTATAGTATCTTAATATGGACATCTTAGTTATTAGAGAAAGACAACTGTCCAACTATAGAATGAGATTTTAATGCAGTGGTCTTTTGAATAACAGGGGATAAAAAGATATCATAGAACACTAACATTCTAGCAAATTTGACTTTTTTTGCTCTCCATATATTTATTGTATACATAGTACAGTGGAGCATGCTTTCATAAATCAGATATCTCACACTAACAAATTATGCACCGATTACAGATGACCTTTGGAGTAGCTCAAGGTACAGTCACAATCATGCATTAAAAAAACCCTGCGTTTCACCATAATGTGTGAATGTATGAAATTAAATGAGGCTTGCAATGTAATCAGTGTGGTTGGCTGCTTTAATATATTCCATTTCAATTTCAAATCACCACAAGCCAAGAGTGACGAATCTAATTTGATCAGTTGTTCACAAAAAATACTAAAAGGAGATGTAAGCAGACCTATCAACAGCTGGTAACACGGCCAGATTTCGAAAGCAGTTAATAGGTTCTTATGCCACCAGAGGCCCTTAAAATATTCAAAACCAACAGTTTTAAAACCCACAATGTTAGAAAGAGTTCTCTGAACAAAAGCTACCTTTAATAAAAAGTCAGGATCTTGCCTAAATTCACAAAAGCCAGGAAATTCAAAGTGAAAAATCAAACCTCCAATAAACGAAGTGCAGTTGGGTAGTGAAAACAATGGCATCCCATTGTGACTAGATTTTTACAGGTTTGATTGTTACCTGTGAGTGAAATAATTTTTAAAAGTATTCCTGTTTACTTTTGAGAAACCATTGACAGCTGAGTCTGCAAAGCAAATAATGGCCTCTCTAAATACCTCCTGTCTCCTACTGCCCATTACCAGGCAAAATAATTGAGAAAGTACTGTAGAAATCACCAAACTTCAACAATGTGACATCAACCAATATCCAGGCCACATCTCATTCAGGCTTCAGACCAGGGCACAGCAAAGAGATAGCCCTAGTGACAGATGACCTCCTTATAGCTATGGATATAGATGAGATCTCCATGCTCATGCGACTGGACATCTGTGCAGCTTTTTGATACATGCAGTCTACCACATACTGCCATATGAGATAGAGTCATAATATACCTATTAAAACAGAAAAAAGATCTGTAAGGGGTAACATGATGCGTTGTCCGCCATTACAAGATTTTTCTTGTGTACCCCCTGACAAGAGGGGTACCCCAGTTTGAAAACCACTGCATTAGACTATAAAACACAGACAAACCATCTACATGACATAGAGTAGACAGGACAACACTACAGTGCCTCTAATCATTCCTGTGCAACAGAACTCAGAGATAGCTCATCTCTTTGAATGCCCTCATTTATGGGGTTCCACAAGGATCAATACATAGGTGCTGACTTTTGGTTTTGCCAGCAGGTGCCCCATTCTGGCTCCGCCTCCTCTCCTGAGGCCCCACCCCCCACTCCACCTCTTCCTGCCCCCATTCTGCCCCCTCCCCTTAGGTCTCTGCCCCTGAGCTGAGAAGCTGCCTTCCTGCCCTCCTCTCCCCAGCCAGCCAGTCAAGCTTGAAGACCTGTATTTCGTCTTGTTTGGGGTTTCATCTTTGTCTTTTAAGTATCTCCATGAGGGCCAAAACACAAAGTGTGATCCTACAACATGTTATTAATAGATGTTTGTATTTGTTTTGTTGGTACATAATTTAATTACTTAGAATGGTATGAAATATTCTGAACGCTAATAAATAAATACTAAAAAATAGTGTTTTAATGAAGCTCAAAGAACATGCATCGTGGCAGTTTGGGGAACATGTCTGTGTCCAAATATGAATTCCTCGGTTTTATTGCATTTACTTGTAACCTTCAGAGTTGATTTAACTTCCATTTTTGTAGCAGAAAACAGGCTATGTCTGGAAACTGAACGATGGCCATCAACAAGTCATCAACATTGATTAGCTCTACCCTGGAGTTAGAGGCAGATCTCTTGACTTCTAACAACTCTTTGCCAGCAATCCCATACAGGGTTGCAGGATGGAAATCCTAGCAGAAGGATGGGACCAAAGAAAAATTGTCACTGTTTCTAAAAATGACATGTTCTTTAAGCAAAGGGAGCCACGTCACTGCCAGAACCAGAAGTCTCAGCAGAAACAATGGAGGCAGGAGGGACCTGGCCTCCCTTAAAGACTTGAACCAAACCCAGAGACTCACAACAGGGGGTGAAAATAAGGGGGACTGTATTCAGAATCTTTGTTTTGCCTAGCTCTAACCCTTGTGCTGTCTGGGTAAAGTGCATGTGTGTGTGTGTTTGAGGCTTTACAAAGGAACTTGTGTTCCTTGCTTTAATGTCATGTGGTCCCCAAAAAGTTAAACTATAATCCAGAGTGCCTGTGGGGGTAGATTGTGGGAGTGTGCATAAGCTACTGGGCTGGCTTGGGAGGTTCAGGATGGGTCTCAGGATGGAGGCAAGTTTGGATTTTGAGGTCTTCATACCAAAGAGGGGTGCCAGACACTGCATCTGCTTAGTTATTTGCCTATCTCCCCCCAGTTCCAGCCTTCTGAGGCTAGCTGAGAAGCTGCCAGCCCACCCAGACTGTCTCCCCCCAGCCTCCTGCGGCCAGCCAAGAAGCTGCCGGCCTCCCCAAGCTATCTCTCCCCAACCCCCTGAGACCAGCCCAGAAGCTGCCTGTGTCCCTGCTTGCCCCAGCCCAGCTCTCTCTGCCCTGGAAAAACACTCACCTGTCTGCAGTCAGAGCCGGGCTGGGAACTGCAGCCATCACACATGCTGGGAACCTGGCTTCCAGCCAAAACAGCTGAAGCTAGCTTTTGTCACGAAGCCACTTGATTGGCCAGATGGGGAGAGCTGATTGGCTGCCAACAGCTGATCGCCTGGTGGGTGTTCAGCACCCACTATTTTTTTTTCCATGGATGCTCCAGCCCCGGAGCACCCACGGAGTTGGCGCCTATGGATCAATATGTACCTTCCCTCCCCCTTTCAATATTTATATGAGACCACATGGAAGAGATGCCATGGGCTCAGCTCCCAACAATATGTAGATGACACTCAACTATATGTATCATTCACCACCAATGCAACCACCAAAATCCTTACAAGAGATCATCTCTTGGATGATCTAGACAAGATCAATGTGATGCTGGTGTGAAGGGGGAAAATGCTTTGAAGAACTATGCAGTAGTTTTTTCCTTCCCAAGAGAACATGTCTGCTGATATATTATTTGTGCAAAGTAAGAAGTTGTGAAAAAAGTGTAAGACGGGAATATAAGGGATATGTATACAGCAGAACAATACAAGTGAAACAGGTTACTTCAGTACCACAACATTAAGTACTTTCTGACAAAGGCTGAACTAGCAGATGACTGGCGACTGAACATATACTAAACAAAATGCTTTGCAGATTTTTCTATCCATGATGTTACAGCTCATCTGGAAGAGAATGCTCAAAGTCCCTCATGCAGAGACAGCTTTTGGTCTTGTATACTTCCTTGACGCAGCTAAATATGCATGTGAGCCTTTTGTTCTCTATGTGTCTCAAAAAAAGGGCTTGTGATTGCTTTTCTAGGCTGCTCTGTTCTGAAGAGGTGCATTTTAAATGCCCATTTTACATCCAAGTTACGCAATAGTATTTCTTTCTCATGCTGAAGAAAGAGCGGATTATGGTGTTGTGCCCTGTGGAATACTTAACTCCTCTTTGGGGTAAGCTCATCTATGGCTCTAAAAATCACTGTATTTATTAAACATACTGTATTAGAGTTTGATGGGTAAGGCTTCTAACTTCAGAAACCCTTCGGCTAAGGTAACAGCCATTAAGACGATCACCTTGATGTTTGAGAACAAGAGATTAAAATGGTCATGATGTGAATACCTGTAATATTAAGCTGAGAATCCATGCCTGGAAGTGATTCTCTGCTGCCTTTAGAATATAGGCTACATGAAGGAGGTTTGCTATACACCTCTACGATGATATAATGCGATCCGATATAACATGAATTTGGATATAACGCGATAAAGCAGTGCTCCGGGGGGGTGGGTGGGGGGGAGCTGCGCACTCCAGCAGATCATAGCAAGTTCGATATAATGTGGTTTCACCTATAACGCGGTAAGATTTTTTGGCTCCCAAGGACAGCATTATATCGGGGTAGAGGTGTACTTACAGCCATCTGTGGAGGAAGCTATAACTCCATTCTGAAATTTTGACTTTTAACTTGATAGTTCTCAGGCTTCAAGACAGGTTGTCCTGAAGGATTCCTGATATGTATAATCACTCGTGGTTAATATTAATTTATTGGAACCATTCTACAAATCTGTTCCAAGTAGCCAAGTATTTAGTAGAAGATTATTTTGGGGAGCAGAGGAGGATATGGGTTACTTCAGAACAATTTACCCTTCCCATTTTGCTCCATTCAATGGAGGTTGTAACTGTAAGTAGGGCACAGTTAATGTATTTGATGCTATATCTTTTTTCCCTCTTTGGATCAAAAGACCTTGAGCAGAGTGGACTGTTACTTACATTCCATGTCAGGCATCTAACGTGAGGACTCATGAGTGGTATTTCCTGACAGAATCTCTCTAGGAATATTCATTGCTAAATGGATGGAATCAAAGACTGATTTGGGTATTGAAACTATCTTCCATATGGGAGTGGTTCTAGCGCCACTCTGAGTAGAAAATGATGCCATTTCCTTATTCACCAGGGGTGCAAAGGAAAATCTCAGTGCAGTGCACCATCATTCCCAGCAACATTAGGAGAGCCTTGAATTCTCCAGGATCCTTTTTACCACGATGTCCAAATATTCAGTAAGAAGAAAATGTCCGGGGAATATGTCTAGAACGTCTCAGAGTCAGATAATTTCCCTTTCAGTGATGAGTTGCTCAAGGACTAGTCAGAGTAGGCCAAAAAAAGCAAAGGAAACACCTGAATTTCTTAATTTCTTCTCAGAGAGACAAGGTGGATGGGGTAATATCTTTTATTGGACCAACTTCTGTTGGTGAAAGAGACAAGCTTAGTTCGAACTTACCGCAGGTCCAGACGCGGCAGGCAGGCTCCCCCGTCGACTCCGCGTACTCCTCTCGCGGAGCAGGAGTACCGGCGTCGACGGCGAGCACTTCCGGGATCGATCCGGGATCGATTTATCGCATCTAGACAAGACGCGATAAATCCTCAAGGATTGAACTCACAACCTTGGGTTTAGCAGGCCAATGCTCAAACCACTGAGCTATCCCTCCTGTCCATTCCTGGGGTGTCCGTTACTCTGAGGTTCTACTGTAGTACTATTTCCTACAAAGAAGTGATATTTTAAGGGAAAGGCCAAAGGTACAGCCACAGGCACACAATAAATATGTGAAATTTAACTTTAATGAAATATTCAGAGAAACAAAGAACATATTGGCATACAAAGTAACCCTTTTTCACAACAATATTCCAGTCATTTACATTTTTTTTGAAATGGTCAAATTATTAGGTCCACATATGGAAAAGAGAAAGGCTTATTGGATTATATAGTCCAACTTCCTGCCAATGATGGTTTGTTCCTCGTTGTACATTTACCAGTGTTTCCAGTCTAGTTTTGATGTCATGAGCAACATAGTCTCCTCCACTTTCTTGGAAAACTAGGTCTGGTCCACACTAACCCCCCACTTCGAACTAAGATACGCAACTTCAGCTACGTTAATAACGTAGCTGAAGTCGAAGTACCTTAGTTCGAACTTACCGCAGGTCCAGACGCGGCAGGCAGGCTCCCCCGTCGACTCCGCGTACTCCTCTCGCTTCATTTCAGGTGACTCCCAAGCAGTATCCCCATAAGGACAGGGAGTTTTGAAATCGAGTCCAGCACAGAGGAAAGAACTGCATTGTCAACTGCTGCATCAGATCTAGAGGCACTGACTAAGGCGTAGTGCCTGCAGAAGGTACGTACTGAAGACCATGTAGCAACTCTACAGATCTCAAATATTGGGACATTTTTAAGTAGAGCCATAGATGCAGACTGTGACCTCGTCAACTGAGATGGCACACCAGTAGGGGGTGGAATGCTGGCAGCACTGTAACAAGCCATAACACACCCCAAAATCCATTTTGATAGTAGAAAGAGCAGAACCTTTAGGTCTGTCTGCAAATGAAACGAACCGTCTAGGAGATTTACTAAATGATTTAGTCCTATCTACATAGAAGGCTAACATCCTCCTCACATCTAGAATATGGAGAACAGTCTCCTGTGTGGAATTATGTGGTTTTGGAAAGAAAACTGGTAGGTAAATGATCCGATTCAGATGAAACTCAGAAGACATGTTAGAAAGAAACCTGGGGGGTGGTCGGAAGGAAACGCTGCCCTTGTAGAAAACTGTGAAACTCTGCCATTGAGGCCCCAGTCTCTCCAACTCTGTGAGCTGATGTAATACTCATAAAGAAGGCTTTTTCATGGACAAATTCAGTAAGGAGCAGGTTGCTATCGGTTGAAAACAGGGCCGGCTCTGGTGCCTGGAGCCGGCCCTGGTTGAAAAGAAGATTTCATGAGACACTTAAGAATCAGATTAAGGTCCCAAACTGGGGTGGGGATTTTCATCGGTGGGAAGTGATTACCCACACTCTTCATGAACCTTACAGTTGTAGGGTTACAGTCTTAAGATTCAAGAGATAATAGAAGCTTGTATAATAAGCAAGCGCTATACATCCCCAGCTAAGCAGCTGGTGATCCCTTGCTTATACCTAGAAATCTTGCCCTCAAGAGTCCAAGCCAGATGGAAGGAGCATTTTAAGTTACTCCTGAACCGTGAATCAACTGTCTCTGATGCCACTATCGAATCTATACCTCGACGACATGAAAGAGAATCTCTTGCTGACTCCCCGGCTCAAAGAAGTAACACGAGCCATTATGCAAACTAAGAACAAGGCAGCAGGGCCAGATGGCATACCAACAGAAGTCTACAAGTTTGGAGGTGAAGAATTGCTAAGGAAACGCCACAAACTTTTTCTTCATATCTGATTTAATGAGAAGCTTCCAGAAGACTTGAGAAAGGCTAACATTGTTATAATCTTTAAGACAGGAGATAAGACAGAGTGTGGAAACTATCAAAGCATTGCCTTGCTATCTACAGCAGGAAAAATTCTTGCCTGTATCCTCTTAAACCGATTACTTCCCCTTGCTGAGAGAATATTGCCGGAATCTCAGTGTGGTTTTAGACCATCCCACAGGACAACCGACATGATTTTGTTGCCCATTAAATCCAGGAAAAGTCTCGGGAGCAAAATCAGGACCTGTACATGGCCTTCATCAATTTGACAAAGGCCTTTGACTCTGTCAGTCACGAAGCCCTGTGGAAGGTGCTAGCCAGATTTGGCTGCCCTCCAAAATTTATTAAGGTCCTTAGGCTTCTCCATGATCAGATGACTGCCATGGTTCTCCGCCTTCAGACAGAACTTTTCATCATCAAAACTGGGGTTAAGCAAGAATGCTTTATTGCCCCAACCCTTTTCTTCAACTGTTTAGCAGTCATTTTGGTTCTCATTAAAGATCACCTCCCCAATGGAGTTGACATTTAATACAGAATGGATGGGCGGCTCTTTAATCTTTGACGTCTCTGCTCGAACTCTAAAGTCTTCAGGGTGTCCATTACTGATCTTCAGTATGCTAACGACTGTGTCATCCTCGCGCACACTGAGAATGACCTTTAGTCCATACTGGATTTTCTTGCACAAACTTACTGAAGCCTGGGACTCTCACTTAATACTGAGAAGACTAAAGTGCTCTATCAACCTGCTTCAGGCCTTGCACATGATCCACCACAAATCACCGTCGAGGGTCAGACTTTGGAGACAGTCGAGCACTTCTGCTACCTCGGTAGCCAACTTTCTCAAAATGCAAAAATCGACAACGAGATCCAGCACAAGATCCAGTGCGCAAGTGCTTCCTTTGGGAAATTGTTCTGATGCGTTTTCATGGACCATGACCTATGGCAGAACACCAAGATCCAGGTTGTAGTGGGGCAGTTACCCCACTCCTGGGAGAAAAGGTAGGCTGATTGGGGAAGTGGCCACAGCTGGGGCCACACCAGGCCCTGATAAGAAGGGTTAAGGGAAGAGCTGGGTCAGAGTCTCCAGCCTTGGAGAGAGAAGGACTTAGCTGCCTGGGAGCACAGGGGGCAGAGCAGTGCTGGGGAAGGGCAAGAGGAGCTGGGGAGCTCCAGCCTGGCAACTCCCCAGGCTGAGGCCTTGGTAAAGGTACTGGGGCTGCAGAGGTGCAGCCTGGGGATAGGCAAAGGCAGCAGGTCCAACCCCCTTGCCAGTGATGAGTGTCATTACAGACTGCAGTCTGCCCCGGGGAAAGGGGGCTAGATGACGACTGGCAGTAGCCACTGAGGCAAGGTGGGCTTAGAGGGTTGGGGGTTCCCCTGGGAAGGGAGACCCAGAGTGTGGGGCACTGCTGAGGGGCAGCACCCCAAGATAAGAGGGCACCAGGTCCGGGAGGGACACGGGGGCCTGAGGCAGGAGAGACACTGGCCAGAAGGGGGCGCGCCGAGGCTGGAACTGAGCTAATTCCCGGATGACCAGCAGGAGACGCCATGCCGATGAGTCTGCAATCTGCTACACAGGTCTATAAGACTATTGTTGTTCCTACACTCCTCTATGGATGGGAAATCTGGGTGAACTATCGACAGCACCTCAAGAGTCTAGAGAGGTATCACAATGATGCCTCTGGAAGATCCTTCACGTCAAGTGGCAAGATTGCCGCACTAACACCATCATCCTCGCTGAAGCCAATGTCATCAGCATTGAAGCAATGATCCTCATGCACTAACTTTGCTGGGCTGGACATTGTGTGCGGATGCCAGACTCTCGCCTCCCAAAACAAGTCCTCTACTCTCAGCTCACCCATGGTCAGAGATCCTGTGGTGGTCAGAGGAAATGCTACAAAGACCTACTGAAAGCATATCTTAAGAAAACTGATGTGGACATCACAAGCTGGGAGGAGCAAGCCACCAACCGACCCTAATGGCGCCATATCCTCCATCAGGCAGTGGCCCGCTTCGAGGAGAAGTGCCTTGCCCTCGAAGCTGAAAAGAGAGAGAGAGAAAGAAAGAAAGAAAAAGAAAGAACTTTCTCCCAGCAGGCAGGTGGCCTGCCACGAAATGTCTGTACCAATTGCGGGCGGATTTGCGGTTCCAGGATTGGACTGCTGAGTCATCTTAGGACTCATATGTAAATCCATGGTAGAGATCATCCTCAAATCGAGGGATTGCAAAAGCAATCAGTTGTAGGGTAAGTAAACAGCCAGAATCCCCTCAATAGAGATGTGAAAAGCTGTTAATGAAGCCAAATTAACTTTGAAAGAGCTAAGTGATAGACCCGCTTTCTTTAGTTGAAGCAGGTATTCCAGAACAAGAATAAGCAAGGTAGATTTGGGACAGTATTCTGGAGTTCCCCCCAATGAGTAAATCATCTCCACTTTTGAAAGTAACTGTTTCTGGTAGAATCTTTCCTACTACTTAATAATATCCGTTGCACCTTTGCAGAACAGACCGACTAATTCCACGGATCATCAAGGAGCCACATCTGAGAATGCTCAGATTGGTAGGTAGCGGGCGACCACCATCCTGAAAGAGGAGTGATTGGAAGATTTATTGCTGGACAAAGATTTAGGCACAACAGGTAAGGAACTCATGCCTACCTCAACCACATTGGGGCGATTACAATAACTCTGGTCTTATCCTGTCTGATTTTGCTCACAACTTTGAGAATCAGAAGCGTTGGGGGAAATGGATAAAACAGCTTCTTTCTCCAAGTGAGGAGGAAGAAGTCCTTCAAGGGATTGTGACCTAGACTCCAACCCTTGAACAAAATAGACAGCATTTTTTGTTTGTAGTTATTGCAAAGAAGTCCACTTCTGGAAATCCCCACGTCTGAAATATGCCAACAAGAATCTGGGAATGCAACTTCCATTTGTACTCTTGGAAAAACCACCTGCTGAGAGTGTCGGCTTTGACATTTTGCCTGATGAGGTGATACACTGCTGAAATTCTTATGCAATGTTTTATGCACTAGTTCCATAACTTTATTGCTTCAGCACAGAGGGAAGAGGACCTCGCTCCTCCCCGCCGACTGATACAGGACATGCAGGCTATATTGTGTGTCATGACTTTGATAGACCTGTATCTGAGGAGAGGCAGAAAGTGAAGGTAGGCATTTCTGACCACTCTGAGCGCCAACAGGTTAATACGGATCTCTTAGGGTGACCATCTGCTTTGTACTGTTAGAACTTTGAGTTGCACAACCCGTCCTAACAGAGATGCATCCATGATTACAATTGTCATTAGCGTTGGTTGGAGGAAGGGGACCCTCACCCCTACTTTTCAATGAACCTTCCACTAGTCCAGGGAGCATCTGACCTGTTGAGGAACTGATGCCTCTTTGTCTAGGCTGCCTGTTTGGCAAGTAAACTGATCTGAGCCACCCCTGGAAATAGTGAAGGTGTAATCTTACATGCTCTGTCAAAAAAGTGCAAGCCATCATGTGACCTAGAAGTTGAAGACAGTTTCTGATTGAAGTCGGGGGGTTCCCTTGAATAGCTGTGATAAATTTGATAGTATCATGAATCTGTCCATGGGAAGAAATACCCTGGAGGCCAAGGAATCCAGGGATGCCCCTATAAACTGTATGTTCTGAATGGGGAAATCCCCAACATTGGAAGATGTTGATCATGATATCTGGGCGGAGGGACCACCTGTGATTGTGAAAGGACATGCTGAGATGATCGGCCAGCTCATTCTGAGGTACAATTCCTCTAGATGTATTGAGTGGGCAATGCAGAAGTCCCACAGTTTGAGGGCTTCCTGGCATAGGAGAGAGGAGTGAGCACCACCCTGTCTGTTTATATAGAATGTCGCTGGAGTAATGAGGTTCCCAGACATCTTCCCTGTCTCTCCGAGAAAGGAGGTTTGTATATAGGTACACAGGAGAGTCTCTGAACAGAAATAGATTGGCTAAGGTTAAGAAATATATTGAAGGGAGGTCTCCATGATCATCCTCTTCTTCCTCTATCAGGGAGCTCCAATTGAAAAGGGAGGTGACAGTACTGGGAATATATAAGGGTCCGGAGACAGAGGTTCTTGTTACTGAGAGATGCCAGCAATGGAGACTGTGGTTCAGCAGTCACCAATAAGTCTTTCGGATACCTAAAGTCCTACGGCATCATGTGAGGCTGCAGCATGGACGGACGGGTACGCTTGTCTCTGCAGGATGATAGCAGTGGTTTTCAGACTTCACAGGCGGCACTGATGTAGATGCAGGCTTAGACTTACACATTACCAAAGAGCTCAATAAGGGTACTGGGAGAGGGGTTAAGACTGACAGACTGGACCTTCTGTGTCTGTTCTGACCATCTCCGCTAGACAACACCGGAGCCTTCTCCGAGCCATATTTGCCTTTTGAGCTACAGGATTTTCCTGCCTCGCTGGTACATGAGGCACCCCTAGCCTCTAAAGTACCAGGCCTCAAGGAAGAGGTCTTGGAGACTGTTGACCTGGTTGGAGAGCCAGGTCTTTTCGAGGTGAGTATGTTAGGAGGAAAAGGAAATGTTACTCACCCTGTGCAGTAACTGTAGTTATTTGAGATGTGCCTCCCTATGCGTGCTCCACTCCACAGGGACACACATCTCGAAGAATTACAATTACTGCACAGGGTAAGTAACATTACCTTCTTCTTTGAGTGGTGTCCCTATGGGTGTCCCACTCCAGGAGACTTCTGAACAGTATCCCCAGAAGGAGGAGGGAACTTCGGAACAGAGTCCAGAACCAAAGATAGTACTGCTGAGCCAAGTACCACATTGGACCTGACTGCATAGAGGAGGGCATAGTGCTTTGGAAAGCATATGGATTGAAGACCAGGAAAAGCAGCTCTACATATCTAAGAAACTGAGATATTCTTAAAAAATACAGCAGATGTTGCTTCCAATCTAGCTGAATAAGCTCTCACCCCCTGGGGGCTGAGCACCTGCAGATGCATAACAGGTGTAGATGCAACCAGATATCCATTTCAAAAGTCTTTGGGCAGAAATGCGGGCCCCCTTAGATCCGCAAAGGATATGAAGAGTCTAGCCAATCTCCTAAACTGCTTATTCCTATTAAAGTAGAAGGTTTAGACCCTTCTACCATCCAAGATATGGAAGTAGGATTCCTGCTGAGAACTGGGAGGTTTTGGAAAAAATACCAGTAGATGGATACCCTGTTTCCCCGAAAGTAAGACATCCCCCGAAAATAAGACCTACTTCCAGTTTTGCCTCTCGCTGTAATATAAGGCATCCCCCCGAAAATAAGACCTCCCCGATAATAAGGCCACCCCGGAATATAAGGCCCCGAAGCTCCAGGAAAAATAAGACCTCCCCTGAAAATAAGACCTAGCGCATCTTTGGGAGCAAAAATTAATATAAGACACTGTCTTATTTTCGGGGAAACAGGGTAGATTGGTTAAAATGAAAATCTGATGTAACATTGGGTAGGAACCTAGAATATGAACATAAAGAGACCTTATCATGAAAGAACGTGATAAAGGTGGGATCTGCCATCAAAGTTCCAAACCAATTTCCCCAAACCTACGGGCTGACCTGATGGCAACTAGGAAGGCTATCTCCACAGATAACTGAAGAAGGGAGCAGGTAGCCATTGGTTCAGATGGAGGTCTTATGAGGTAGCTGAGAACCAGCCTGAGGTCCCAGGAAGGGGTGGGGTGCCTAGTGGGGAAGAGATTACTCAAACCCGGGGATTAAAAGTTGATATAGCAGCCAGGTGTACCTTAACTGAGCTGATGGATACCCCGGATGTCTTCAGATTCAGCAAGTAACCCATAATGACAGAAAGGGGAATCAACTGAGGCCAGAGATAGTGATGACAGTGCCAGTGGGCAAATCTCTTCCATTTCTGCAGGTAAGAAGTGTGGGTTGATGTTTTTCTGCTGTGTAATAACACCTGCTGCACCTTCATAGAGCAGGATACAACAGGTTGATGTGGAGACTGGTTTCCTATGCCATCCACTTGCCCTGAACTGTGAGGGTACCGAGGTGGGCTCCCCACCCTAACAAGGATGCATCGGCTGTTAGAGTCACTAACAGGGTTGGGTGGCAGAAAGGGATGCCCAATAGATGTGGAGCTGCTCCTTCCACCAGTTCAGGGAGTTCTTTACATGCCACCTGCCTGTCCAAGTTGTCCTTGGTCCGACAGTATGCAGTTCTCAACCAACCTTGGATGCAACAGAGGCGTGACTGGTCACAAAGGTTCATGCTGCCATATAGCCAAGGAGTTGAAGACAGTTCCTTATTGATTTCCCAGGGATTCCATGAATCATCCCTACTAGTCCTGGCAGAGTCACAAATCTGTCTAAAGGAAGATATGTTCTGGCTGTCACTGAGTCCAAGTACACCCCTATAAACTGAATTCCCTGCACTAGTACTCAAGTGGGTTTCTTTACATTCAGCTGTAGGTTTAACTCTTGGAACAGAGCAAGTCCCTTCTGAGTGGATGACAACACTGCCTTGAAAGACTGGCCTTTGAGAAGCAAGTGATCATGGTATGGGAAGATGAGAATTGCTTCCTGCCAAAGGTGAGCTGCCATTATTGCTAGGAACCTTGAGAACACCCTTGGAGCTGCAGATAGACTTAAGGGAAGCACAATCTGTACTGGAGATGATGTTGGCTCATAGTGAATTGTAGGTATTTCCTGTGCAATGGGTGTATGGCCATATGGAAGTAAGTGTCTTGTAGGTCGAGGGACAAAAAACAATTCCCTTCCTCTGGAGCAGGAATTATAGTGTTAGTCGCCATCCTGAACTTCTGAGGCGTCACAAACTTGTTCAGTTGTTTTAGATTTAAGATCAGGCTCCCATCTCTGTCCTTTTTTGGTACTAGGAAGTAGAGTCCTCTGTGGGACTAGTGTAGAGCCCTGCAGGATGACTGGGATCCCACAGGACTGCTGCCATAATAGCAGGAGCGAGTTGGAGTGACAGTGGGTATTGTGGGGCGGGACAGGAGTGGGATTAAAAATAGTCCCGCACAGGACTCTATTAGGAAGTATTTCAAGTAGAACTCCCTCTCCCTGTAAGTGGAAGGGACCAGCTCTACTGATCCTAGCTGGAGGAGAAAGTTCACTCCTGCCTTAGTAGAAGTTCACCAGAGGGTCTCTGACGAGGGATGGGAAGGAGGATGGAAGGGAGGGAGTATCAAAAACTGGACGGTGTACCCCAAGGTTATGACCTTCAAGACCCATTGGTTCGTGGTGATCTGCTCCCAAGGCTGGTAGAAATGGACAAGGCAATCCCCAAAGGCAGGGAGGTGGGCTAAAGGGTGGAACGGGAGGATTCAAACCCTTGAGCGACCCATCGAAACTGCTGGTTAGAGGACACCTGGGTGGTTGTGGAGGGCAGTTGGACAGTCCTATTACTCTGAAACCTCTCTCTCTTCCTGGCAGGTTCTGCAGGTCTCTGACACCCCTGGAACTGAGCAGGGCTTGATCTCTGGACAGTCTGTGACCTACTGAAGTGCTTCTTGTATAAACACCCAAGGAAAAACGGGTGGCCCTGGAGTCCTTAAGTGTGTGCAGGGAGTCATTTGTGGTTGCCGAGAAGAGTTTGTGACCAAAGGGGAGGTCCTCTACTGTGTTTTGGACCTCTCTCAGTAACCCTGAAAGCTGGAGCATGGACACCCTGCGTATAACTACCACCATGGAGATGGATTTGGCAGCACTATCTACAGCATCACGGATGCTTTGAGAGCTGTTCTGGCCAACAGCTGACTCCCTGCAACAATAGACTAGAATTGTTCCCTGCAGTCATGTTGCAGATGTTCAATAAAGGCCATGAGCTTATTGTAATTAGTAAAGCTGTATGTGTACCCATGGCTGCCTGATAGTTCACAATCCGGAACTGCAGGTTTGTGGACAAGTAAGATTTTCATACAAAGAGGTCCAATTGCTTTTGCTCCTTGTCATAGGGGAAAAGTGCTGTCTACCCCACTCGTTCACAGCATTCACCATGAGTTAGGTGGGGGATGGGAAAACAAAAAGTCACAGTCCTTCGGGGGTACATTATACTTCTGGTCAGCCCTTTTGCACATTGGTTGAATAGTTGCCAGAGTCTGCCATACTGTCTTAGCTGGATCCAGGAAAGCCTAATTAATGGGGAGCACCCTCTGAAGGGCGTTGCTTACTGTGAAATATCAAGCAGCCTGTGCTGCTGGTCTTTGACCTCCTCCAGAGGGATTTGCAGAGTGTCCGTTACCCTTCTACTGATGTCCTGGAATTGTCTGAAATCATCAGCGATGGAAGGAGGGGTCAATAACGAAATGGTAGTTTCAGGGGTAAATTCCTCATCTGCCCTAGCCTCCAACTCCTCAAACATCTTTTCCTTAGAAGGGCAGAAGAAGGTTGTGGAACTCTGGTCTCCACAATGGACAGTACTGGTGGCTTATTGAGCTGTTGTCGATAGGCAGCCTATGGGTCCCATTGCATAAGGGAGTGGGGGTTGGCATACAGGGTGGTTCCACCATGATTGATGCGCAACAAGTCCTCCCTGCGCAAGAGCAGATTCCTGAAGAGGTATGTAGGAGAACCCCTAACAGAAATCAAGGAGCCTGACTGGGAGTGCTCTTCCTACTCCTTCACATCCTCCCATAGGGGGGCAACCAATGAGGACAAAGGAGAGTCCTATGCCAGGGAGAGGCCACTCAAAGACTGAGGAATTGGTATCCTGAGACGCTTGGTACCTGAGAGCAACAGGGACTCTGGTTCATTCGACAACAAGAGATCCCTCAAGTATTGTGTCCTTTCCTCAGGAGTTCCAAGTACTGACACCTTAGTCAAAGTCGCCATGGTTGCAGCTAACAATACTAATAACGCTGAGTGTTCCACAGGCCTTGTCAAACACCAGTGCTTGCTCAGTACCAAGAGTATCACTTGCACAGGCACACCCAGCTGAGCTATTTGCATCAGTAACGATGGCTGGGTTAAGGCGCATGACAGCACCAACGACTGAGGGGAATGCTACAGTGCTGATGACGGGGCTGAGCTTGATGGTACCCTGAATTTCTCCTTACTAGTAGAAGGTAGAGGCGCCCTACCAGAGCCGTGTTTCCTCTACTTGAAGCTATGGGGCTTCGTGGGCCTGCCGGTACCAAGGGAAGAGTCTTTGGCCTCAATGTACACTTGGAGACTGAGGGATTCAACAGGGACATGGGTCTTTTTTGGAGCTGGCTCCTTAAAGTCCGTGCTCTTTTGGGAAGTCATCCCAGGGTGCACCAAAGGCTTCTCTTTCTTAGGAGAAGCATGTCCTTAGATGGGATGCTGGATGTACGGGGGGGGGGGGGGGGGGGTGAAGAGGAGAAAGGAGAATCTCCTGACCTGGCTCAGAGGGTGGTTGCAGGGAACGTTCCACTGTCAACAGTCTGAACTTTATCTCCCTGTTCTTCCTAGTCCTGGACTTAAGGGCTAAACAGGTGGAGTACTTCTGGGAGATATGGGACTCTCCCAAGCAAGGGAAACACTTGGAGTGTCTGTCACTCACCAGTATAGCCCTCTGGCAGGAGAGGCAATGTTTGAATCTTGGAGAATTAGGCACACCTTGCCAGGGAAAGACAAGACTCCTTGGGAGAAAAGAGGAAACGCAGTCCTCTTGGCTAAACCAACTAACTATACAAACACTAATAACAGTAAACTAACTAGCGTTAATAGAAAAAAGTGGAGAAAGTCTGCGTACGCTCTAGGCAGATTTGCTAGTGTTCTCTCTCGGGCTGAGGCAGTAGAAAAGGAACTGATGGTGGCTCATCCACATACCCCTATATAGAGCTTGGTTTCTGCTATGAGAAGGCATAGGCATGGGCCGAACCGGTACAGCTAGCCAGAAATCAAGGGCTTGAGAAACACATGTACACCTGGAGTGGAGCACCCATAGGGATACTACTTGAAGAACAATTGAAATGCCTCTTCTTAAGATCTTTAAAAGGAGGTCTCTGAGGCTTTCCTCTTTCTAGGAGAGTGTTGCACTGAGGTTTAAGGGGCACTACTAACCCCCAGGGACTGATATACAGGGGGGTTCTTCTGATCTGGCTCCAAAGAGACTACTCCATCATTTACAGTCACAACTTGACTGCCTGGTTCTTCTGGGCCCTGGATTTGAAGGTCAAATAGATGTTACCCTGCTGTGGGAAGTGCAACTCCCCCAGGCAGCAAACCCATTTAAAGAGTTTGACCAAGCTAGCCTCTTTACACGTGAGGCAACATTTAAACCCCAGTGAACTGGGAATGCTCCTCACAGGGGGGATTTCCTTGAAGGAAATAAAACAATCTTTCAGTAGCCAGTAACTAACTACTTAAAACTAATTAAGTAAACTAAATAAACTAAGTAAATGAACTCAGCAAGCATCTAAGGCAGGGGTTCTCAAACTGGGGGTCGAGACCCTTCAGGGGATCACGAGGTTATTACATGGGGGGTCGCAAGCTGTCAGCCTCCACCCCAAAGCCCGCTTTGCTTCCAGCATTTATAATGGTGTTAAATATATAAAAAAGTGTTTTTAATTTATAAGGGGGATCGTACTCAGAGGCTTGCTATGTGAAAGGGGTCACCAGTAAAAAAGTTTGAGAACCACTGATCTAAGGCATACACTAGGCTACTTCTCAGGCTGAGGCAATTGAGAAGGAATTGAATATAGTTTGCCCACACAACCTTATATAGCCACGGTCTGAGGCATGAGGTAAGCAGTGTATGTGCAGGCCAAATGGACGCTGCTAATCAGGGGCGGCTCCAGGCACCAGTGCAGCAAGCACGTGCCTGGGGCGGCAAGCTGCGGGGGGCGGCAGGCAGGCTGCTTTCAGCGGCATGCCTGCGGGAGGTCCGCCGGTCCCGTGGCTTCGGCTGCAATTCAGCGGTGGGGATGCCGATGGCACAGCACCGGCAGACCACCCACAGGCATGCCGCCGAATCTGCGTGACCAGCGGACCGCCCACAGGCGCGCCGCCAAAAGCCGCCTGCCTGCTGTGCTTGGGGCAGCAAAAAAACATAGAGCTGCCCCTGCTGCTAATGAATAACTCTGATTAAAGGTGGTGGCGCGCATGAGCATCTGAAGTGGAGCACCCATGGGTGCACTACTGGAAGTAGTAGTCAAGGACTTTTGCTTCTCCTTCAGAAACCTAGAGCACTAAGACAGTAACTGGGGTTGGGCGCAAAAAGCAAACCTCTTCCCAGAGCAGCAAGGCATAGATGGGAGATGGGATACTAAAAACAGAATAATTTCCATACTTAAATAATCTGACCCAGTAATCCAAATTAATTCTGGAAAAAACTGAACTAACCTAAAACTTTCCTCAAAAACTGAAAATAAACTCAACTCACATTCTAGTTTAAGCTCAAAAAGGCTCAGAGACCTTTCTTTAAAATTCGGTGTTGACTTACTCTTCCTATTTTTTCTGGAAGCACAGAGACAATGGCTATTTGTGTGGTATTTTAAATCTGGCTGAAACCAGGAAAGAGTGAAACTTTAAGTAATAATAAATAATAATAATGATAAAAAAAATCAGTTCTCAGATGTCCAGTCAAGCTCTCTCTCAAAAAAAAGATTTAGATAAGAATCCTAATAAGGAATATGCATATATGAAGAGAACTAAACCTTCTGTGGTTCACTATCCACTAATTTATGTATTTAAATTTCAGACACCCACATAAGCAAAATCTGAAAAAGTATGTGTATATATATTTCCCCCCTGTAATACAGGCCAAGAAACCAACAGTCACTACTTTTTTACACAAGTAACATTTCATAGATCACAATTATATGGTGTATCAAGTTGATTTATCATCAACTTGTACACTTAATCAACCTACAACCCCAATAAGTCATGGACAAGATATCAAATATAAAAACCTCTTCCCCTGCCCCTACAAAAAACACTGGAAGAGATTAAAACAATTAGT
This sequence comes from Terrapene triunguis, assembly GCF_002925995.2. Taxonomy (NCBI): domain Eukaryota; kingdom Metazoa; phylum Chordata; order Testudines; family Emydidae; genus Terrapene; species Terrapene triunguis. The sequence goes on along the minus strand of NW_020664374.1, from coordinate 23,049,442 downwards.
AATTATTGGTAGCCACTTAATAGGTGCTCAAAAGCATAATAGCTTTCTGTTAGTAATTATATTGCATTAATGAGACTTATTTTGGTCATTTGCCTTAGCTAATTTTTAATAAAAATGTTTCGAACTATTTAAGTCTTAGCAAAAAGCAAACACAACCATTCTGTTTCACAAATGAAAAAGTAGGATTTTGGAAGGAAAATATATGTAATGTGACACATGTACTTTACACAACATAATGCAACATACGAACAATTTCTACTAACGTCCCTTTTCCACTCCACCATGAACTCACCATTTCAAACAGAAAATATTCACCTGATAAACATGTTGCTAGTTTCATGTGTTAGACATTTATGCACCCACCTACTGTTATATAAAATATATGAAACAGCCCTATAAATAGCGGAACATTTTAATTCTAAGTTCATAATATTTGACACTAATAGGATTTTATTTGTTTTTATCCTCTAAACAAAGTAGCTCAGTCTGTCACTCACTCCCTTTTATTCATTTTTTGTTTTGTCTTATTGCATGCATCTCTTGTAAAGTGAAAACGTCTGTTTTAAGATAAGTGGAAATACTACAGTATGTAACGTTTTCATGTCAAAATAATTACATTATTATATTCTGAGTTAAATTATTTAAGGTGGGAAAACATTTTGATATTCATTTGACAGTTGTAATCCTGGCAGGATCAAATCAACTTCTTGCAAAGGAGCTTCCACTGGTTTAAAAAAAAAAAATACAGAAGGGGGCTAAGCAACAGAGAGAATTATCTCACTAACCTTTCATCCTGAAGATCTGGGAGCAGATCTTCAACCAAGTTACAAATGGCAAGCAGTCTAATTCATCCCTGGAAGCCAATGGAATTAGACCAGGGATTCATTTGTCTCAAGTCTGGTGTTGGGTACCCTACATATATCCTAGTCATTCACCTTTCTTTGTTTACATCATAAAACCATCACATCACATAGGACAACTAGTTCTTTGGTTAGACAGGCTACAGACTGAAATAGTAGGTGGATTACAAGTCAAGACTGGGGGATATTGACTCCTTGAGAACTTTTATTCAGCATATGCCCACTGTACGTTTCACATGCATATTTCACTTTCATAGCAATAAAATCTCTAAAAATGTTTTTGGTTTATTTTTTATTTTTACAGAAACAAACACAATTTTCTCCATTGTACACTACCTTGCCTCTACTGTGCTAAAAAGATGAGCATCACACTGTAGTATAAATTCTAATAAGAACATTTCAATAAATCAATTTAAAATTGCATTCAGATGCTCAGTTGTCTTATGCTAATTTTTTTATCAATGGATCATGCATAATTCACAAAACCCATATCAATTAATTAAAAAATTCTCATGTTTGCCAGAGAATAAAATAATAATAAAAAAATCTCTTTCTATATTGCCAAGCTATTACATACATAGCCCTCAACACCTTGAGGTGGGCTATACCTTAGTTTTCAATCATACATGCTTTAGGGGAAGAAAAAAAAGATAAACAAGCTTCACCATGTCTTTGAAAATGTAATTTTTTTCTGATTAGAATATATAGACTGTATGAATTTTCTCAAGTGTGATTATTATTGTTTTTTCAAGGCTACTGCCATAAGCAAAATAAAACTAAAATCTGACTTAGCGACAAAAAATGCATTCATTTTTTAAACTCTGCTTACAACAATAATTAATGTATACTTTAGTTTTAACTGTCAATAAAGTCCTGTGTGGGAAGTTTAAGAAACTGATTTGAAAATAGGATCTGACCCAAAAAGAGAAGCTGAGCTTGTGTAAATTGGTGTACCTGCATTTAATGTCAGTAGAACTACGCAAATTTATATCGTCTGAGGATATAACCCTTTATGTTTAAAACTCAATTTGAGAATTAAAATAAGATGAGTTGGTACATACATTTAAAATGGCTGGTAAAATTTCTATGGGGACGAGTCATTCTAGTCAGTGCAGAAAGTTTATATAAAAGATACATACACACAACCCCCCTCCACCCAGAATGTCTATAATGTGCAGGACAATTCCACAAAAATAACATTGATTTAATATTCCTGACACTTAGTACCATTTTCCTTCTGCCACAGAGATTCTTTGTCCCTTTTTATTGGTCCATACTAAATTCTAATTATTTATTTTCCTGCAACACCCTCATCCCAGGCTCAAATTGTTTTTTCCCCTGTGTTACTGAAGGTATTTTTCTCTTTGGAGCTTCACTTTACACCAATATTTCGACATATATTTAATATATATTTGCTGTCATGGTGAATGTAAGACTAAGCCTTGTATTTCTGATGTTATTTTGATTAATGTCACAGGTTTGCTGAATGATACATCCAGGAATTAAGTAGGACTTTATAATATTCTTTTTATTTAGTCTACCAAAGGTTATTGATTTATTTACTGTATAGATGTGAATGGTTTTCCACTCCATTTTAACCAAATGTAAGCACGAAATTTTAACAATCAAAAAAATTAAAAGTTACTGTCTGAATTACAACCTATTTTTTTGTTTCAAACTGTATTATTATCCAATTATATAAATTAAATACAAGTAATAGAAAGTGTCATCAAACATCAGACATTAAAATACAGCAATACTAGGAAACAAAATGATGAACCTGAAAAAACAGTGATAGACCATGGATGAAATACTAGTCCCAGAGAAGTCAATGAGAATTTTGCCATTAACTTCAATGGAGTCAAGATTTCACCCCATATATATACATAGCCATAAGCAGACACATATTTCACTTATTATATTTCTGACTGAGACCAGACTCCATACGCAGAAAGTCCCAAAATGCCAGACACAGAAAAATGTGGGAGTTAATGAAAGTAACATTCTATATCCTCAGTTTCATGATTATTTCTAATGTAAATAATTTTCAATAGTAAAATGAAGGAACACCAAATTTGAATGGATGATAGGTATAGGTAAATTTGCAAATAAAATGAATGAAAGTCCTTACCCAAATGGGTCAAAAAGTTACAGGAATGCTCTGGAAGACTGATACTAATGTATAATCTCAGTGTTTACAGGTGGTGCTGTACAGCAAGTTTGCCTTGGTGACACAAGTTATATTTTTGTAATGATTTTTGGACTCATATTTGTGATATGATACCAGTTTACCTGGTATATTCAAAACAAAATTATCTTGTTCTAAGCTACACATTTATCTGATTATTTCAACTTTTAACTTGCTTCCAGTTATTAAAAGTTCCAGTTTAAGGTGTCATAGTCCTTGCGGACATTTGATTTTAGTAACAAAGGATATATATGTACTACTAATCTAATAGAAGGAGGGTACAAAACAACCTTCAGAACATATCAACACAATTTCTTTGTCATCCACAGGTGGTGGGTAGTATTTACACTTACACTGACAGAAAATGAAAGAGATCTTTCTGCAGCTTTCCCTATCTTATTGGCAGTGGGAGAAAGAGTCTAGGAATTGAACCTGGGTGTCATATATAACAGTAGACACTAGTACCAATAGGTCACTGGTTGGTCTTTTAAATAATCTCTAGTGAATAAATAAGATTTCAGAAAGTTTTTACTAGATAATTACACTTCCTGATTTTGTAATTAGTGGAACTACATGTAATTACGTAATAATTATGATGGTAATTACGTAATTAAGATGTATAATTATGTAGTAAAAAACATTATGGAAATAAAAGCCATTAACTGTATAAGCACAATACATTTTAAAAATAAATTCTGTATCATCTGTTTAAAACAACTATATTTCTCTAAATATCAAAATGATTAGACCTTGTTATCAATCGCTTGCTGGCAAGTTTTGTAAAAATATATTTTTTACAGGAACATTAAAAAAAAGCATCTGAAATCTAAACCCCAGCATTACACTATCTCCTTTTGCCATCTAGGCATGCACATACTGAGGTTTATACAGAGTTAAATTGTTTCCGTTTGCATTGTTACACTTCCAGACTCCACAAAAATTAGCTTAAAAAAACCCACCAGAAAATTGGGATCTGAAACCTAGACAAACTTTGAAGTCAGGTCCAATAACCTTGACAGTGCCCTATTGAAAAAACAGTAGCATCTCAGATACTTTCTTTTCACTACAGCAAGTGTTCTCCTCCCATCTGTGATAAGAGATCTATACTAAAAGCTATTTTGTATTTTAACTCAATTTATAAATAAAACTGACAGTGTTCAGATACATGAAAGCAGAATGACATGGGTCTACATGGAAAAAAGTGTCTCAGTGCTGAGGTATACATAAAAAATAAATTGAAACAATGGGGTGGGGCAGTGGAGATTTCAAAAGAGTTTTTAGTTTAATGATAGTCAAAATGGCAACTGTACCATTTATAAAGGGTGCTATATAGATTTCTGTAACCCGCCAAATATCATTAAATATTTTCAATAAGATGACTGCAACATTTTATTTTGAATTTTCTCCCCACTTTCTAGTTTACATATTTTTTTTGATTTTCGCTTATATGTAAAATAGTCATTAACGTAGCATAATTATGTAAGTACAATAAGTTGCAAAGTAGTGTCAAAATATTTACTTGAAAAAGTCAACTATTATAATTCATGCTGAGTCAGGAGTAAATTAAACTACAATCTCTCTTCCCCCTCCCCCCAAAATTAGTGCAATGATAAATATCCATCTTTAATCAACCCTGTTTTACTAATGAGGAAGGACTGACCATGGTTAAAAGCACAGGACAGGGATTCAGAAGCTCTCCATTCTTGGCTCTACCATAGCCTTCCCGTGCGACCTTAGGAATGCCCAATTTTTATGCGCCTCAGTTTCCATAGCTGTAAATTGGACTCACATAACTTCAGAAAAGTATTATAAGCTTCAATTCATTAATGTCTGCAAAGCATTGAGCTTAGATGAAAAGGGATATAGAAATGTCAAGTATATTGGGTTTTTTAAGTGTTACTTGGGGAGGTGCTTTTCATAAAGGGGGAAAAAAACAAACATGATACAACATCATGTAGACTGTAAAGTCTCCATGACTTTGTGAAGATCACATGCATGCATTTTAGACAACTTTTAAAACATAAGTTATTTGGGAAAGGTCTAGGAAATAGCTAAACTCTGTTAATTGCCTGAATATTGTAAAGGATTGTAAATGATTTAATTATTATTAAATATTGTAATTATTTATAATAATTAAGTACTGTAAAAACTATTTCACTTTCCTTTATAGCCATTCCACATATATTGTTGGAAATGTAAATGGGAAAAAAAGCTACAAAAACAATCTGACTTCATGCCTGAACCTCAATCTTCTAGTTCTATGTCTTCACTATTTTGTGGGTTTCACATTTCCTCTCCAAAAGTAACTGTAATTCAAGGAAGGTCATCGGGAAGATGCTGGAGCCAAACACTGCTAAAGCCAAACACATTTAAAAGTTGTCTTCTTTGAAGCAGAAAAAGTTGTTTCAAATCTTCAGTTGGGAGCAATTAATTGACATTGTTGAATCTGCTGCTGACTCTCAGATTTAGAAATTGCTAAATTTAAAAATCATTTATTGAAGGACAGGATGGAAAATAATCCACTCAAGACTTCTTAAAATCCTGTGCAGAGCAACACTTGGTCACCTTTAAGAACTGAAGACAATTACTAGTGCCTAAAGGTGTGACACTAACTGAAACTCAGTGTCCACTGAAAGAGGTGTAGAACTCAGATAATTATCTGTTGAACCTCACTGTATTGTGAAATCACCTTTTTTATCTGTCATTGCTAGCAGATGGGAACACAACTAACACTGACTTTTTTAAACGAATGGCTCTCTGTGCTATTTCCCCCTTCTTCACTCCCCTTCAAAAAAAATTAATATTCATACTTCTAATTCCATCTCCTTCCCTGCTCACTGCTGTGAGCCATTTGTTACAGTCTTCATCTTTGCAGGCAGAAAAGATATGGAAAATAACTCCAGTGTTGACTGAAGGGCCACATATTTCATTGCACAGTGATTCATTTATTGTCTCCATCTCAGTCTCTCTCTTCATCAGAAACATCAACTTCCACATCTCACGTATGAGCAAAAATATCTTCTTGCTTAGGTGCCCTTCCAATCTTAGCTGCAGTATCCTGTCTCCCTCTCAAACAGCCACCACCAGCCAACATGCCGATACTAAAGCCCCACCCCATTAAGTAGCCCTGCCAACATCTCCATTATATAGGGTCTACTTTCAAAGCTTTATAATAACTCATCCATAAAAAAAATTCACTTCATACTGATACTTGGCACACCAAGTTATGAACACACTGGGGAAAAACAATGTTTAAATTATAGGATGCAAACAAATATTCAGAGTTGAATTTTGTGTTTTTATGTGTAAGTCACACAGCCTAAAACAGTTTCATTTTTCTCAATTCAATTTTGCAGTTTATTCATCCAGAAAGTAAACTAGGCACTTTTGGTATTTGTATGAAGGGGTGGAGGTAGGGGACGTACACGGCTGTGATAACCGTGTAAAAGCATTTTCTGAGCATGCACAGGCTTTTATGGAGCCACAGCACATAAATACCTAATCTGAAGAATTAGATTGTGGTTCCAAATACTAGCCCAAGTTTTGGAGGTGCAGTGCTTCCTAAAATCCAGCAATGTTTCAATTACTACTAATGACTTCAAAGTATCCTCCCTTCCTCACTGTTTTCTGTTCAGTCACTAGATTGACAGGTTCAGTTTATTGGATTCCAGTGCCAAGGAGCTCCACAGCTGAGAACATTCTATATCACAGAATATATCTAGGCACCTATATGGCCTCCATCACTGTGGTATATGAGTGCCTAAAAAGAACATGAATAAATTTATCCTCAACACCCTATCGCCAGGGGCGGCTCTATGTGTTTTGCCGCCCCAAGCACGGCAGTCAGGTGGGCTTCGGCGGCACACCTGCAGGCGGTCCGTGGCGTTTCTGTGGGTGATCTGCCGGTCCCGCAGCTTCGGCGTACCCGCCGCCGAAACCACGGGACCGGCGGACCTCCCGCAGGCACGTTGCCGAAGGCTGCCTGACTGCCGCCCTCACAGCGACCGGCAGGCCACCCCCTGCGGCTTGCCGCCCCAGGCACGGGGTTGCTGCGCTGGTGCCTGGAGCCACCCTTGCCCTTCGCAATAGGGGTAAGTGTTATTACCCTCATTTTACTGACAAAGAATGGAGACAGATAGATTAATCGTCAGATTGTGATCCTGTTACACTGAATAGTACCTTACACAATGAACAGTTTTACCTGAGTTAATGAAACTACTTGTCGAGTAATTTACTACTCAGTGCGAGTAAAGGGACTGAATCTGGTCCTAAGTGACTTGCCTAAAGTCACACAGGAAGTCTATGGCACATGAGGGAACTGAAGCAGCTATGTTTCAGCCACAGTGGTAATACCCAGCGTTACTTGGGCTTTATACCTCTTGATTTTTTTAAAAACGTCAGCAAGAAAACAACTATAGCAAATTCTTATTTATATGCATAATGTATGAGATTTCTATGGAATGGCCATATAGAATCTTCAATAAGTCCCACTAGAGTCACTTCTGATTTTCTGATGTGGCCATGAAAAAAAGTGTTTATTTTGGGGTGCAGTTCTCACACAATGAGCACAGTTATTGTCTGGTTAGTCAGTGTGCTGTGTTGCTTATATCTCCATTTATGTAAATGGCTGACAGACTACCCTCTTCATCCATGCCTTCAGAAAGTGCAGTTCGTGAAATCAAGTTGTCTGATCAGATCCAGACTGAAGCATTGCAGAGCCTGTCTTGTAAGTGTAAGAAAATGAGCCTTGCTGCTCACATTTTGAGTTGATTAATGGAACACTTCTCCTCCTCTGCCCCAATTTTTAAAGGAAGGGAATTAACAAGAAAACATGACAGTTCCCGAACTGTTACTATCATCTGTGATCAGAGTTATTCAACAGGGGGGCAAAGGTCAGATTTCTTGTTGAACTGTCATTACATAAGCAATAGGCCCTAACTTAGGCAGTCAGCAGCAGGAATTTCTGGGAGCCTTTAGAATCTGGTTTCCTTTCAGAGAGCAGAAAAGTGTGAGAAGGTCTCATGGACTTCACTATTAACATATTAAGCTAAGATCTGCTCTGTCTGCCTGGGGTTTCCACATGAAATTTAAAGGCAATACTTTTTACCTATAAACCCCCCCAAATGATGAAGGGCCTACCAATCAGAGAGACTGCCTCTCTCTCTGTGCTGTACTACCACAGGTGAGAGCACCTGAGGTGCACAAGTTGGATCCACACTGGCATAAGTGAGAAAGGGCTTCTGACAGGATTTTCTTTGTGAGGGCTTCAGGGCTTTGGACTTCACTCCCCCATCTATGGTCTAAGGCAGCTTTAATCTGATGGACCTTCCTGGCACATTGCAAAGCTTGTCTTTTTTGCCAGACATTTGAAAATGGAGGAAAAGGAGAATTGTAGAATGGGGAGTTGTTGGATGGGAATTTTGATTTTTTAAGTTGCCTGGCTAACTGATGCTGGGCGTTCTTACATTTTACGGCTGCAAAGAGGGTATTTTTGTGATACATTTTAAAATTAAGACAAGAATGTATGCATAGGTGCCCTTTTTAGCATGTACATATATAAAGTAAATAAATACAGATGTGTGCTCATAGTGTTTCAGGCTTGTAAACACGAAACTCTGTGCTTTCAAACAAACATTCCCACATCAAAATAGGTGTAGTAGTTGCAGAATTTATACTTCCTGTCCAGTTTGAGACACTTATCCTGGGTCAGAAAAGTCTTGTCCAGTTTTATGCTAAATATTGTTCCTTTACATTCTAGCTTCTGGAATGGTTCCTAGGAACACTCTTCATATTTCATGATCTAATTGTACAACCCTAGGAAGGACCCTATTTTGGGAATGACTTCCCTGGCCGATGGGTCCTTGTATTTAACTAAAGAGGGCTACTGACAGAACGAACATTACCTTAGTAAAAAGTTCATGATGCTGTGGTTGGACTAAAACATCAGACTAATTAGTAAATGCCTGGCCTCCTTTGGATCTCGGTAGCAAAGGAACTATCTCAAGTTGAAAGCTTGTATCACTGATTTTCAGTATTCCATTCTGGAAGCTCAAACTGCAGAAATGAATTCACCTTCTTAGGGGTATCAAAAAGAGGCACCTAGATACTCTGGAAAAGAGGGTGCTGCCATACCAAGACAGAGCCCACACTCCTGCCTATTGAGCATGTGCAAGCTAAGAGGTTCCAGCTATACTTCCTGGATCGTATACTGTGCTTATCACCGTAGTACTGGTGCATTTATTTGTTCTACTGTAACCTTTTTCATCTGTTGGTCTTCTACCCTAACTGGGATGTGGGAAAGGAGATTATTCTGCAGTGGAGGTTTCTGTCAGGCTACTACTATAGCTGACTCATCTTTTCTCCATAGGAGCCACTATGGAATTCCTGTAGGAGTTCCAACGGGATTAGTAACATGTATTTTTGGATCAACAATGCACCAAATGTGGGGACCAAAATTTAGTTTATTCAGTCTTGTATTTAAGTCCGCCACCAACTTGGAAATTACCTTTCTCTATAAAAATTCAAGTATCAGAGGGGTAGCCGTGCTAGTCTGGATCTGTAAAAGCAGCAAAGAGTCCTGTGGCACGTTATAGACTAACAGACGTATTGTAGCATGAGCTTTCGTGGGTGAATACCCACTTCTTCAGGTGCACCCTATAAGGTGCCACAGGACTCTTTGCTGCTCTATAAAAATTGTGTATCTATTATAGTTAACTAACATAATAACTGAAAGAAGTAAGCACAAATATCTTTAAGTTTGCTTAATTTGTATATTTAACTGTGCTTTACATATAGTTAGTTTCATGACTTGTCTTAGTCAGTCAGTTTCTCTGCTGCTGAAAGATATTAACATGGGAATATAACCTTTAAAAAGGGAAATTAAAAAATATTCTCGACGTACAATATCAAAGATTTTTCTATCAGAAATTGCAATTCTTTTAAATTAGTTAATTTAGTCAAGCTGACAATATCCCTTCCAACCTCATAACAAAGAGCATTTTCATCATTAGAGCATTTGAAAAAAGCCCCACATTCCTCTTCCCAAAG
>NW_020664374.1:23009347-23034347 GCF_002925995.2 Terrapene triunguis | reverse complement strand
AAATATGAATACTGCCTATGAAGGCTTCATTGGAATAAAGGGAAGTATAGGACTATACCTTGCATACATCATACTTTCTTACGTAAAAATAAGATTTTTGTTGTTGTTGCTTTCAGTAAGTTAATGCAGACTCTCTCTTTATCTATCACCATCAAAATCTGAAGCTATAGTCTCCTCTGCGCCAACTATGGCTATAAGTAGGCAACAACACATTATATACACACACAACTTTCTGCTAAAGCTAACTTGTACTAAATGTTTCTATTCTTAACAATTAAAAAAAATGTTACAAATACTGTCAAACAATATGTTATAAAGGTACTGGTCACAGTTCCATAGTTAACTTTGAGTTGAGTTCTGCTCATAAACTAAGGATTGAACCTCCATTGTACATGAAGATAACAGCATACCTTCCCCAAAATCACAGCTCTTCGAGTACAGAATTAATTTTCTGAGAATTTACATGTAAATCCCTTAATTAGCATACACATTAAAATTAATTAAAAATGCACAGGTCAACAGCTCAGGTCACTTAATTGCAGCTGCTGTGACATCACAGGCAATTCAACCAATTACCTTACCTCAACAGTTAATTTGCATTCTACGTTATTGGATGTAATGAGCCATTTGTATGAGAGAGATTAATGTGTCAAGAATCCTCAACAGAAATGACTTGGCCTCAACTCTCATTGTTCCCTCAAGGTCCCAGGGCCACATGGCACTTAGGTATCAATGCTTGAAAGATTCCCCTATCACTGCTGCCTTAGTTCCACTAACTTAGGCAACACTGCCTGGACAACAGAGGTAGGAGTGCAGGGGGAGCCTTTAAAGTGCATAGACACAGAGATTGGGGTCCCCCTCTTCCCTGCAACTTTCTCCTTTACATACTGCCAAACTCCTTAACACAGCCACCTTCTCAAAATATAGCTCTTCCGACCCATCCCCATCCCTGCTTCCAAGCATTGAAAAGGCTGGAACTGTTTTTTATCTTAGGGAACAAAAGAATGAGACACAGCATGATAAAAGGTATACAAAATAATAAATGTTATAGAGAAGGTAGATCAGGAACTTCTATTCATCTTTTTGCAAATCAAGAACAAAAGGGGCATTAAATAGAGAGGTGGCAATTTTTAAACCGATTAAAAGGAAATTCTTTTACACAATTACCTTGTGGAACTCATTGCCACAAGATATTATTAAGCCAAAGAATTTAGCAGGATTAAAAAAAGGATAGGAAATTCATATAAATAATAAGAGTTGTTATGGAAACAGTGCTCCCAATTCCATATTTAAGGCTGAGCTGAGCACTCAAAACTTGGAGTCAACCACTTTGTTGTGTATTAAGGATAAAGCATATCCTCCCTAGCATTACAGAACTTACTCTTTACTCAAAGAATGAATTATCTGAGAACTTACAAGTGAATATGATAGTTTATGAGTTAAACTTAATTTAAAAATGGATCCTTTTAAAAATACAGAGCTGAGAGTTAGGAACAAAAAAGAATAGCTTATCAATGTAGCGAGCAACTGTATGAATTCAAAGACAGAAGCATGTCCTCTGGAATGGTGGCCAAAGCATGAAGGGGCATACAAATGTTTAGCATATCTGGCATGTAAATACCTTGCAACGCTGGCTACAACAGTGCCATGCCTTACATTTGTAAGTTACACTTTCACGATAAAGAGATTTCACTACAGTACTTGTATGAGGTGAATTGAAAAATACTATTTCTTTTATTTTTTTTTATAGTGCAAATATTTGTAATAAAAATAATAATATAAAGTGAGCATTGTACACTTTGTATTCTGTGTTGTAATTTAAATCAATATATTTTAAAATGTAGAAAAACATCCAAAATATTTATAACAACTTTCCACTGGTATTCTATTATTGTTTAACAGTGTGATTAAAACTGCAATTAATCGTGATTAATTTTTTAAATCTAGTTAATTTTTTTTTTAGCTAATTGCTTGAGTTAACTGAGGTTAGTTGTCAGACCTAAAATATACATATATATTTTCAAGGATTAATGGTAATTTTTGGCCAGATTGGCAGACACCCTGGGGGTTTTTCACCTTCCTCTGCAGCATGGGGTACAGGCCACTTGCAGCTTTAAAGTAATCTAAACAGTGGATTCTCTCTAAGTTGAAGTCTTAAAAATCATGATTTGAGGACTTCGGTTACTCAGCCTGAGGTTATGGGTATATTATAGGAGTGGGTGGTTGAGGTTCTGTGGCCTGCAATGGGCAGGAGGTTAGACTAGATGATCATGATGTTCCCTTCTGGCCTTAAAGTCTAAGTCTATAAATGAAAGTTTCTTCTTTGGCAGGGGCTGACAATGTTCTTATAAAGAAAATTCCATGAAGAACTACTCTCTTTCAAAATGGCTGCTATTTCCTATTATTCTCAATAGAACTGAGATCATAGATGCACTCCTTCAAAACAGCCATCATCACGCTGTGGTAGTAAATCTGTGCTGTTCCTGAGCATAGCTCAGCTTCACTCCCATTGGGGAAAAATGGGAGGCAGTGGTAATTATGAAAGTGGGAGTCACTATTTTCCCTGAAGGCAGCCTGTGGCTTCAGTCTGATTATGAAACATAATAGAGACAATTAAAAAAAAATATATCAAAAACAAGTCACATTGCATCAGATTTAGTCAACAGAGCACACAGGAGGAGACTCAGGTGTGGTGTTCAAGGGAATTTGGATATTTGGATGATGGGAGTGAGGGTGAAACCAGGGTAGGTGCATGTACAGGGGAAAACAAATGTGTGTGTGTGAGTGTGCGCACATGTGTGCATGTACAGAGAAAGTGGAAATCATAAAGGCAGGATAAACTGGGGAGTGAGTGCATCAGAAGCTGGTGGAAACTGGCCACTACACTCTGGAGCAACACAAAGCAAGAGTGTGGTAAACCAGCTGGAAAATACCAACGAATCTGGCCCTAAAAGTTAATATTAAAAAAAAAAATTAAGTTGATACCATATATTTTTGAATCACTAGACAGCTCACATAACTTTTTGGGTGTGGTCCTTGTTTAGTGTTCAAGAATGTAATTTTTAATTAAGCAACACCAAGGAAATTCTCAGCTAAAAGCTACATTACACTGATTTACGTACCAGTATCTCATGAGTAAAAACATTACAGGGCTGTAATTACCTCAGAATCAAGCATTTCAAACCTAAGAAATTGAGAGTTTATCTTAAACTTGAAAGAAACGCAAATTTGTTAAGGTATGGAATTGTACAATTAAGGCAGCCAAACAACCTTAACTCCACCTTGTAATGACAGGAGGAAGAAAAGAAAATGAAAAAAATCTAATGAATCTTTAACCATCAGTTGAATTTAATCTGGGACTATAAACATGATTATAACTGTATGGCTATTACATAGAGTCACTAAAGGGAGAAGTTAAGGTTGTTTGGGTGCCTTAACTGTGCATTTTCATACCTTACGATGCTTGGATTTTTTAAATTTAGTCATAATTCTGAATTTCCTTAGTCTGTAATGCTTATTTCTGAGAAAATTACAAACTCTGTAAAATGTTTTTACCCTTAAACTACTCATGTGCACTCACACTTAGTTCCAATTTAGTACTGGAAACAACAGTACAGATTAAAAAATAAGTTCAGGGAAGGGGATAAGTGAACTTCTGCCCCGGTTAGGAGTAAACAGCCTGTCTGCTGGTGCGGAACACAAGATGCATCCAGAGGGAGAGACCAGTCCTGAAGATTCCCCCTACCTCAAACTTTTCCCCCTTCTACGACATGTCCCTTAAAGAAAACTTGTTAAGCAAGCAGTTCCAATGGTCAAGCAAGAGGCTTCCTTCTGATTATTGGTCAAGCAAGAGGCTTCCTTCTGATTATTCGTTATTCAGGTGTGGGTTTTTCTCAGAGTTTGGAGCCTTGAGACCCTGTTAGACACATTCCTGAGGGCACATCCTGCTCTTCTAAGATGCATGTATCAGCAACTTCAACACAATTTTTATCAGGAAGGATGCGGGGTCAAGCTGCCCTTTCTGTGGCACTCAAAACCCCCTCCCCTCCTGCCTTGTTCAAGCTGAGCTTGCTACATGGCCACTTTACGGCCTGCTGACTTGACTGCTTTTAGCAATAAGCCATAGTAGTTTCAGGCACTTTACTGGTTTGCTGACATCTCCCCGTACAAGAGGAAGGAAGGTGGGTAGTGGAATACATACAGGGTCCACACATCTCAAAGAACTCCAATTACTGTACCCTTAATAACCCTCCTTTCTTTTTCGAGTGAAGGTCATTGTGCATATTCTACTTGAACTGACTCACAATCAATACTCATTGAGTAGGATGTGAGGAACCCTGATATATTACCACTTGCAGGTCATCTGTGCTGAAGGATGTGTCGACTGAAGAAGCTTGTACCAGGGTGTAATGCCTAGTAAAGATATGCACAGAGCCCCATGTGCTGCTCTACAGATTTCCAGAAGAGGAACACAGTGAAGAGAAGCTATTGAGTTAGCTTGGGCTCTGATCGAGTGGGCTCACACACCCTGTGGGTCAATTGGTGCCATCAGCTCATAGCAAAGCAGGATGCAACCTTAAATCCATTTAGAAAGATTCTGTGAGATGATTGTTTCCCCCTTCATACATTCAGCAGAGGAGACAAATAGTCTAGGAGACTTCCTGAAGAGTTTTGTCTTCTGCAGATAGAACGCCAAGGCTCAACGGACATACAGAAAATGGCACTTCCTGTCTTCTCTAGTGGTGTGAGATTTTGGGTAGAAAACAGATAGGTCTATGTCCTGATTTCAATGGAATTCAGAGGGAACCTTTGGAATGAATTTAGAGTATAACCTCAGGGAAACCTTATCCTTATGGAAGACCACGTAGGGAGAGACCGCCATAATGGCCCCAAGCTCCCTACTCTTGTGGTGGAGATGAATGCACTCAGAAATGGCTACCTTCATAGACAGATGGAGAACAGAGCAAAAGGCTAAAGGTTCAAATGAAGGACTCCAAATACCAGGCTACTAGATGGAGGGATGCTAGGTTGGGGTAGGTTGTCTCACCTTTATTCTGAGTCAAAAGATTTGGAATATGTATGCACTGATGTGAAACCATCTGAAGGATGCTGGTGAACCAAAACTGCCTCAGCCACCAGGGTGCCACTAGGATTACTAACACTGCCAAAACATAGTCCTTGCCCGGAAGGTGGGAGGAACAATCTGATACAGGATATACCTTTTGTAAACTGGATAGCATTCTTAACATAGTGGTAGGCCGCAAGCTCTACTGTACCTGTTTAAATACATAACAGTAGTCTTATCTGTTAACATTTGACTAGACTTGATAAGGTGCAGAAAGGATGCTACCTTATCTCTCAGTAGTTCCTCACAAGAGGGATCCCTGAAAAAGAGAGAAGAGAAGCATGTGGTGGCACAGAGTAGAAATGAATGGGATAACTTTCTGAATGATTTTTAGGGCCCTTTTGTCTGATGTCAATCCACACTGCGTCACAAGGGGAAAAAATATTTAAAAAAAGTGACCTCTAAAAGTCAATGTGAAATCATCCATATGGTGTAACTAAGGGCTCTCAAGAACTCCGTCAAGCCGGGTTCTTTCCTAAAGGTGCTTCAGATGAACCAGAAATGAAGGCTTTGATCTTTGTTGCTTCTCTCTACGCTTAGCAGAAAATAGTGATATTGCTATGGTTGTTGGTAATGACTGGTAGCTTTTTAATGCAGAAACTCAGAAAGTAGAAATGGTATTAACTTCCTCCTAGAGGAGGCAGGCGAGAAAACAAAGCCCAGAGTGTGGCCTTCGTTTGTCTTAATTTATCCAGAATGTAAATACTATTTAAATAGCAGATGTAAAATCTTAAACCAGACTGCCAGAAAAACGTCTTCAAGTAAGGATGGAATGTCCTAACTGCCAATTGCTGTAAGAGTCACTGGTGTGTCATATGCATCCCTTAAGACATATGTACATACCCTCTGACAGAATGATCTTAAGAACAGAAGAATGGCCATACTGGGTTAAGCAGAATCTAATCATATGTGGTATCAATATCTATAACTTCAGAGACAAAGACAAAAACAGACCTGAACGGAGAGCAACTATCAACAAAGATTGTAAACATTTTGAGGAAGGCATATGGGGGAAAAATGATCATAAAAATAGCTGATTGTGACAGTCTGTACCCCTATGTTCACCCCCTTACAAGACTATGTTAAATTTTGTACAAAGCATATTGTCAGAGGTATCATTTGAAAACTCATGGTTTGCCAATCATCATTGTCCTGGTAAAATGTGTGGCAACACTGTATATAAAGATGTAAGATTCCACTGTATAATATTACCAAGACATATACCAACATGTTCTGGAGGGCAATCATAAACAAGTCTCCAGGGACAAAAGGCTAGCCAGCCCCTGAGCCAGGTGTCAATGGCATCAAAGGGGCTATCACATGATTAACTGGCCACTCTTCAGCAGGATAGAAGGCATGGACAAAAAAAATCTATATTTTGACAAAGAAGCAGCTTAAGGCTTCTGGCCACCCCGACTTTCTATGTCTTGAAACATCAGCTGCTGGTGATTTTTGCACAAGAGAAAGGGCTATAAGAGGAGAGGGCAGACTTCCCAAATCATCCCTCCCTTGTTCTCTGTCCATGACATCACCAACACCTGAACAAAGGAAGCAGCATTGGACTCGGGGAGAGATCCTGTCTGGAAGAGGTTCAGCCAATAAGACTGTTGGAACGTGTGGTGAGAGACCTTTGGTTTGTATTCATTTAGTTTGTTAAGTTAGGTGTTAGTTGCATTTTGCTTTTTATTTAGTTGTAACCAATTCTGACGTATATGCCTCATTACTTGTAACCACTTAAAATTTATCTTTCTGATAAAAAAGTTAATAAATTTGTTTTGTTGTTTTATCTAACCCAGTGTGCTTAAATTGAAGTGTTTGGGAAACTGCATTTGGGATAACAGGATTTGTGCATATCATTTTCTATTAATAAATGACGGACTTTATATGCGCTTGTGTTGTCCAGGAGGGGGCTGGGCAGTACAAGATAGATTTCTGAGGGAAAAATCTGGGACTGGGAGTTTGCTGGTGTTGCCCTGCACTGTAATTCATGAGTGGCTGGCTATAGCACTCATACAGTGTAGCTTGGAGTGATTTACATACTGAAGGCTGTGTGTGAGCAAACTAGCAGAGAATGCTCTCACAGCAAAGCAGTGTAAACAGCACTCCAGGATGGAGAACTAAGGGGACACAGCTGTCCATCAGTCCAGATAGTAATCAGTTTGACATTACCCAGGGTACTAAGATTTCCTTCTAATTAAATCCATCTGCTTTCTCCTTCAGCTAACTGGATCAAGAGGTTCTCCCTGGTGTGGCTCTTTATAATGTCAGCAGCCAGGGACAAAATGATCCAAGAGCAAAATTCTGGTACAAATAGTCAAATCAATGCTGAAGACCTCAATACACGTATCAACTGTCTTAGACATTGCAGCTACGCATGCCGGAGTGAGCCATAGATTGTGAGATGGTTCCATGAGGCCCTCAATGACTGGTATAGACACTTTCTTTTTCTGATGTACTGCAAAAATTTCAAATAGACAGTGCATCTTGTCCTGGATAATGAAGAGCGAGGGCCTCTGTCAAACACACTCAAGAAGAACTTGAAACTTCAGAAGTCATTAGATAGAATGAGTAACCCACATTAACTCCAGCTGATCATGTACTCCCTCCTCTCATAAAGAATTATCTTATCACTCTCATCAAAAGTATCAGACAGGGCAACCATGTAACAAAGTGCAGGTACACAGACCTCCTCATTGATAATAGATAGTACAAGTGGTTCGGGGGAAAGGAAGAAAGAGATAAAAGGCCCTGGGTCTCTTCAAAGTATTTAAAATCAACTTCCAACTCTGAGATAGATGGTCAAGCCAGGCTCCTTGTCCAATCTCAGTTCCCCTTATATACATAGCTGCTTGTTCCAGTCTCTCTGTTCAGTTCACACTCTGGATTCTAGTCAAAGTTGTTTCCCTTTACCCCACTCGTTCCCAGTCTCCTTGCCTAGCCAGTCCCAGTCTCCAAATCTGCCTCCAATTCCCAGTTTCTCTCTCCACCAACCAGCCTCCAATCCCAGTCCCCTTCCCCACCACTCTCCTTGTCCTGACATACTCTCTCCCTCCATCTGGTCTAGTTTGGGGTGGGAGAAGGTCCAGGACTAGGACAAGGATAGCTGGATGGAAAGGGACACAAAGGTCTGTGAGCACTAAAACACACTCCCCTCCAGAGCCTGGAATGGAACCCAAGTTTCCCGAGTCTCACCATTCCTCTGCTGTCTGCAAATATCTATGAAACCCACTTGCAAACCATCTCTCTCAATCCCTCTAGTGCAAGTCTACATAGAGGCTGGCAAACTATTACTGCTATCAATCACTCTCTTAGCTCAAGTACCAGATGTCTGCATGGTGGCTCTAAAAGTTCCAACTACAGCTGGGCAGTTTCATAGAGGATTTAGAGATTTCTAGGTTTGTCTACATTCTGATTCAGGAAGGCTGGAAATCCTGAGAGCATGGGCTGAAGAGGAACCATGAGTTTGCAGACTGCCAAGGAGCTGGGCAGACAAACTGGTAGGAAACCAGGCAGGGTTCCGAGAGAAATACTGGGTTCCAGAGGAAGTTAGTCAAAACTGACAAACTCCCACAAAATGTTTCGATTTCAACAAATCAGCCAATTCCAGTGAAATAATATTTTGTCAGAATTTTTCCAACCAGCTCTGCTTCCAACCCTGCTGATGACCTGTGTGGGTGTCAATATGCGACAAAATGGCATTTTTTTCCCAGTTTGCTTTTTTAAACTAGAAAAATTACACACAAAAAACTATGCTAAAAGAACATTATTAGGATTGCAAAGTTAAGGCACTTAAAAGTTAGGAAATGCCAGAATTAAGGTTGTCTGTGAAACCTTAATTCAGCTCCATTGTGCAATGTCTTATTATACAGCCCTTAATAACATGAGTACACTCTATTCTTTCCAAAGGACCCCTGCTTCATTCAGTGCACAGGACACATGGTTCTCTTGGGATGAATCAGCATTGTAACAAGGAGCGGGCCTCATTTCTGGCAGAAGTTGGAAGCTGTGTAATGAATGAGGTGGGGGATTACAGGAAGAGAAAGGATGGTCCTATCATTAAGCCAGTAGAGTGGTTTAACTGACTAACTGATAGATCTCAAAATGTAATTTATCAATGATCTGGAAAAAGACATAAAATAATTGCTCATAAAATCTGCAGATGACATAAAAATTGGGACAGTGGCACATAATGAAGAGGACAAGTCACCGATACTGAGGAATGTGGATCGCTTGGTAAGTTGGGCACAAGTAAACAATATGTATTTAAATACAGCCAAATGTAAATGCATACATCTAGGAACAAAGAATTCAGGCCATACTTACAGAATTGGGGACTCTATCCTGAGAAGCAGCAACTCTGAAAAAGACTTTCAGGTCATGATAATCAGCGGAACATGAACTCCCAGTGCAACACGGTGCCAAAAGAGATAATGCAATCCTTGGATGTAGAAACAGGAGAATCTTAAGTAGAGGCAGAGAGGTTATAATATCTCTATTTGGTACTAGTACAACCATTGCTGGAATACTGTATTCAGCTCTGGTGTCCACAAGAAGGATGTTGGTAAATTGGAGAGGGTTCAGAGATGAGCCACGAGAATGATTAAAGGATTGAAAAACATGCCTTATAAAGAAAGACTTGGGAGCTCAAGATATTTAGCTCAACAAAAGGAAGGCTAAGGAGTGACGAACATAGTTTAATAAGTGGCTGCTTGGGGAACAGAAAATTGGTAATCGAGTGCTCCTCAATCTAGCAGACAAAGGTATAACAAGATCTAATGGCTGGAAGTTGAAATTTAGGCTAGAAATAAGATGCAAACTTTTAACTGTGAGGATAATTAATCATTGGCACAACGTACCAAGGACTGTAGTGGATTCTCCATTACTGGAAATTTTAAAAATCAAGATTGGATGTTTTTCTAAAAAGACATACTCCAGTTCAAACAGCAGTTAAAAGTTCAAGGAAGTCCTATGGCCTCTATTATGCAGGAGATCAGTCTAAATTATTATAATGGTCCCTTTCTGGCCTTCTTATCTATGAATCAAGTCTATGAAAATTAGGCACCCCAAATTAATAGGCACTTTTGACCTTTTCAATCTTTCTGTACCTCAGTTCCCATCTGTAAAATGGGATTTATACCATCACCAAATTCATTAATGTTCATGAAACTCAGATGCTATAGTGATGAGCACCATAGAAAAGCCCATGAAGAAATTAATACTTCTGTATTCACAGCAGGGTTTCAGCATGGTGTAAATAAGGCATGGGACATACACTGAACAATGAATGAGGATAAAACAAAATCATTGAACAGCTGCTTATTCAATGAGCACTGTACATCCTGTGCACTCACTGAGGCAGGTCCTGCAGATAAAACAGATATGATCACGTAATTAAAGACTGTTATATAATGCTTGCACACACAGGGGCTGAAATAAGGTTGCACAGGCAACCTGAATTCTGGCATTTTCCAACATTGGAGTCCTTGACTTTGAATTTTTTGTAATTATAATAAATATTTTACACTTAAATGGTACCTTTAATCTGGAAACCAGAGAATGCATTGCAAAATATAGCTAAGCATCACAACTCCCATATAAATATTAAACTAATTTTTCAGATCAACTAAAGCAAAAATAAGTTAAGTGACTTGCCTAAACTCACAGAGAATAAATGGGAGAAACAAGAACTGAACTCAGAAGTCTCAACCTCAAGTTTTTTATCCTCTTATTGGTAAACACTTCTTCCAATTTACAAAAAAGTTATGAAACAGTCTCTGCACATACAGTTTTCAATCTACTTGGTTTGAACAGAAAAAATACAAAAACAAAACCAACACTAATTATAAAGGCAACCCATCAGTCTAAACATAAGAGTAATTGCTTATAAAATTTCTGCTTTTTTCTCCTCAAACAGCAATTTATTAGGATAAAATTCAATTTGTATTCTTTTTACAAATTAAAGCATTCCATATTTATTATTTATGCATAACCAGAAAACCTGGACTATCAGAGTAGTGTGAATACTGTGTTATAATAAAAACCAATCTGGTTTTAAAGATAAATAGGAAATCATAAGTGTAAAATAAAATAATCACTAATTTTCATTTTTCTCAAAAAAGTTAATTTCTTGTTCTTGAAAGCTGTCTGATTATGTGCACTGGACATAAAGGCCTAATTTTTCTGAAAATGTACATTTAGATGTATAATTTGCAAGAACATGCTGTGCTTGTGAACACAGCAGTAACTGCGTGCACGAATGAACAGTTATATGATGAAAACGTCTTCTCTGCATACAAATGAACTGCACAATTGCATGTGCACCATTTTCTGAAAATTTAGGCCAGAAAGGCTTACAGCCATGAACAAGCATAACCAGCTACAGTACAACTCTCCTCACAATTCCCTACTGAAATAACTCAATCCTTACTTGGACAGCATGACAGGGCAGACCAGTATGCACGTTGATTCAAAATCCAACCGACATGTTAAAACTGCCAACAAGAATGCCAAATGTAGTGATGATGTGAACATTCTAGACCACCAATTCAGTTCCACAAACCAGAAGACAGCAATAATGTTTTACCTCTACCAGACTAGACTACATTTTAAATAGTGACAGAGATGGAAGGTTCTGTATCTCATTAACAATCACAAGCCATACAGTTTTCTTACTGGTTGTTGTACTTTAGCTTTTCTGCTCTGGACACTTGAGATCATTTGCGGATCTGAATCATGAGTGAAAGGGAGATTTTCTGATGGCTTTGATTAAGACTACCCATCTGGCACAATTAACAATAAAGAAAAGTGTCCACTATGATTTTTTGTGGCTAGACCCTCAAATTGACCACTACAATCTTCAACAGGTACTCTACTCATTTTCATGTTGTTGTTTTTTTTGTTCATATTCATCTTTGCTCCGAGTGGGACGGTCACATGTACACAGTTATGGTTTATTCAAATTATGCTAGTTCATTCATGTTAATGATCATATCTCTAGTAATTACAGCTTTGAAAGACATTAACTGACCATTTGACACAAGAGGTGAAGTTATCGTGTTTTTGGTTCCCCCAGTTATTCAGCCTGAATACTGCCTTCTTATATTAGAGAACTGCATGGAATCCTCACTGATAGCATGTCTAGGAGTATCAATCATGAGAGAAAGGAAATTATGAGATGATAAATAAAATGATTCTCTTACTAGTACATAGCCAGCAATCCTAATTAGGGATCCATAGATAAAAGAGTGGGAAATAAAATCCAAACAAACAATATAAACAAAGTGTACTGATGACCAAGGTTTCCCCCATTAAGGGAAAGTGTTTGCTATTGTGTAGGACACATTTCTACCATAAAAAGTCAGCTGTAAAAATCGTAATAGTAAAAAGATTTCCTCATACAAATGTCTTCGGTTCATTAAGTCTTACTACTTCCACAGTAGTGGAAGATAAGTGACAAACCATGTCCTGATTTCTAAATTTCTAGCAAGATAAAACTCACTACCTTTTTAATACATAGCTTATGCCGTACCTACTCAGAAAGATATTGGTTTAAAAAAAAAAAAAAAAAAGGCAGAATTTCTTGCTGCTAGTGAAATTCAAAATTTGTTTTTAGGATGATATCAGGTGCAGTACAGAGTACACTCTTGTCTTGGTGACCTATGCAATACTGATCTTTGACTGAAAGAGTCCCAATTTGGATATCAAACTAACTGTCACAGGAAAGACATCATTTCATCAAAGATAGATACTTCCTGTAGGAGTCTGAAGGGCTTAAAAGGTAAAATATTTGAGAACTAAGTTTGAGAACTGGTTAGGATTAATATAAATCTCTGACACAGAGATGAGCTTTGCAGAGCATGGACAAGGAGGATGGGACGTTATTCCTTTTCACAATAAGACACTGTCTCACCTAATCTTTTCATAGAACAAACCTTTAGAAAGAGAAAGGATGGTGTCATATTTAATCACTGGACTAGGACTCAAGATCTGGCTCTAAATTTCCAACAGATTTTCTGTGTGATTGTGGAGAAGTCACTGTCTTTCTGTGCCTCAGATACCCGCTCTGTAAAAACAGTATTTCACATCTCTCAGGTGTGCAACAGTATGTGAACACTAATATGTTATGGTGATGAGCACCATAGAAAAATCTATAATAAATGAGTAAATCATGAAGCTGCCTAGATTAGGCCATGTCTACCCAGAATTCAGAGGCAGTCCTATGACAGGACATTTTTTGTCTGGTGCCCAAATGCTGTCTCATTAAGAGCCTGCTGGCACCAGTATCTTAGGTAGTACTTCCATTCAGAGAGTGCTTTTTAGTCAAGGTAAGAGTTCTAAGCATTGACACTTGGCAGCTCACCTGAAAGTATGCTGCTGATAGGGTTATGTGATGTTTTGATGCACCAATTCCAGAGGATGACTGCCTCTAGGCACGGAGGGAGAGACCTCGTTCCTCCTTGCTTGTTTATATAAAATACTGTTGTCATACTGTCTCATATTATTTGAACATGTTTGGATCAGATGAGTGGGAAGAAGGCACTGCAGGCCAACGGACCTGAGTTCTAGTAAGTTGATATGTATTCTGGACTCGTGGAGGGTTCAGACACCTTGTGCCATATGATTGCCCATGTGCACACCCCAAACCACGAGGGAGACATCGGAAACGGTGGTTGCCTTGGGTGTCAGTGTGAGGAAGAGGATCCCTATCTGAACCTTCTTCAGTTTTGTCCATCAGACAAGATACAATTCCACCCAAGGTATTAGGCTAACGGTCGTTTATGTTGCCCTTCTTTGGTGAGTACACCAAGAGAAGCCGGGCTTGTAGGCATTGTAGATGAACCCTGGAGAATGGTGTCATGTGTGCAGGGAACCACGTGGCCAAAGAGGGAAATGAAAGTTCTGATTGACGTCCTGGGTCTGATAAGGACCTGGTGCATAAGAGAGCTCATGGCCTGAACTCTTTCGGGAGGGAGTTATGCTCCAGCTGTAGTCAAGTCTAACATTGACCCTATGAAGTCTATGCATCTTGCGGGGGTCAAAGTGGATTTTTTGTAATTGACCCAGAGACACCTAGGGAAGATAAAAGGCTGAGCAGAACACAGGTTGCCCTGTGGACCTCCTTGTAGGAGTTGCCTGTAAGAAGCCAGTTGTCAAGGTCTGGGAAAACTGTAAATCTTTCTCTTTTCATCCAAGCAGTGACCACTGAAAAAACGTTTGTAAAGTCATGGGTGCAGTGGCCTGGCTGAAGGGGAGGTCTCTGAATTGTTAAGGGTCTTTGTAGAAGAGGAACCTGTGAGTTGGATGGATTTCTATATGAAAATATGGATCTTTAATGTTGAGAGCCGTAAACCATGTGTTCTCCTCTAACAAGGGAATTCTTGATGCCAAAGATATCATGCCAAATTTTAATTTTTGGATAAGCCTGTGTAATTGACATAGATTGAGAATCATCCTCCATTTTTCTTGGGGATCTCGAAGTAAGGGGAAATGGAATCCCTTCCCATGGTGGAACCCTTTCTATAGCTCTCCTGAGAAGCAGGGAGTTCACTTCCTGTCATAAAATCTTCTTGTGAGAGTGGTCCCTTAAGAGGAACCGGGAAGGGGGTTTGTGGGTAGGAGCTGTCAGAAACTTTATTAGATAGCCGTCATGGATAAGAAACAGTTACTTGCTGTAACTATGGTTCTTTGAGATGTGATGCAGACATATATTCCAGTGAGGTGTGTGCATGCCCAGTGCACTGAAGCTGGAGAATTTTGCCTAGCAGTACCAGTAGAGGGGCAGCACTCATGTCTCTTGGCCATAGCCCCTCCCTTGGCTATATCAGATGGCACCGTCTCGACCCTCCTCAGGTCTTTCACACCAAACATGCAAAGACTCTGATAGAGAGGGGACGTAGGATGGGTTGTGGAATACACGTCTGCATCACATCTCAATGAACCACAGTTACAGTAAGTAACCATTTCTTCTTCTTCTTCTTCAAGTAGATGCAGCCGTTACTTTGTCTTTGGAGAATTGCGTGTAATGAGACTCTGCTATCAAAGCCTGCAACTCTCACATTCCCCTTGCAGATGTTAATGTCATGAGGAATGCCGTTTTTTGATATACGAGAGGAAAGTGGCAGGATGCCAGAGGCTCGAATGGAGGTCCCATTAAAGTCACTAAGACCGTTTTAAGGTCCCCCAAAGGAACTGGTTCCTGCACCGGTGAATGGAGACTAAGGATTCCTTTCAAGAATCTCACCACCAAGGCATTGAAAAACACTGATTTTCCATGAATGGATGGATGGAAGGCTGAGATCGCCACTAGGTGCACCCTGAAGATGCAGCAAATAAAGATGTCTTAGATACTAGCCAGCACTGGCTGAACTCCATGGGCCAAGGACATTGAAATACTCTTCCATTTTGCTGAAAAGGCCATCCTGGTAGAGCATTTTCTACTACTGAGTAGAACCTAATGAACAGCTGCTGAACAGCTGCTGAACATTGTTCTTCCTCCTCATTCACCCATGGAGCAGCCACACCATAAGATGCAGAGAGCTGAGCACAGGATGCAGAGTGTGATGGTGATTCTGTATGAGCAGGTCAGGATGGAGAGGAAGGGATATAGGAGACTGGATCGACACTGCAAGAAGGTTGGAAAACCAGCACTTGCCAGGGAACGGCTCCTCCGTTTCTACAAAGAGGTACCTGCTCCAGAGCACAAGGTGGCTTCACTCTCAGAAATTGAAGGTGACCTCCAATCCAACGAGGGCCTTGGTGCTGAAGCAGGCCACATGGCCTGTTTGAGCAGGTGCTGTTTTAGGCAACGATCCCTAGCCATTTGAGTCCATTTCATGAATAATTTACAGATTTAACATCATCCCGACATGTACCTCACCCAAGCACAAAAGCACCACATGTAGGAATTGCTCCCCCACAAGACGGACAATGTTTAATGAGGTCATCACATGGGAATATTTAACTAAATACAACTAGCACTAATCTAACTAACACTAAAGGTACTACTAACCACATACAATTACAAACCCCCTCACTAAACTAGTGAGAGAATGTGAGGTTAAGACTACCACAGAGCTCAGACTCCAGCCCCAGGGAGTAAGAAGGAACTGAGGGGCATTGGGGTGGTGCATCCCCATAGCAGTACCTGTGGAGGGAAGGCACTCATGCCTTGTGGCCATAGCCTCTCCCCTGGCTATATGGGGCAGCACCACATAACAGGGGAGAGGCTATGGCCACAAGGCATGAGCGCCTTCCCTCCATGGGTACTGCTAGGCAAAATTCTCCAGCTCTGGTGCACTGCACACACCTAAGTGGAATACACAGCTGTATCTACTTGAAGAATAACCTCTAGTACTCATTTGTCAGTAGTTAGGACTCTCCAGATTTTGACAAATTGGGCAAGGTGGCATCAAACATATGAATAGGGGACTGAAGACGTATCAGTAAGGGATATGGGTCTCAATAGTTCTGTCAAAAGAAACTTTTTGCCTGGGGGTTAGAGTATAAAGTGGCAGTGGATGTTGCAAGGCTGAGTTCCTGGGTCTATACATCCTCTGTCTCTTGCATGGTGGCTGCTGAGCACGTTGATGATAAAAGGGCTGAGGAGGAGGTCTTATCCTATATCCCTGTCTATGATGCTTCCTGTTGGGGACAGGTATAAATGCCTGAGTGATGCATTGTTCTTGAATACTTGAGGGAGCGAAGAGACTCATTCGTTTTCTCATGGAATAGGTTGATAATAGTGAAGGGCAGATCTTGGATGGTACTCTGGACGTCTCTAGTGAAATCTCAGGATTGCAACCATGAGCCTCTCCACATGACAATGGCCATAGCCATCTGTCTTGATGCATTATCCAGCCATGTCCACCATGGCTTGGAGGGAAGTTTTGGCCATCAATCTGCCCTCATTCATGAAGGCTTGGAATCAGGTTCAAAATGAGCTCAAACTAGCTACGGGAATAAAGGGAAACAAGAAGATTTTTTATCAATACATTAGAAGCAAGAGGAAGACCAAAGACAGGGTAGGCCCACTGCTCAGTGAAGAGGGAGAAACAGTAACAGGAAACTTGGAAATGGCAGAGATGTTTAATGACTTCTTTGTTTTGGTCTTCACCGAGAAGTCTGAAGGAATGCCTAACATAGTGAATGCTAATGGGAAGAGGGTAGGTTTAGCAGATAAAATAAAAAAAGAACAAGTTAAAAATCACTTAGAAAAGTTAGATGCCTGCAAGTCACCAGGGACTGATGAAATGCATCCTAGAATACTCAAGGAGCTAAAAGAGGAGGTATCTGAGCCTCTAGCTATTATCTTTGGAAAATCATGGGAGACGGGAGAGATTCCAGAAGACTGGAAAAGGGCAAATATAGTGCCTATCTATAAAGAGGGAAATAAAAACAACCCAGGAAACTACAGACCAGTTAGTTTAACTTCTGTGCCAGGGAAGATAATGGAGCAAGTAATTAAGGAAATCATCTGCAAACACTTGCAAGGTGGTAAGGTGATAGGGAATAGATTTGTAAAGAACAAATCGTGTCAAACCAATCTGATAGCTTTCTTTGATAGGATAACGAGTCTTGTGGATAAGGGAGAAGCGGTGGATGTGGTATACCTAGACTTTAGTAAGGCATTTGATACGGTCTCACATGATATTCTTATCGATAAACTAGGCAAATACAATTTAGATGGGGCTACTATAAGGTGGGTGCATAACTGGCTGGATAACCGTACTCAGATAGTTGTTATTAATGGTTCCCAATCCTGCTGGAAAGGTATAACAAGTGGGATTCCTCAGGGGTCTGTTTTGGGACCGGCTCTGTTCAATATCTTCATTAACGACTTAGATATTGGCATAGAAAGTACGCTTATTAAGTTTGTAGATGATACCAAACTGGGAGGGATTGCAACTGCTTTGGAGGACAGGGTCATAATTCAAAATGATCTGGACAAATTGGAGAAATGATCTGAGGGAAACAGGATGAAGTTTAACAAAGACAAATGCAAAGTGCTCCACTTAGGAAGGAACAATCAGTTTCACACATACAGAATGGGAAGTGACTGTCTAGGAAGGAATACGGCAGAAAGGGATCTAGGAGTTATAGTGGACCACAAGCTAAATATGAGTCAACAGTGTAATGCTGTTGCAAAAAAAGCAAACATGATTCTGGGATGCATTAACAGGTGTGTTGTGAGCGAGACACGAGAAGTCATTCTTCCGCTGTACTCTGCGCTGGTTAGGCCTCAACTGAGTACTGTGTCCAGTTCTGGGCACCGCATTTCAAGAAAGATTTGGAGAAATTGGAGAGGGTCCAGAGAAGAGCAACAAGAATGATTAAAGGTCTTGAGAACATGACCTATGAAGGAAGGCTGAAAGAATTGGGTTTGTTTAGTTTGGAAAAGAGAAGACTGCGAGGGGACATGATAGCAGTTTTCAGGTATCTAAAAGGGTGTCATAAGGAGGAGGGAGAAAACTTGGCCTCTAAGGACAGAACAAGAAGCAATGGGCTTAAACTGCAGCAAGGGAAGTTTAGGTTGGACATTAGGAAAAAGTTCCTAACTGTCAGAGTGGTTAAACACTGGAATAAATTGCTTAAGGAGGTTGTGGAATCTCCAACTCTGGAGATATTTAAGAGTAGGTTAGATAAATGTCTATCAGGGATGGTCTAGACAGTATTTGGTCCTGCCATGAGGGCAGGGGACTGGACTCGATGACCTCTCGAGGTCCCTTCCAGTCCTAGAATCTATGAATCTCCTCAGGGAGTTTGCCCTTAAATTCTAGAAATCAAGCATAATTGATAAAACCATATTTAATCAAAAAGGCCTGGTAATCAGAGATCCTGAACTGGAGGGCGGTGGAAGAGAAGACCTTTCCAGAAATCAGAGTCTCTTGTATCTCTTATCAGAGGGAGTAGCCCATGGGTGCTGTTGCTTGGACTGTTTTGTAGCTGCCTGCACCAACAGGGAGTTTGGTAGAGGGTGAGAGAACAAGAAATCTCCCCCCTTGGATGGGACAAAGTAGTGCTTCTTCAGGGTGGGAGCACAAGAAGCAGGGGTGTGCCAAACTGCCTTTGCTGGGGCCATGATGGCCTCATTGATGGGGAGGGCCACTCTACTGGGACTGGAGGGCTACAGAATGGCTAGTAAGCTGTGATGAGGCTCCTGAATTTCCTCCAGATGGATTTGTAGCTCTGCTGCTATCCTGTGCATGATCTCTTGGTATTGTTTCAAGTTATCCGGCAGAGACAGAGAAGATGGAGTGACCACCTCATCTGGTGACCATGATGAGGTTGCTCCGACAACCGTTGGAACTGGCTCTCCTTCCTCTTCTGAATACTCTGAATAGTTGGCGATCAGAACCCTGATCTTCTAGAGCTTCAGTCCAGGGCTGCCTTTCCTTGGTGCCACCGAGACTCCTGTGGAACCTCTGATGCATCAGAAGAGAAAGCTGGATCCCTGATCACCGGTGGAACCAACAATACCAAAGGCTGTGCTTCCATGCTGATGGATGGAATGGGGGAACGACTCTGTCTCCTTTTGAGAGACTCCTCCTCTAGTGTAAACAAAGTTCCAACATATAGATAGATCTGATAGGAGCAGCGAATGCGGATAAGAGAGAACAAAGATGTTTTCCGGGGAGACGTATGTCTCCGAGCATCCCAGAGTATGAGGAGAGTACATTGGCGGAACCAGAGCCTCTTTGGTTACCATGGTGGTTGGCTCCTGCCAGGGCCGCATCGCTATTGGAACCTCCTTGGTTCCTGAAGTGATGGAAGCACTATCTATCCCCCATCTTCACCACCAGATCTGTTCCCTTAAGTGCCTCCTCCTCAAGTTGAGACAATTTACTTGGGCCTAAGTCCTTAGCGGCTATGCACCCTGGCTCTCCTGACTTTGATGGGGTTGGGGAGGGATCCCTTATTTTTAGGACAGTGTTACACATAGATGACTTGCCCTTATGAGAGTGCCCCTTACTCTCCAGAATTTGTCTCTCTTCCCAACCTCATGCCTGGAGGGTGCTGCCTACTTGTTGAGGCTAATGTATGAGGAGCGGGTGGATCCCCAGCCCATATCTGATTGAGGCTTCACTGCTTTCTCCATGAGATGTTTTCTGAGTCTCAGTTCCCAACCCTCAAGTTCTGGGGGGAAAAGAGTGGCAGATGCTGCACTGAGCAGAAATGTGAGCCTCACCCAGCAGCGCTGATGTTCATCACTCTCAGAAAAGGAGCAAGGGTAGGAATCAGTTTTTGAACCCCAGGACCCTGGGCATAATCCCATACTTCTCAGGGGAAAAGTACCAAGGTGGGGGAAAAAAGTGGGAAAAAATGATATCTAACTATCTATGCAATATTATACTATAAAACTACTAAAAACGAACTATACAATATTCTTACAGAATGACGCAGTAAAAAGGAGCTGAGGACACCGACGATTCTGACTAAGATCATGTGGTGGTAAGAAGGAACTGGGGAGGCAGTTGCCCGCATGACTCTATATTCTCAGTTGGGAGCATGAGGAGAGCTATAGCACATGTGCAGGCCAACAGACACTGCTTACAAGAAATTCTGGATTCAGGCATATAGTGCACATGTGTATCCTATGTGGCATACACACAGGGACCATCATTCCAAGAAGAATCAGATGTTATTTTTAAGTAATTCATTAGTTTGACCATTCCATATATTTTTGCAAATTTGGGGGACAAAGTTAAAGTTGAGTAGGCAATATAAATCTGGTCGGTTGATAGTGAGCTTATATTGCAGTGAGGAACTGGGCTGAAAGCCTTAACTGTTTGTCTCCAATGCCACTGAAGTTGTCTTGCAAGGCAAAATTTTCAAAAGTGCTTTTGAAAATTTTAACTGGAATTCCTGCTTTCTGGGTTTTTATGACCCTTACGGAAAGTCACAATAATTTGGCATGATGGTGTCCTTACATATGTGCTGTGACTGCTACATCAAGATTAGGAATCAAAAAGCACTGTTTTTTTAGGCCGGGGCGGGCAAACTTTTTGGCCTGAGGGCCGCATCAGATTTCGTAAATTGTATGGAGGGCCGGTTAGGGGAGGGGGTCGTGGCCTGGCCCCCACCTCCTATCTGCCCTCCCCCAGGACTCCTGCCCCATCTAACCCCCTTGTTCCCTGACGGCCCATCTGGGACTCCTGCCCCATCCACACACCCCTGCTCCCTGTCCCCTGAATGCCCCCGGACCCCGCCGCCCCATCCAACCCCTCCTCTCATTCCTGACGCCCCCCCCGGGACCCCTGCCCCTGACTGCCTCCTACTGCCCCATCCAACCCCCCCTCCTTCCTGACTGCCCCCTGGAATCCCTGCCCCCATTCAACCCTCTGTTTCCCCCTCGACCACCATCCACACTCCCACCCCCTGACCACCACCTCGAACTCCCTTAACCTCTATCCCCCCCCCTTACCACGCTACCTGGAGCACCGGTGGCTGGTGGCGCTACAGTTGCGCCGCCCGGCTGGAGCCGGGCCACGTTGCTGCCGCCGCCGCCACACAGCACTGGGTCAGGCCAGGCTCTGCAGCTGCGCTGCCCCAGAAGCTCAAAGCCCCACCGCCCAGAGCATTGCACCAGCGGCGGAACAAGCGAGCTGAGGCGGCGGGGGAGAGTCCGGGACAGCGGGGGAGAGTCTGGGGGCTAGCTTCTTGGGCCAGGAGCTCAGGGGCCGGGCAGGATGGTCCCGCGGGCCATAGTTTGCCCACCCCTGTTTTAGGCCCTTATGGAACATTTAGCATTGGCAGTTTAGGAAGTTTACTTTATTAATATGCTCCTATTCCACCTGGACCTCATTTTCCAGAGCTGTGTTTAACAGTATATCTTAATTTTAGGGAATTCTGAAGAAAATTAAGCCCCAGCTACTGGTTATATCTCCTCTATCAAGGTCTGTAGGCTAAGAGCTGTAATTACTTGATGAGTCATTGAGTCAAACATGTCAGATGGGAAAATACATTTCTGATCCAACTCACCATGCTCAGAGTCTGAGCCCTCTCTCCTCCTCCTGCGACAAATCAGCAGGTAACTTGGCCCTGTGTGCGGGGCAAGAAATCTGGCAACCTGTGCTTTTGCTTGGGTTTCTAACAAGCTAGGTCTTTTTGACTGCTTAGATATCTTCTTCTTTCTCTACTGTGTCCCTGAGGGAAGGGGATGTGAAAACAGATGTGCAAGTTGACTGTCCAATGATGTCTCTGGTTCTTTCTTGAGCAAGAAGAGGCTGGCTTTAAGAGAGTTATGATGAGAGTTATTTTCGTCAGGAGTGGAGTAACCCCCAAACACCTTCCCTCCCAAAGGATAAGGCATGCCCAATTGTTCTCCCAGTGAGACAATAAATTATTTAGATGTATATTTTGGGGGTTTGACTATAGGGAAAAGTAAGAGAAAGAGTGATCTTAAGGTGGCCTGATGCTTTAGGGAATCTGAAGTTGCTTTGACTTGCTTCCTGCTTTGCTACTCTTTTGGCTCATTCCTCAGAGATGGGAAGGGAGACATCCTAGTCCAAAGATTTCTACCATTCAGAGGAGTGCTCCTTTCCATGAGATATGTGCTCTTTGGATGCACAGAGGGAAGTCTGACACATTTGAAAATGTGTGTCAAGGGTGCTCAAAACTTTAGAGAGGTGTTCTTTATCATGGAGTTAAATCTAAAAATAAAATAAAAAATACCCCTTGCTTGGCCTTTCACTGCTGCTGCTGCTATATGTCTGGGCCCATATGTGCTTGCCATAGTGGTTGAAGTGGTTTTCATAAAGGAAAGGAAAGGCCTGCGTTTCTTCCCCCTTCCATATCCAGATAGGCCTCCACATTCTGCACTCTGATACCTCTTCATGAGAAAGGCCTCAGAGCAGAAAAGCAATTGCCCAATTCCACCAAATGGGGCTACCAATACAGTAATGAATGCACTCTAAAGCAGCTCTGGTCAAAGTTCTGCAGCCTCGCCTAGTGGTCAATGGTACTGAAGGAAGTTGATGGATGTAAGAGATTCAGTGTGAACACTTGAGTTTTGTTCATCATCAGGAGTTCAACAAGAGAGACCCATACCCGGGTCTGAAACCATGCTGTCAAGGGTAAAAGAACTCTGAAAACTCCAGATGGGGCAAGACAGCCCTGATACTAACCTGCTCAATATTCTTCCCTCAAAAAAAGACCAGAAACCACATGATAGTTGAGAAAATCTACAATTTCAAGAGTTAGTTTCTGGGGCATGGATCTAAAAATTTTTTGTTGAGTAGCTGCTGACTCTTCCCTTCCCTTTTACTTCTATGTTGTAAATTCTAATAAGCTCACAGTTGAAAATGGCCCAATTTAAATGCAAAGGCTTGTGCCAGAGTAGCATCAATACGTCTGGTAAGATTGAAATTATAGAGACTTATTTGGTGTATACACTATGCTTGGCTTTAGCCAAGTTTAGTTTTTAATGGTCATGAACACAATTTCACTTAATATACCTCAACACTAAAATAAGCCCTCAGTGGCAGCTGAATGGAAAAAAAAGTAATTCAAGCCAGGTATATTTTTTAAAATAAATTTATTTATTAACTCTTCTTCTCCCTCAGAAAATTACTCACTTCTTTCTGTGGAGTATTGAGATTGGTTTAACCAGTATGCTTCCTGGTGGAAAATGGCCTGCAACAATATGTTCAGCCTGCAAACATACTACTGTCTGCAGTGGTTCCAATCGGATCTTTCAAGCCAAGCAGGGTCAGTTTTTGTACAGGAGTGATTCAATGGAAAAAGAAAGGATTCTGTTGATTTATTAACATTCTTCCTCTGAACCAGTGTTAGGAGGCTGTGTACTGCCAGAGGTTCTGTCTTTCAGATGAGACAAAATAGAGGTCCTGACCATTTGTGGTCATTAAAGATCCCAGGGCACTTTTCACAAAGGTATGGCTATTAACCTAAGTGTCCTGGCCAGATTCCAACTCTGGTAATTACATTCTTCTTAAAAAGTACCTACATTCCCTTTGCAGCTTCAACTGGATATGGTATTCTTCAACCTCCTGCTCTAAACTGTCACATAATGTTATTCTGCGTTGTTAAACAGCTTCTACACTCAATCCTTGAGGTAGCTGCATTTTAGCAATGGCTGAAATGAGTGACCTTAGATGCAGTTTACAAATCCTTTTGTTATGTCTGCAAAGTACTTTGAGACTCAGTGTTTAATTTTTTTTTTTTAATAAATGAAGCACTGTTCATTTTGAGAGGGGCAATGCCATCACTGACAGCCACAAGTTTAGTCATTTTGTGCTCAAATATTTGCAAATCACGAAAAAAAAACGGAGAACTTTATTCCATTTCTCAAAACAAAAGCTTATATGTTGCCATTTCTAAAAATCAAACAAAAATCAATGGCAATATCTTAGCATTCATTTGCTAGTTGACAACAGACTAGTAGTGTGTATTTGAATTCCAGGAAAGGTTGCAGTTTCAAGTCTCTAAGGGGTTTTTCTATAAACCACAGAGTAGTAGTAATTTTAAAATTAGGAAAAATATCTGAAAAGTGTTATTTAGTTACATACTTTTAAAAAGAATTACAGGTTGAGAAATGTCAGAACCCAGTTAGTGGGAACCATCAACACCCAGTAAAGATGATGCTAATAACGAGAGACAGACAGACAGGGACTTGTTACAACAGGTTAATATAGATGCGGGGTAGACTATCTGTTAATACTGTGGGCTCAAAGCAACATGCCTCACTTTTAGGAAACATACCAGCAGAAATAACTAGTGTATTATACTGTGGTTGCTTAGAGATGATTTAACGAGTTCCTGAGAACGGGCCATTAGCTAGCATTTGCTTTTGCTATTAAAGCTGGATACTGTTTTCACCCCTTTTCTCGTCTCCTGCAGCTGAGCACCTGTCTTTGTTTG